>NC_090725.1:7641948-7726948 GCF_036898095.1 Palaemon carinicauda | reverse complement strand
CTCTCTCTCTCTCTCTCTCTCTCTCTCTCTCTCTCTCTCTCTCTCTCTCTCAAACATTATTATTAATTAGTAGCTTATCATTTCCTATGTACATTGAAAAGAGCTGAATTGTCAAATAAGCGACACATTTCACATGGGAAAACTATTGCTCTAATTAGTGATATTTTACCGAGTAATAAAGTAACAGTGAAGTTGGCTGTGTTAAATGCATTATATAATTGTAACATTGTAAATTTTTCACGACTATTTGAAGGTAATGCTTAACTATTTACGGCGCTTAAAGTGTAACTCTAATTTTTGTGATTAATTTTAATGTGCTTTTAACTCGGTTTCCAAATATTTTTTTTTTATATTTTAACGAATTTTTATATATGTACAGATTGAAAATGAATATAGATGTGTTAGAAATATCTCGCAACAAATTATGGCCTTTTTATGTGTTTTCTGGACGCTGTTGAATACCGTTATATATCTTCCCCTGGAATCCTTATACACACACAGTGGTATTTCTATTTCTTTGTGCCATTACTCACTGTTATCTCCCTTCCTTTTTTTATACCCATAAACGATGTTCTTCTGACCCCATTAAGGATTTCTAAAACTTCCTGTCTAGTCCTTTGTTCACATGTTCACGCATTTTTTTCGTGATATGATTATACTGCACGTTCTTATCCAGCTCGCTAGTCTTGATTACAAATTTTACAGGCAAATTTTCTCTCATTATTCTTCAACTCATGTTCCTTTCCTACGAATATAAATGACACATTGGCACTTTTCTTATCTTTATTATATAAACTGGATTATTACACTTACTCAGCGAGGGCACCCTCAGACGGGCTCTTAAAGCAAGGAACGCATTCTGTCTTGCTTGATATACTGACACTACTAAATTTGTGGAGATCTCCACCATGGAAAGATACACGTTAACTCATTTCCAAAAATCATGATACTTAGAAAGGTTAATGCACTCGCTGTACAAAATCGAAAGTCCATGTCATATAGTACATCTATTCCTCTGCCCAGGGTTTGGAATACTCGTATATACCTTAAATTTTGATTAAAGCATATTATGAGCAAATATACCACCAATCACTCCTCTTCTCCCCATTACACCCATCAGTTTGTTCTTTCATTTACTCTTTACTAACACAGTGTAGCAAACCCTTTTCTCCATTATTTTCTCTTTGTTATTCTTCTATTATACCTTAACACATTTCTACAAGACTCTTCATTTGCATTTACTTCAGGAACACCATTCCTACCAATAAATACATCTCAGGTCTACACCTAACAAGAAATCCCTTTATCTAAACAACTTTTGCATTCAGATCCTCTAGTACACCCACCCTTTCATGTTTTCCAAACCCAGACAGGCAATGATTCAAGGTCCTTGAAAGATTCTTCCTCTCTCAGTCTTTTCCCTTCCTTGGCCATAAACATCTAATATTAATCATTTTATTCCACCCAGTCTTATCAATACAATCCTCAAAATAACACATTTGTACTCTTTCTTGACATTACAAGAACCACTTCTTCCTAAGCTTATACCTTTTGGATTCATGGGCACCTGATAAAACCCCCTTCAAGAGGTCGAAAGAGGAGAAACCCTTTTATTTGTGCAAAAAGGTAACGTTAGCTATGTTGGGGAGGGGTTAGTGATCGGGCTCTGTCTGCATGTTCAAACGCCTTTAATCCCCACAAGGGCGCAGGGAGCCATCCTTCTTCAGGACGATATGTAAGGGCAATGACTACAGGCTTGAGGCCTTTTGGCAAATGCTCATTTCTTTCATTTTGGTGAATATTTATTTAGCGGCTTCCAAACGATCTTGGGCCAGTCGCCTGAATCTGGTAAACACCACGGGCCCCCATCATCTTGATATGGTGATATATACTGTATTTGGCGGGAACCATGGGTATTTGGAGAAGTTCAGGACGGGATACTTTCGGGTACGACGTTATGAGTTGGGCATAGGTGTGCAGTAGATCACCACGAAGGGTGTGAGAGTCCATGGATTAATTGAAACTCATGTCGATGCATGGAGGTAGGTATCTATAGGCATGGTCTACCAGAAAAGGGTGGCGTTGGAGTCATCGAGGGGTCAGAGGAGCCGGGTTGAAGAGGTGTCAATGAGTATGAGTTTATGTTGACTATGTGTTGATGTGCCACATCAAACAGGAGGTGGATATGGGTGAGGAAATCAACACCGAGTAGTGGCAACGTTATGTCGGCAATGAGGGATTCCCAATGGTATTTGAGGCTTCCAAACGATAGTGTGAGTGTCTTGTAACCGTGGGTGGGGATCTCAGATCCGTTGACAGCTGCCAGGTAGCAGGCTTAGAATGACTACGTTGTGTCAAGGAGAGTGACTTTTGGTAGAAGGGAACAGCAAGCACCAGAGTCTACCAAAAACCACACACCCGTACCTTCATCATGTAAAAAGAAAAGATTAGTTACAGGGGAGGGCACTGTCACAAGCTATGGCCTACTTACACATTTTTTAGCCACTGACAACCGTCCACACATTTCTTCGCAGCTGCCCCGAACCTGGAGTGGTAGTAGGAGAACTGTGGCTGATGGGCATCATTAAGTGGCTGGGGAGGTCGTTGGTCAGAGTGTGAGCGAGAGGCAGCATATGTGGGTGGTGGATTGCTTTGTCGCCGCTCCAGCATGTCTGCTTTGGTCAGTGTTGAGTAGTAGTCCTCTATGTTAGGAGTAGAGGCATTAATGGAAGTCTTGAAGGTGGTGAAGTGGCTGTCCATAAGGGTGTCGCCTTTGGTCATCACGTCCTTCGTGGGCAAAGTATCGACATCGGGGATGGCGGCACTTACAGGTATGGGTAGGGGTCGTAACAAAAGGGTATGAAGTAGGTTCACTTCCTAAGGAGAGTCGTCTGCAAAAGGTTGCAGGCATGCAATACTGGTCATTTCCTTGAGGGCAAGCAAAACCTTTTGGTCCACCAACGGCTGTTGAGAGAGCTGAAAAATCTTGGCTGTATGGGTGGCTAGCGATGGTGAATACTGCACCAGGAGGTATATTTTGAGGGGGATGTAGACTATTGGGGCGTTCCCTTGGTCGCAAAGCCAATCGGAGATTTCTGGAAAAGTGTCCTCGGGGATTGCCCCAAGGACACAGTTTACTAGACTGCTTGAGCAAGTCACACCCTTAATGCGAAATTGAACTTCTATGCGCTGGAACCAAGCGAACGCTTCTTTGTTGGAGAAGGGCAGCAGTTTCAACGATACAGCGTATGTCACAGAGTCAGGATTGGTGGAAGGCATCATAACAAGGGTAGGGTGGTGGAAAAAAGGCGCTGAGGAGCTGGTCACTCCAAGAGTCACCAATTATGTGAGGTGGCTGTTAGGTGCTAATAGAGAGGGCATGTGAATATAAGTAAAATTTATTCAATCTGAAACATGCAATGACAAGCCTAAACTATTGCTTAAGCAGGTTTTTCTATTATCAGTGTGAGAGAGAGCGAGAGATAAAAAAAAAGCAATAGCATTACAGTGTATGAGCGTGTAGGAATTGCATGGGGGTACAAGTCTCTCCTCGCATGCACATCTTCCGCTTCCATCCTCTTTGTGCCAGCATCACTTGGTCTTTGCTTTGTCAACAAATCTTCATAATTCATGTTACAAGCAATGCCCACACAATATAAAATTAATATTTGTTTGGTGGTAAAGAGGTCAACATAAAAGGAAGATATGGCCAGAGCAGAAGTCTGAAAATTTTCCTTACCAATAGTAGCAGAGGTAGTCAACAGTCTTAGAGGCTTGCCATGGGATCCAGTGGTAGGGGGAACAATATCAATGTTATTAATTCATTTATTTGGGGATGGGGGATAATGATAAGAATGAACTAGAAAATAGAAAAAAAAACAAGTTTTTGTAAAAAATAGAAAAACAAGTTTGTGGAAAAAATTGAAAAGTAAGTTTTAAGGAAAGAAATCTGTGTGGTTTCTAGCATCCTAAAAGATCCCCTCATCCTTTCATGGAATTAATTCCTCTACTAATGACACCAGTGAGAGCAGTATCCAAATGTCTTCTTCATAGCCGACACCAAAGAGATGGTACTACCTTGATTAGAGTGGCTGAAGTGTAAGCCAATTGTACTTGATAGGACTGAGTGGCATGCAAAAAAAAAAAAAAAAAAAAAAAAAAAAAAAAAAAAAAAAGTATACCCTTGGAATCCGATGGTCATTTTTTTTTCGGTGATAGTTCTGCATATCAATATGGGAATATTGACATTTCTTTGGTCCAAACATTATCGGGTAGTTGGCAGCACTCCTATAATTAGTTCAAAAAATAACTTTAAACCTAGTAATGACATTCCTTCCCAAAAATCTCAACAGTGAAAAAGAAGAGGGGATGGACATCAATGTGGGAGACATTTGATAAAATTTGAGGAAGGTTGAAGAAATATGTAGTCCCCCATTCACGAAGCTTTTTTTGTCTGTCACAAAGCTTCAACAAGGAATATAAGCACAGTAATTTTGTAAAGACATTCTGTCAGTAAGCGGAACACATTTTTAACACCAGCAATGCAATAAAGAGAGTGTATTCAAGAACAATGTTAGATACTTGATGAATTTATAGATCGCTTTAAGAGAAAAAGTTTTGACTTTAAACTGGAACTGAATGAGAAACTTTTCTTCTACTTGAGCTTATAATTTATTGATTGTGTCTGAATTTATGGACATGATTGATGATAAGTCATGTTGGTAATCATCTAGACAACATAGAACAATAAAATGTATCAGAACTTACCTCAAGTAACTTATTTGGATACCTTAGGGAAAGGAAGTTTTCTCAAGAGTAAATACCTTCCGTATTCACCACCTATTATTTCACACTCTTGAAAGTTCTCTTAACAGGCAACAACAAGCTTTCCCTTTTCTTTAATACTAACTTTGCCAGTGTTCACTACTAACAAAAACAGGAAAATGACTCGAGCCTTTATTGAGCTGTGTTCACTGTGATTTGAAACATGATTCAACCAAAAACTTACTGATTTTTCAATATTAAACTTACCCGATAATCATGTAGCTGTCAACTCCGTTGCCCGACAGAATTCTATGGAGGGATACGCCAGCTATCACAATACTAGAAGGGGGTGTACTTACCAGCGCCACCTGTGGCCAGGTACTCAATCATTTGTTGTTGACACCTCCTCAATTATTCCTCTGTCGTGCTTCCGGCTAGACGTTCTGGGATACGCTCATGGTCTTCGAGTTTATTCATGGATATTTGGTGAAGTATTCTCTTAGATTAACGGCTGTCGCATACTGGAATCCTTTTTATATTAGCTAGTTAGCTTTTATATAAACTTTGATTAACGGTTAATGAATTTTTGCTTGTTTTTGGATCACCCTTTGACTTACTCTTTGAAACAAGATGTCTGACGTTTCGCAAGCTCCCTCCCATAGACGATGTAGGTCTTGCAATAGGCGTATTCCGAAGGTCTCGGTAGATCCTCACACCGCTTGTTCTGACTGTAGGGACAGGCCCTGTCTATTAGAAAATCGGTGTGAGGAGTGCGCCGGACTTTCGGAATTGGATTTTGTACGTCTTTTAAAATATTCATCCAAGTTAGAGAGTTCTAGAGCTAGGAGAAGTTCTTCTCACTCTTCTATGTTTTCCTCACCTCATGATCCCCTACCTTTTCCTACCCCTGTAGTGGCTACCCCCGAACCTACTGTGTGCCCTCCGCCTGATATGTCAACTGTTTTGCGTGCTATTCAGGCTTTAGGAGATAAAGTAGAATCAGTGGTAAGTGACCATAAGTCTCTGATGGCCGAGGTTAAAGAACTGAAGGTCAAGAGTGCAGTGGGTGGAAATAGTGCCAGTGCTGTGACGAGTGCTAGTGTCTGTGCAGTGCCAAGTGCTAGTGGTGCCAGTGTGGTGCGTGAGGATTTTTCTGTGCGAGCCAGTCGTCCTCCCAGTCCGGGACCTCTTGCAAGCTCCCATGCCCAGGGGAGAAGCAATGTCGAAGGGCTTAAGGGTTCGACAGGCCTTGTTAGGCGCACAGAATTATCCTCGGTGGTTGCGGGCGTGTCTTCCTTAGACCGTCACTCCCACCTGCAGACGATTGAGCCCGTCTTCTCGTCCGCTGATCTTCATGCAGGGAAGAAACGTTGGTCTCAGGTCTCGAGACCGCTGAAACGTAGAGTTCAGTCAGCGAGTGCTCAGCCAGGTTGTAGTCATTGGCTCAGCTCCGACTCGCCTCTGTCATCGGTCGACTGTACTCCGCCCAAGAGGAGTAAGGTTCTGCCTATACAGACCCCGACTGTGTCTTTACCTCAGTCTGTTATCGTTTCTGCCGACCCCAAGTGGACCCTGCTTCAGTCCATGCAAGTTCAGCTTTCGGACTTGATGCGTGAGTGTCGGGCTGAGAGTGTTGCACCTCCTGCACTCCCTCCACCTGTTCTCGCTGCACCTGTGCTCGCCCAGCCTGCACCTGCTCCGCCTGTGCTCGCCCAGCCTGCACCTGCTCCGCCTGGTCGCAGCACCATCTGCCAGGCGTACGATGTTGAACCACTTTCGGAGTTTGCTGTTCACAGTGTTGTTCAGCCTCAGCCTTCTTTAAGGCAACCCTTGCTTTGGGATCAGGAGAGTTACACTCTTCCTCCTCCTCCCCTTGCTGCTCCACCAGTGGTGCAACTCTCGGTTGGGGTACAACAACCTCTCCCCTCCGTGAGTCTGTCTGCTCAACCAGCGCTGCACCGAGTTCAACCCTCATCTAGGCAAGCTCATCTACACCATGGACTTGCGCCTCAGGAGCCTCAGCTTGCTAGAACTTTACCTTGTTCTGCGCAGCCTCAACCTTCTCATGCTCCACTCATCTCTCAGGAACAGGAACGGACTACTCCGCCTCCGTCCTCCGCTCAGCTGGTGCAATCCTTGGGTGCAACTCTTGCTAGGAGTCAACCTCCTTCACCCTTGCACCTGCCTTCTGCTCCGACTGTTGTTCAGCCTATGCAGTCTGAACCTCAGGTTTTCCCTCAAGTTGAGGAAACCTCTGTTGTTGTTCCTACCCGTTCTGACTCTGCGGTTCAGCATTCTGGTCCTTTTGCTTCGCTACCTTCTGCTGATGAAGTGTCGGATGATGAGGAGGCACATCTTGATCCCTCATCAGACGTGGAGGAGTCTAAGCTTTCTCCATTGTCTGTTGATTTTAGAAAGGTCTTGGCTCTACTCAGGGAACTTTACCCTGACCACTTCGTCTCTGCTGTTCCCCGCTCTCCTCCATCTGAGTTTTCGCTAGGCGTACAACAAGCTAAGTCGAGCTATACTAAGCTTGTCCTAGCTAGATCCTCCAAGAGGGCCTTAAGGACCTTAGGGGAGTGGCTTCAGTCTAAACAACACCTGGGCAAGACTTCCTTCATGTTCCCTCCAACGAAGCTCGCATCGAAAGGTTGCGTTTGGTATGCCACAGGGGAAGCACCAGGCTTGGGAGTTCCTGCCTCTGCCCAGGCTGACTTCTCAAGTCTGGTGGACTCGCCTAGGAGGACTGCGATGAGACGCTCGAAGGTTTGTTGGACCTTCTCAGACCTGGATCATCTTCTGAAAGGGTTGTTCAGAGCTTTCGAAATGTTTAACTTTCTCGACTGGTGCCTGGGAGCCCTCAGCAAGAAAACATCTCCTGCGGACAAAGACTCTGCCATGCTAATTATGTCCTGCATGGATAAGGCTATCAGGGATGGATCGGGTGAGCTAGCGTCGTTATTTGTATCAGGGGTGTTGAAGAAAATGGAACAACTGTGTACCTTCCTCTCAGCCAGCATTACACCGTGCCAGCGGTCACAGCTCCTTTTTGCTCCACTCTCAAAGTTCCTCTTTCCCGAGGAGCTAGTTAAGGACTTGTCGGCTGCCCTGATACAGAAGGACACGCACGATCTTGTAGCCTCATCGGCTCGTAAGTCTAAGGTTACCACCTCTGTCCCCAAGACTTATCGCTCTCCAGTGGCTGATACCCCGGCCACTAGGTTCATTCCGCCCTTTCGTGGTAGAGCCCCCAGCCGAGGAAGCTCCCGTCCAGACTCTCAAAGGGGCAAGTCTAGGAAAGGACCCAGGACATCTAAGGGAAAGCACTGACTCTCAGATTCTCCAGACAACAGTAGGAGCCAGGCTCAAGATCTTCTGGCAAGCCTGGGAGAAGAGAGGTGCAGACGCACAGTCTGTCAGTTGGCTGAGGTACGGTTACAGGATTCCATTCTGCCTCAAACCGCCTCTGACCACATCGCCCATCAACCTCTCTCCCAACTACAAAGAAGAGGACAAGAGGCTAGCATTGCAACAGGAGGTGTCGCTACTTGTGCAGAAGAAGGCAGTGGTTATAGTCCGGGACCATCAATCCCCGGGCTTCTACAACCGTCTCTTTCTTGTGGCCAAAAAGACAGGAGGTTGGAGACCGGTGCTGGACGTCAGCTCTCTCAACGAGTATGTCACCAAGCAGACGTTCACAATGGAGACGACCAAGTCGGTCTTAGCAGCGGTCAGACAGGAGGACTGGATGGTCTCGTTGGACTTGAAAGATGCATACTTTCACGTTCCCATTCATCCAGACTCCCAACCTTTCCTGAGATTCGTTTTCGGAAAGGTTGTCTATCAGTTCCAAGCCCTGTGTTTTGGCCTAAGCACAGCTCCTATGGTCTTTACTCATCTGATGAGGAATGTAGCGAAATTCCTGCACTTATCGAACATCAGAGCCTCCCTCTACCTAGACGACTGGCTGTTGAGAGCCTCCACGAGTCGTCGTTGTCTGGAGAACCTCTCTTGGACTTTAGATCTAATCAGAGACCTAGGTCTATTAGTCAATATAGAGAAATCTCAACTCATTCCCTCCCAATCCATTGTGTACCTGGGAATGGAGATTCAGAGTCGGGATTTTCGGGCTTTTCCATCGGCCCCCAGGATAAACCAAGCCCTAGAGTGCATCATGAGCATGCTGAAGAGGAGCAATTGCTCAGTGAGACAGTGGATGAGTCTCACAGGGACCCTCTCATCTCTGGCCCTGTTTGTCGAGCTAGGGAGACTCCACCTCCGCCCTCTTCAATTCCATCTTGCAGCTCATTGGGACAAGGGCTCGTCTCTAGAAGCAGTCTCTATCCCTATCAACCAAGAGATGAAGACCACTCTCCGGTGGTGGAAGCACAATCTTCTTCTCAAGGAGGGTCTATCATTGGCCATCCAGACCCCCCATCTTCATCTCTTCTCGGATGCATCGGATTCGGGCTGGGGTGCGACCTTGGACGGACGGGAATGCTCAGGAGTATGGAACAAGGAACAAGCTTTACTCCACATCAACTGCAAGGAACTGTTAGCAGTTCATCTTGCCCTGTTGAACTTCAAGTCCCTCCTGCTAGGCAAAGTGGTGGAGGTGAATTCAGACAACACCACAGCCTTGGCTTACATCTCCAAGCAAGGAGGGACCCATTCGAGGAGCCTTTACGAGATCGCAAGGGACCTCCTCATTTGGTCAAGAGGTCTAAACCTCACACTGGTCACGAGGTTCATCCAGGGCGATATGAATGTTTCAGCGGATCGCCTCAGCAGAAGGAATCAGGTCATTCCCACGGAATGGACCCTCCACAAGAGTGTGTGCAACAGACTTTGGACCTTGTGGGGTCAACCTACCATAGACCTGTTTGCCACCTCCATCACCAAGAGACTTCCGCTTTATTGTTCCCCTGTTCCAGACCCTGCAGCGGTTCATGTAGATGCTTTTCTTCTGAACTGGTCCCATCTCGACCTGTACGCATTCCCTCCGTTCAAGATTATAAACAAAGTTCTGCAGAAATTCGTCTCGCACGAAGGGACACGGCTGACGCTGGTTGCTCCCCTTTGGCCTGCAAGAGAATGGTACACAGAGGTACTTCAATGGCTAGTCGACTTCCCCAGGACTCTACCTCTAAGAGTGGACCTTCTACGACAACCACACGTAGACAGGTTGCACCCAAACCTCCACGCTCTTCGACTGACTGCCTTCAGACTGTCGAAAGATTCGCTAGAGCTAGAGGCTTTTCGAAGGAGGCAGCCAGTGCGATTGCCAGAGCTAGAAGAATTTCCACTCGTAGAGTCTACCAGTCTAAGTGGGAGGTCTTCCGAAGCTGGTGTAGAGCCAATTCAATATCCTCTACCAATACCTCTGTGATCCAAATAGCTGACTTCCTTCTTCATCTTAGGAATGAGAGATCCCTTTCAACATCTACGATTAAAGGGTATAGGAGCATGTTGGCCTCAGTCCTCCGCCACAGGGGTTTGGACCTGTCTTCCAACAAGGACCTTCAAGACATTCTCAAGTCTTTTGAGACGTCTAAAGAACGTCGTCTTTCCACTCCAGGCTGGAATCTAGACGTAGTCTTAAGGTTCCTTATGACATCTAGGTTCGAACCTCTCCAGTCAGCTTCCTTCAAGGATCTTACCCTCAAGACTGCTTTTCTCGTTTGCCTTGCAACAGCTAAGAGAGTCAGTGAGGTTCATGCCTTCAGCAAGAACATTGGTTTCACAACCGAATCAGCTACATGTTCTTTTCAGCTTGGATTCCTAGCAAAGAACGAGCTTCCTTCACGTCCTTGGCCTAGATCGTTCGAAATACCTAGCCTCTCCAACATGGTAGGTAACGAACTAGAGAGAGTTCTTTGCCCTGTCAGAGCTCTCAAATATTATCTGAAGAGGTCTAAACCTATTCGAGGACAGTCAGAAGCCTTATGGTGTGCCATCAAGAAACCCTCGAGACCCATGTCCAAGAATGGGCTTTCGTACTATATAAGGCTTCTGATCAGAGAAGCACATTCTCACTTAAAGGAGGAAGACCTTGCATTGCTGAAGGTAAGGACCCACGAAGTAAGAGCTGTAGCTACTTCGTTGGCCTTTAATAAAAACCGTTCTCTGCAGAGCATTATGGATGCAACCTATTGGAGGAGCAAGTCAGTGTTTGCATCATTTTATCTGAAAGATGTCCAGTCTCTTTACGAGAACTGCTACACCCTGGGACCATTCGTAGCAGCGAGTGCAGTAGTAGGTGAGGGCTCAGCCACTACATTCCCTTAATCCCATAACCTTTTTAACCTTTCTCTTGAATACTTTTATTGTTGTTTTTATGGTTGTTACGGTAGGCTAAGAAGCCTTCCGCATCCTTGGATTTGGCGGGTGGTCTATTCATTCTTGAGAAGCGCCTGGGTTAAAGGTTTGGTAGAGGTCCTTTAGTAGGGTTGCAACCCCTTGTACTTTGGCACCTTTGGGTTGATTCAGCCTCCAAGAGGAACGCTGCGCTCAGTAAGGAAGACGAACTTTAAATAAAAGGCAGAGTAACGGTTCTATTCGACTTCCTTACCAGGTACTTATTATTTCATTGTTATTTGAGATAACTGTTATATGAAATTTGGGATACTTAGCTATCCTTTAATCATGTACACTGGTTTTCACCCACCTCCCTGGGTGTGAATCAGCTACATGATTATCGGGTAAGTTTAATATTGAAAAATGTTATTTTTATTAATAAAATAAATTTTTGAATATACTTACCCGATAATCATGATTTAATCGACCCTCCCTTTCCTCCCCAGAGAGAACCAGTGGACCGAGGAATAATTGAGGAGGTGTCAACAACAAATGATTGAGTACCTGGCCACAGGTGGCGCTGGTAAGTACACCCCCTTCTAGTATTGTGATAGCTGGCGTATCCCTCCATAGAATTCTGTCGGGCAACGGAGTTGACAGCTACATGATTATCGGGTAAGTATATTCAAAAATTTATTTTATTAATAAAAATAACATTTTTTAAGAAATTTATTGAAAATTATCTTCCTATTTTACAAATACCATGCGATAGTCAGGTATTTCTTAAATTTGGAGTAGAGCAACTAAATGTAATTTTATTACATCAGAGCAACGTGAGGACTGAAGGTAAGGCAGTTGCGCTACCATGGTTGCTGCCATTGGTCACTAGATGTTGCCTCGGTGGGCGAGAGGTGTAACCCTCTTGAAGGGAAGAAAGCGGGAAATCTTTATTTTTGGAAAGTAACGTGGATATCAATTCAGGTTCGAAAACAAAGTAATATGAATATCAGGGGCGATTTATAGAAATAATAAAGGACAGTATTTCAACCAGAATATTGAGCCATTTCCAGACTCTCATAAAAGGCTGACTTGAAGAACTTTTTTCTTAAATGCAAGGGGAAAATTAAAGGAATGTTTTAGGTATCTTAGCAAGAGTGCACACTGTAGAATATTGGGAATTTAAATTTCCTACCAATTCACCGTTTTCCAGTTTTAGTATCACAATATTTCAGATCTATGATACCAAAATGGTATGATTGGCTTTGGGTAGTTTTTTGGCTCTAATGAGGTGTTAAACAGTTTGGTGGCAAGGGTAAACTACTTACTGCATACTGCACAAGGCATACTTCAGGTGATATCGCCTATAAGGGTTTACTGGGGTAGTTAATTTGCCGGTATGTTATTTTCCATAAAGCGAAAGGACAATAGGTCTTACAAACGAACCTTCAAACCTAAAGAAAGGTTTCAATATTAATCTTGGACTTAACTAATTTGGAAAGGAATAATTAAACTATTTAGTTTGTTTTGCTTCTGTTATTTTTTCACACTGTATTTTATCATCCATACACTGAAATGTATTACTGTATTGAGTTTTGTACAGTACTTCCAATTAATATTGAAAAATTGAACTAATTTATGATTTTCATTGCATATAGGTGTTCTAATTTGTAACATGTCATAATTTTACCTTTCTCTACCTACCCTGTAGCTATATCTATAATAAATAAACTGATAAAAAGGTAATGATTTTAAATGTATACGTAAAAACAAGAAATTTGTATAACAATTGTATAAATTAAACTTTTATACAATTATTTTCGGAAGAATTTCACCACATCGTCCACTGATCCGAAATTCTAGATGTTTGTCTGCTCGAGTGGTTCCTATATTTACCGCACAGCATTTTATGCCAGCTTCGACTGCTTGAAGGATAAATCTGGGGAAAACATATAAATTACTATTCCTGAAACATTAGTGATACTTACTTTAACGTAAGCTTTATATAATTTCAACGATAAAGATATATTAATAAGAAATGATACAGTGTGCTGCATAAAATGGTGATATTTAAAAGTATTTCCCAATAATTTTTTCAATTAAATGTCATAATTATTATTATTATTATTATTATTATTATTATTATTATGATGATGAAAAGTGAGATGATTAACTAGGGCAATGAGTCATGCTCAATTCTTCCATAGCTGACCCAAAAATATAATATACAGTATATTATACTCAAGTGATGAAAAAATAAATAGAAATCTACAGTAAATATAAATTTAAATTTTATCTATTAGCCTTATAATTCTAAAAGTCTTTAATATTATGAAAACAAACTAAAAATCCAGGGGCGGGGGTAACAGTGGCAATGATATTCATAGTAATTTCTTAAGAGCAATAATAAAGATATGAGCAAAACCAATCAAAAAAGAATTTGTTTATGGAAAGAAAGTTTTAGACTGTTTAACACCGTAAGACTGTTTAACACCGTATCTCGAAAAAACTAGCCCACTCCTGGAATACGAGGGACAGTTATTGGCAATGAGATAGTTTTGCATGTCAATATGGAAATATTGTCATTCCTTTGTTCCAAACATTATCGGGTAGTTGGTACACCACCACAGCTCCCACAATTGGTTAAAACAGAAAAAAAACCTCCAATCCCAGCAATGGTATTCCTTTCCCAAAAGCTAGACAGTGTAAAGAGGAAGAGATTGGACAACAAGGTGGGAGACAGTTAGTAAAATATGAAGGAATAGAAAAATTATGAGAAATTTTGGGATTTACTGAGGAAAATATTTTTCTCCAGTTTGAAGGCCCTCTTGCCTCACACAAGGATTCAACAAGGAAATGATATTCCGTGTTGGAGCCAAGTAGTAGTTAAGATGGGAGGGCATGTTAATGACTGGTATGGCATTTCTGAGTTCATCCCTATCATATTCAACTAGCCTAATCTTCTCTAGAATTTTCCCTGAACTAAAAGCTAGTTTTCTTTTACGTTTGGAATTTCCAATTTTTCAGCAACCATTTGAACATACTTTTCCATAAAAGAAAATAAAAGGCTTTCACATTCTTCACAATGATTAACCAAAGTCATCATGGGTGGGATTTGATTCAATTGCCATGACTAACTTTAAAGGTGTCAAGACAAGGGAGACAACTTCAGTATGAAATTATTTGCACAAAACTTCTCATAATAAAAATATTAAGAAAATGGAACTTCATAGAAAATACTGTTGTAGTCTGATGCAATACTCAACCCCAGTCATAAAAATTGTAGAATATGACCATTTACATGTATTGAGCCCAAGAAATAAGACGAGTTTTTACAAAATTTGTCCCTTGTAGTTTTGTTCATAGTAGTATCGATCTGGCAGAGATGCTCTTTTCATGCACCAGAATAACCCCTAGTCAATTACAGCTATTACCAGGTGTGAGCCATGAACTAGTCACGCTACCAGTGCACAAGTTAGGACAACTTTAGTTTACCAGAACTTACTAGATGAGAAAAAGAGGAAGTAATAGATGTTGATTATGCAGAGTTTATTAGGAAATTCAGTACAAGGAACGAGAATTACTAATAATAAGAAAACAGATGTATGGATCACTTTAAAAAATGAGGGGCTAAGACCATGCATCAATGATAAACAGTAATTAGAGAACCAAGAGAAAAATAAACAGGTAATAGAACAATAGTAGACAAGTCTTTGTTTAGGTTCTCTAAACTGGCCTTAGTGATATTTTTAAAACCTGTCTGGGTGCGAGAGTAACCGATCACCATCACCCAGTTTTTCATTGCATCATTCAAGAGGCCCCCCCCCCCCCCATTTCCTCCTGCATTAAAAAGTAGTGCTATTGAGAGGGCAATGTCAAGAGATGTGATCAAGCAATGATTTAGAGCGTTCTGTAGCTTAGTCTAAAACGTCTTGTTCATCTGTGTATGATATGAATTAATAGGTGACCTTTTATTGGGTTGTGAACCCACCAGAAACTAAAGCTCCACTAATGCAACTCCCTTTGGCCAAGTCCACTTCTCCTACATTTAAATTCATACATTAAATCTAGGGTATTTTTACCATCCTCAATAATATAATGAAAATCTGAAACAATTCAGGATCTTCTTGTTCAAGGAGTTAAAATGACATTAGGTTTGAAACTAAATTTTTATACCACAAAAGTTGATGTAGAAGCAAAATCAATTATTCATTCTGAAAAATTACTTAGTTAATATATACTGTACTATAAAACATTTCATACTATACAAAATGTAAAGTAGAAATTAATGCATTACCTATAGCCAGAATATACATAGAGAGATGACCCTAGTACAAGGAGACCATCACTACTGGCTAAATCCTCTCGTATACTCTTAAGACGGTCTCCAGGAACATTATCGCCAAAGAAGACAATGTAGGGTTTCATAATCCCTCCACATTGGGTACAGGAGGGTACAATGAACTTTTCAACATCTTCCTGCAAAAAATAATAACTGCATTACAGTTTTTTACATGAAGAAATGTGATTTTTGCTTATAAGGTAAAAATTGCCTTCCTTGGAAATTGTTGAAAGACATTTTAGCTTTAAACTAGAAAACATAAACATAATATACAGAAGTAATTCTTAAGCATTTATGTTTTTCAGCAACACTACACACAACTAATAATGTATAAAGAAATAATGCTTAAGTTACGGGGGAAGATGATTTCTAGTCTACCTTCCTTAATTTGTGATGTAGATTCATCATTACTATCTGTGTAATGCCAGTTTCCTCTTTATTAAGTCATATTATAAATTTACTTCAGTTAGGGGTAACTTCAAAGATGAATGGAAGAAAATTATGAACTGAACTTAATAACACTATCGTTAGGCAGCTATTATTGTAGTATGAATCTAAATAAGTTCTTTTTTTCTTTATACTTTAATCTTTAGGATTTAGTATATGAATTATTTTAGATATGAAGCAGATAAAGGAATAGTGTAGAAATAAAGATTATGATATCATTTTGATTGAAAGTTTAATCTCTATATTTTTCTGTGAAAGGTTAAATGATGGATCTATACAAGAATATTCCAGTAGATATTGACAACAACCTCAAATGATAGATGTGGGATAGTGTTGTGCTGCTAGTTTGTATTCAAAGATGCTGGAAGGTTCTGCATGTTTCTTTTTAATATCAGAATTTTTACAAACCGTATAAATATCAACTGCGCCTCATGTAACTTTGGAGTTTTATCATTTCTAGAAATCTCCACTGATTTTCATATTGCTTTGCTCCTCGAGCTGACTTATATCAATGTTACTTCGTTCATTCAACAGCTTTTGTCATTTAGGTTGAGATTGACATAAAAAAATTGATGATATAATAATGGTAATGAAAACAGAGTTGAAAATAGCATGTGTTACATTCAACGGCTTTTGTCGTTTAAATTGACTGGAGTTCGATGGCGGCTACTATGCATGTTGAGTGGAAGAAACAGAGAGAAAACGTTCTTCTGTATTTGTATGAGTGTTGCTTGTTGAACATGCATTACATGGCTCCCCTCATGAAACAGACATGCATGTGAAAGAGGGCACCCTGCCTTAGAAAGTCGTACTTACAGGAGATACTCAGGTATTAGGTAGTCAATGGAGATCCAATTCTATTTTCAACAAATGTTGAGAAGGAAATTTTCGAAGTACAGTGTATGACAAGGAATGGCCCTGTGCATAGAGTCAGAAGCGGCGACTTGCAAGTGCTGGTGCGCATGAAAACTTATTTTGCTGTGTGTATATCTTTCAGCATGTGCTGCTTTGCTGGGGGACTTGTAAGTCTGACAGTTTTGGGGGTAAATTTCCCCACAATGTAACGTAGGCATTAGAATCATCAGAGGAAGTGGCGGACAGTAAAAAATTAGCAGGAACTATCAACAGATTGCCTTATACCATCTCTGCCACTGACACATCCATGGTACCCTTGGGAGCGGTTCTCAGTCTGAAGATGACTCGGGGAAGTTGTGGAAAACAGTTGGAGTTGGTGCAGCTGAACCTCAAAGCTGCTTTGAGGGTTTAATATAAACATTCCACCCTTCACTTGGCTGCAGGGATGTAAGCAGTAGTTTGATGTAGGCTGATGCCGAGAAGATGTCCTACTTATGTTCACAATTGAGAAGTGAAAGTGGTACCCCTGTTTTAAGTAATATGCTCAGGGATGCAGAATCTTGCAATCCATCCGGAAATTAAGGTAGTAGTAGAGTACATGAGGCAGATGTTGCATCTTGCATGGGGATAGGTTCAGGCCAAGGAAAGCAGCGATCGATGTGACATGGGTGAAGGCTAACCACGTCAATGTGATGTGGCAAAATTATGTTGTGAGGGATGAAAAGTGGCCATACTTGAGTCTATGAGTCGATGCACCTTTGAAGTTTAACATGAACAACAGGTGCAGACCCAATCCTTGGCTCTTTTAGTAATGCCATGGCATATGAACTATGACTTAAGTAGGTGTGCAGTAGATCACCATGAGGGGTGAGAAAGGTATGGATTAATTGAAACTCATGTCGGCGCATGGAGGTAGGTGTCTATAGGCATGGTGTACCTGAAAAGGGTGGCGTTGGAGTCATCGAGGCGATGTCTTCCCAATGGAGAGACTTGCATGGTTGCTACTCAGGACATGGGGCTATGCCAAGGCCTTGTAATCGATTCCCAGGTGGGCTGTGGCCAGTGTGTTTCTTGAAAGGGCATAGGCAACAAGGAAGTTTTGAAAAGTTCAGATGTATTCAGAATTGGCAGAGAAATGTCAGAATTGATGGATGGACCAGGCATTGGACTGTTGAATGAAGGTGTGCACAAGGGGCATGTGGCCTATGAAGTGCAAGACATCTAAATACACTAACAGTAACTCGCGATCAAAAGTAGAGTAACTGAATTACGCCTTGGAAAGTTTTCTACTGAAGAAGGCCAATGAGTGGGATGCTCAACTGATCTTTTGTTCAAGTACCATCCCTACAGCGATATCACTAGTAATGGTAGAGTAGAAGGGGTGTAGATGACATGGTAAAGGTGAAAACAGTAGCAGTTGACAGGGTTTTCTCTGCACTAAAGAAAGCCACCTTCTGCCTTTGAGGGAGTCGTAGAGCTGCCGGGTAGCAAATGTGGCAGCAATGACTATCAAAAACCGGTGATAATAGTTCACCATCTCCAAGAACTCCAGCAGTGATTCGATGGTTGAGGGCCTGGGGAACTTATGTAATGCTGATACCTTCTTAAGGAGGGAGTGAACGCTCTCAGGAGTGATGCTATGACCCAAGAATGCCACTTCTTTGGCACCGAAGGTACTTTTAATATACCTGACAAGGCTGTTCTGCTGCAGGCAGTTGGGGATGTGTAGGTGATGAAGGTAGTCTTCTTTGGAGAGGGTAGAATACCAGTGTGTCATCTATGTAATCTAAGCAGAAGGAGAGGTCCCCTAAGATGCCATCCATGTGCTATTGAAATGTCTACCCTACATTATGAAGGCCAAAGCAGGAGTAACTGAAAGTACATGTGCAGAAGGGGGTGTTGGTGGCAGTCATAAGGATATTTTCTGCATTCATAATCACATAATAATACCCCTTCAGTAGGTTGATTGTCATAAATACTTTAGGACTGTGACGGTAGGTGGTGATGTTGGCTTGGCGATGTTGGGGAGGGGATAGTGGTCTCATATTGTCTGGTTGTTAAGACACCTGTAATCCTCACAAGAATGTAAGGATCCATCCTTCTTCAGGACTATGTGCAGGGTTTATGACCATGGGGTTCAGGCCTATTGACAAAGGCTTATTCTTCCATTTCGGCGAATGTGTGTTTAGCAACTGTCAAATGGTATGCGGTCAAATGTCTGAATCTTGTGAACACTGAAGACCTTGTCATCTTGATATGATGATAAATACTGTGCTTGTCGGGAAGTGTGGGATTCTGCATAATTCTGAGTGGAAAATGTCAGGATAAAAAGTGAGAAGGTGGGCATAGGCATTGGTGGGCATGCTGATATGGAGAGCTAGGTCAGAGGGACCTGGTGGTGAAGGTGTGGACAAGCAAGAGCTGGTGTTGGCAAATATTGCTGTGCTATGTTAACCAAGGTGTGGAAATGGGAGAGAAAATCTGCACCAGTGAGATGTATTGTAAAGTCCACAATGATAAAATTCCATGGGTACTGGGTACCCACATACGACAGTGTCAGCATATCATACTGTGGAGGGGGATCACAGATCTGTTGGCGGCTGCCAGGCAGACATCAGTAAGCTTAGAATGGTGGAGTTATGCTCATAAGAGGGAACATGGCAGACAGGAGTGATAGGCACTAATATCTACCAGAAAGTGCACATAGATCTCGAATCATGTATAAAGGAGAGATTAGTTAGTGGGGAGCCCCTGCCACAGGTGATGGCTGACTTGAATCTGGTAGCACATTTATTAGCAGCAGCCCTGAATCTGAAGTGGCAGTAACACAACTGATATTGAGTACTGGCATCTAGTGGCTGTGGAAGGCATTGGGTGTCATTGGTGGATGGTGGGCATCGATGTCCTACAGCATTCACATCAGCTTCAGTCCGCATTGAATGGTTGTCTCATTTGTCAGGAGTGGAGATGTTGATGGAATTCTTAGCAGTGGAGAAGTGGCTGTCCATAAGAGTGTTGACTCTAGTCATCAGGTCCTTCATGGGCAAGGTGTTGACACTGAGGTCGACTTGCACAGATTCCAGCAGGCATTATGCCCAAAAGGCACCATGTAATTTCATTTTGCAAGAAGAACTGTCTGCGGCAGGTTGAAGGTCAGCACTACTGATCATTTCTCTGAAGTTCATCGACATCTTTTGATTTCCCATCTATTGAGAGCTGAAAAATCTTGGCTACACAGGCATCAAGAGATGATGAGTACTGCTCTAAGAGGTATGATTTAAGAGTGTCGTGCAGTATGGGGTCGTCCCTTAGTTCGCAAAGCCAGTAGAACATTTTTGGCAAGGAGTTGTCAGTGATCGCAGCAAGGACGTCTGCTTTGCTGCCTGAGAAGGTCACACCCTTGATACGGATCTAAATCTTACAATAAAACCAGACCAACACATCTCTACTGGTAAAGGGTGGGAGTTTCACTGTGGCATCATGGATAAAGAAGTTGGGGTCGGTGATGGATATTGTCACAGGATACGACAGTCAAAGCTATACGCTGGGGAGGCAGGCTGGGTGTTCAAGTCACTCTAAAAGTCACTAATGTGTCGTTCCTGGGAGCAATAAGAACTGACTTTATGTAGCGAACAACACAGGCATTTATATGTACCCTAGGGATCACATATGGGTGACAGTTGCATGTGTACATTCAACAGCTTTTGTTATTTATGTTGAGATTGACATAAAAAATTTACAAAATAATAACAGTAATGAAAGTAGAGTTGAAATTAGCGGGTATCATACTCAACGGCTTTTGTTGATTAAGTTGATTGGAGTCTAGTGGTAGTTACTATGCATGCTGTGTGCAAGAAACAGAGGGAATAATTCTTTATTTGTATGAGTATTGCTTGTTGCATGTATATTACACTACCCCCCAAAAGACTCAAAGTTTTCCGTCTTCTTACTTTCAAGAGGACAAGTCTCTTGCCCAACTATGAGACATCTGATCACTAACAGAAACACCTGCCAGCACCAGCTTTGTCTTCAGCCTTCTCATCTTGCTGACAATAAATGCTTGTTACCTCATTCCAAATAATAAGTCCATTTAGTAATTTGGGTATTGGGATGTCTTCTCCTGGATTTGTTAGTAATTACTGTATTGTGTATAATGTTAAAGAGAATTATTTCTTGCCAATCCGTCTCTTTACTGTATGTCTCTACCTCATAATAGGAACAGTAATTTCAATTGGATAATCATTGTGAAGAAGCTGAAGTCTTTCTGTTACCCTTATGGAAAAGTATGTTTATATTGTTGCTGAAATCATAGGTAGTTTGAAATGTAAAAGAATACTAGCCTCAAGTTATGACAAAAATCCTGAGACTAATTTATTATAGTGGGGATGAAGTTGGGAATACCATGCCAGCCATTAAGAGACTGCACCTATTATCGAACTCTCAGTCTTTAACAAGCTTCTGATTTTAATAATAGCAAGCTTCATAAGCTTAAAATTTCGTCAACTTTGTTTATATGATCAAAGAAGTACATTGAAATTTTTTACCAATAACAAAAAATCTAACCAAACCTGCCCCGTTTCAAACCCTAGCATAAGTCAAGTAGTGACTAGTAGTTCCAGTGCACCAATTGGTAAGTGTTCTGGTGGTCCATAATACATTACAGAGTCGAGATCCTCTCTTTTAACATAGTACTTTAAAACTAATTTTTTATCTTCTATAATGCAACCATCACATTTCTGAAATCCAATCTACTTCTGTGTATCATTGAATTCTAAGGTAGAAGTCCGAGCTGGTAGTGCTGATCCTAACATCTCTCCACTCCTTGAATTAAGTGCTAACAAGCAACCACTTACTTCTTATATTAATGGTGCTGTATATCATTTGGTTCACATTACTGATGGGTTGAAACATGTCTTGGATGGGAGTCTGTATTATTTGCTCATAGTATTGGGCTCTAGCACAATTCGAAGTTTTTCCTAATGATTTTAATTTAGGTACTAGTACCTCTGCTGCTGAAATGAATACCTTACCATACACAGGTGCAAATATTTGAAGGAAAGGTAAACAAAGAGGAAGTGTAGTATTTAATGTAAGGGAGACATTTTTAGAACAGGGAGATGAAGATAATCATGATGCAGAGGAAGAGCCATACTCTAATGAGGTACTATCTGATTTTTAACAGTTGAGGAAACTTATTTCTGAATAGTATCCAAATACATTTCTTGAGATAAGTTCTGATTCATCTTTTTATTCCGAGTCATTAGAAGCAACTTCCTCCAAAATGACATAAATAAAATAATCTACACAGTGCTGACATGGTATGTTACTAATCGGGCTAACTAGCCTGATATCCTGCTAGTATATGCCAAAGGTATTATCTTTCCTCACTTATGCAAGGCAGGGTTTTCTGCCATATTCTCAAGAGTTTGATGCATCTCCCGCAAGGCAGAGAGTTTCACTACAACAAGTGTCATTTTCATAAAGCTCTTGTGTGAAAACTACAGTTTTATAAAAGTTATCCATGAACACATGGTAACCTTTGCTTAAGAGTTGATCCAAGAGTCAGAAAACGAAGTTACGCAGAGATGAAGAAACACTACGGTAAACGATAAAATCAAGGACTTAATCCAACTGAGCCCCACATAATATCACACTATGCAGGTTTTATTGGTTCATGTACTGTACCTTGTTTGAAAGGCCTCTATTCCACTTCAACATCCTTCTTTTAGCGACAGATGGTTCTTCAGGATTTACAGACTCAGACATCTTTCCCAGATTTACTGCATGACAGGTCAAATAACAATCAACTTGGCAATATTATCCTTCAGTATGCTCCCTGTGGCTGCAGGGGATAACAACAATTAGAAAAGCGCCAAAATATCCGTGCGTGTTGTAAGAGGCGACTAAAAGGGATGGGACGAGGGGACTAGAAATCCCTCTCCTGTATTTTATTTCCTGAGAGAGATCAAAGAGGTGGAGCTGGGGGGAGACTGACTGCTCCCTGCACTCTAGTTTTGGGGTGTCGGAATGTGCGTGGATGTAGTGGGATAGAGAGTAAAAGATGTAATTGGATGTATGTTTGGGAGTAGAAGGATGGATAAATTGGGCTTGTGTGAGACATCGATAAAAGGGGAGGGTGAAGTGATGTTTAGTGAAGTGACTGGTAGAGTGTCTGGGATTGAAAGGGGAAGAGCATGAAAGGGTGTGGCTTTATTGCTGAGTGAGTGGATGACAGGTAAAGTAGTGGAATGGAAGGAGGTATCACCTAGATTAATGTGGGTAAGGGTTAGGTTGGGAAGGGAATGTTGGGCTTTTGTTTGTGTGTATCAGCCAGGTTGTGAGAAAAGTGAAGAAGAGTGGAATAAATGCTAGAATGAATCAACTAGTTCTGTAGAGGGACTGGGTAGTGGGAATTATGTAGTTGTGATGGGTGACTTGAATGCCTGAGTAGGCACTGGAGAAGTAGAAGGTGTCATTGGGAAGTATGGTGTACCAGGTGAAAATGGGAGTGGTGAGACTGGTAGATATGTGTGTTGAACAAGAGCTGGTGATGAGTTGTATTTTTTTCAAAAAGAATGATAAAAACATGTACGGTATACATGGGCAAGAGTGGCAAATGGAAGATTGGTAGAAAGGGCATTAATTGACTATGTGCTGATAACAAAAAGGATGCTTGGAAGATTGAAAGATGAGCACATATTTAAGGGTATGGCTAACAGTATGTTGATCATATTTTGGTTGAAGGAAAATTAGTTATAGCAAAAGAGTGGGGAAATAGTGTTGGGGGGGGGATTTAAAAAGGAGGCAGTGAAGGTTGAGGAGTTGAAAAAACCAGAGGTAAAAAGTGAATACCAAGAAAGGTTGGAAGTGGCATATGACAGGGTGAAGGTGAGAGAAACTGGTGATCTAGAGGAGTGGAAATTAGTAAAAGAAAATTTTTCAGGGATTGCAAATGATGCGTGTGGCAAGAGGATTGCTGGAGGCAGCATGCAAATGGGTAGTGAATAGTAGAATTAAGGAGTGAAGATGAAAGTGGAAGTGAAATAAAGGGCATTTGAAGAATGACTGCAAAGTAATAGTGGAGAAGTATGAAAGATATTGAGAGAAAAATGTAGAAGGCGTAAGGTAGCTGGGGCAAAGAGGGTGGCAGACTGGAGGTGAGGTCAGAGTTTTGGCCATTTGTAGGAGGAGAATAAGAAGTTTTGGAAAGAATTGAAGAGAGTAAGGAAGGATGGATCGAGAATTGAAGAGAGTGAAATATGAAAATGAAAGGTTGTTTAAAGGAGAGGAGGCAAGGAAAAGGTGGGCTGAATATTTTGGATGGTTGCTGAATGTTGAGCATAAAAAGGAGGCAAATATAATTGTGGTTGCTGGTGTTAAGGTGCCAGTGATGGGAGATGAGAATGAGAGAGAGATTACAAGAGAGGAAGTGAAGAGAGCTCTAGATAAATAAGAGCATGAAAGGCACCTGGTATAGATGGTGTGGGGGCTGAAATGTTAAAGGAAGGGAGTGTGACTGTACTTGAATGGTTAGTGAGATTGTTTAATATATGTTTTATGTTGTCAATGGTACCAGTGGATTGGGTGTGTGTGTAATGTTCTTCTATACAAAGGTAAGGGAGATGTGCATGAGTGTTGTAATTCGAAGGGTATTAGTTTGTTGAGTATTTTGAGAAAGTGTATGGTAGAGTGTTAATTAATAGGATTAAGCATAAAACAGAGGATGCAATCTTAGAAGTACAGGGTGGTTTTGGAAAAGGTAGGGGATATATGGAACAAATTTTACGGTTAAGCAGATATGCGAAAAATATTTAGTAAAAGGCAAGGAGATGTATATGTCACAGTTTTGGATCTAGAGAAACCTTATGATAGAATTGATAGGGAAGCGATGTGGAATGTTATGAAGTTATATAGAATTGGTGGAAGGTTATTGTAAGCATTGAAGAGTTTGTATATAGGCAGTAAAGCATGTGTAAGGATAAGAAATGAAGTGAGTGAGTGGTTTCCAGTGAAAGTGGAGGCTGACAAAAGGATGTGCGATGTCATCATGGTTGTTCAATTTGTTTGTTGATGGAGTTGTGAGAGAGGTGAATGCTGGAATGCTTAGTCGAGGACTGAAACTGATGCCTGAGAGTGATCATGAATGGGAGATGAATCAATTGTTGTTTGCAGATGATACTGTATTAGTTGCAGACTCGGAGGAGAAGCTGGGTCAATTAGTGACAGACTTTGGAAGGGTGTGTGAGAGAAGGAAGTGAGAGTTAATGTGGGTAAGAGTAAGGTTATGAGATACCCAAGGAAGGAGGATAGTGCTATGTTGAATGTCATCTTCAATGGAGAGTTACTTGAGGAAATAGATCAATTTGAGTACTTGGGGTCTGTTGTTGCTGCAAATGCTGAAGTGGAAGCAGATGTACGTCAGTGAGTGAATGAAGGATGTAAACTGTTGGGGGCAGTAAAGGAAGTGATAAAGAATAGAGGGTTAGGAATGAATGTAAAGAGAGTTCTGTGTGAGAAAGCGATTGTACCAACTGTAAAGTATGTATCGGAGTTGTGGGGAATGAAAGTGATGGATAGAAATTGAATGAGTTTGAGATGAAGTGTCAGAGGAATTTAGCTGGTATATCTCAATTAGATATAATTAAGAACTAAGTTGTGAGGATAAAAAATGGTGTAAGAAATTATTTAGCAGCCAGAGTGGATATGAATGTGTTGAGGTGATTTGGCCATGTAGAGAGAATGGAAAATGGCCCTCTGCTGAAGAAGGTAATGAATGCAAGAGTTGATGGCAAAGATTTAGGTGAATGGATGGAGGGAAGAAAGCTCTAGGTGATAGAAGGATAAATGTGAGAGAGGCCAAAGAGCTTGCTTAAAATAGGAATGAATGGCGAGCGATTGTGACGCAGCTCCAGTAGGCCCTGCTGCTTCCTCTGGTCGCCTTGGTGACCGCTGAGGTAGCATCAGTAGGGTATTTGGCCTATGAAGCTTCATTTGTGGTGGATAACAGGGGAAGGTGGGCTGTAGCACCCTAGCAGCATGAACCAAACTCGGCTGAGTCCCTTGTCAGGCTGAGAAGAGCAAAGAGAATAGAATTCCTCTTTTGTTCTTTCTTTTTATGTCAGCTACTCCAAAAAATTAAGAGGAAGGGTCTTGGTAGATGACTGGATGGCCCGCCTGTTGAATGTGTGAAAGTATTTCCCAATGCCAAGCTACCACCCATTGTCAACGACATTGGATCCACAATATGGATATACCAATAGTCTCTGCTGCTCCTCCCTCATCTATTTGTATCTGTGTAGAAATCAATCTACTTTCATAAGAAACTGATGTTAGTATTCATACCCACTCTCCCTCCCCAATGACTAATGTCAAGAGGATAGGGTATTAATTTTGACTTTTAGACTGAAGACAAGGCAGGGAGTGGCTACCCATAATGTGGTTAATGACGTTAGTCACCAGCTGTCTCATTGGTGGGTAAGAGTGAAGGGAAGATGGGAAATATTTAGTCTTTCAGGAATAACTTTGATATAAGTCGGCTTCGAGAAGGAAGAAATATGAACATCAGGTGAGTATAGAAATAACACATTTTATTAAAAAAATATTTTTCAAGTTGTCATACACAGTTCTTCAGTGGAATAAGCAAGACAAGTGCTTTAGTGCTTGAATCAAGTGTGATACCAGTTGAAGCACATTATTAAAATTGATAAATATACAAAATTCATTGTAAAACACTTGATTCATTCTTGGATAGGTATACTGTAATTCCATCAAACCAAATGTAAAAGGTCACTGGTCACTATCATTCT
The DNA here is from genome assembly GCF_036898095.1 of Palaemon carinicauda. Taxonomy (NCBI): domain Eukaryota; kingdom Metazoa; phylum Arthropoda; class Malacostraca; order Decapoda; family Palaemonidae; genus Palaemon; species Palaemon carinicauda. The sequence continues at coordinate 7,700,440 of NC_090725.1, read as the reverse complement.
GGACCTACATTCATACTATCTATTGATATTTTATACTATACTATGCTAAATACTGTATTTTTCAATATTAAACTTACCCGATAATCATGTAGCTGTCAACTCCGTTGCCCGACAGAATTCTATGGAGGGATACGCCAGCTATCACAATACTAGAAGGGGGTGTACTCACCAGCGCCACCTGTGGCCAGGTACTACAGTACTTCTTGTTGACACCTCCTCAATTTTTCCTCTGTCGTGCTTCCGGCAAGACGTTCTGGGATACGCTTATGATCTTGGAGTATTTTCACGGCTTTTGGTGAAGTATTTCTCTCAGATTTCGGCTGTCGCTTTACTGGAAAACTTCTATATTAGCTTAGATAGCTATTATTTAGTCCTGATTAACGGTTAACGATCTTTTTGCTTGATTTGGAATCCCCACTTGGCTAACTCTTTTGATTCAAGATGTCTGACATTTCACAAGCCCCACCCCATAGACGATGTAGGTCTTGTAATAGGCGTATTCCGAAGGCCTCGGTAGATCCTCACACCGCTTGTTCTGACTGTAGGGAAAGGCCCTGTCAGTTAGAAGATCGATGTGAGGAATGCGCCGGACTTTCGGAACTTGATTTTGTCCGATTTCTTAAGTATTCAACCAAGTTAGAGAGAGAGAGAGTTAGGAGGAGTTCTTCTCGCTCTTCACTTTTTTCCTCACCTCATGATCCCCTACCTTTTCCTCCCCCTGTAGTGGCTACCCCCGAACCTACTATTTGCCCTCAACCTGATATGTCTGTTGTTTTGCGTGCCATTCAGGCTTTAGGTGACAAAGTAGAGTCAGTGGTTAGTGATCATAAGTCTCTTATGGCCGAAGTCAAGGAACTTAAGGTCAAGAGTGCAGTGGGTGGTATTAGTGCCAGTGCTGTGACGAGTGCTAGTGTCAGTGCAGTGCCAAGTGCTAGTGTCAGTGTCAGTGTGGTGCGTGAGGGTACTTCTGTGCGTGCCAGTCGTCCTCCCAGTCCGGGACCTCTTGCAAGCTCCCAAGCCCAGGGGAGAAGCAATGTCGAAGGGCAAAAGGGTTCGGCAGGCCTTGATCGGCGCACAGAAGTATCCTCGGTGGTTGCGGGCGTGTCTTCTAGAGACCATCACTCCCACCTGCAGACGATTGAGCCCGTCTTTTACTCGTCTGCTGAAGAATTGTCAGGGAAGAAACGTTGGACTCAGGTCTCAAGACCACTCAAGCGCAGAGTCCAGACCTCAAGAGCTCAACCTGGCTGCAGTCATTGGATCAGCTCTGACTCGCCGCAGTCATCAGTTGAATGCACTCCTCCTAAGAGGAGTAAGGTGCTGCCGCAACAGATCTCTGCTGTTAAGGCTTTACCTCAGCAGACCTTAGTGTCTGCAGACCCCAAGTTGACTCTACTGCAGTCCATGCAGTCACAACTTGCGGTCTTGATGCGTGAGTGTCAGGCTGAGAAGGTTACACCTCCTCCTGCGATCGCTCCGCCTAACCGCAGTACTGCCTGCCAGGCGTACGATGTTGAGGCTCCTCAGGATACCTTACCACGTTCTGAGTTGACTGTTTCCAGTGGTGTGCAGCTCCCTCCGCCTTCCTTAAGGCAACCTCAGCAATGGGAACAGGAAGCTTATACCTTACTTCCTCCGCTTCCACTTGCAGTTCCACCAGTGAGGCAACACTCTCTTGAGGTACAACAACCTCTCCCATCCATGAGTCAGACTCCTCAGCTCTCGCTGCAGCGACCTCAACCCTCCTCAAGGCAAGCACCTCAACACCTTAGCCTTGCGCCTCAGGAACCTCAACTCGCGAGACAATTACTGCGTTCTGCGCAGCCTCTACCTCATCGCTCACAGCTCACACCTCAGGAACCTCAACTCGTTCCTCAGGAACCTGCTACTGCGCATCCACCAACCACACAGCAAGCGCAACTCTTGAGTTCAGACACTCATGCCAGGAGTCAGCCCCCTCCACCCATGCGCCTACCTTCTGCTACTTCTTTGGATCAGCCTTTGCAGCCTGAGCCTCAGGTGTTCCCTCAACAGAGACTTGAGGAGGAAACCACAAGTATTTTTGTTCCAGCTCGTGCTGATTCTGCTGTTCAGCATACCTTACCGATCTCTTCGCTACACTCTGGTGATGAGGTTTCTGATGATGAGGCTGCACACCTGGATCCCTCATCAGACGTGGATGAATCCAAGTCTTCTCCGCCTCCTATTGACTTTCGTAAGGTCTTGGCTCTTTTCAGAGAGGTATACCCAGACCACTTTGTCTCTGCTATCCCCCGCTCTCCGCCATCTGAGTTTTCGCTGGGCATGCAGCCAGCTAAGTTTACGTATACTAAGCTTGTCTTAGCAAGGTCCTCTAAGAGAGCGTTAAGGATTTTAGGGGAGTGGTTGCAGTCTAAGCAACAACTTGGAAAGACTTCCTTCATGTTTCCTCCGACTAAGCTCACTTCTAAAGCGGGCGTTTGGTATGCCACAGGAGAGGAACCAGGCTTGGGAGTACCTGCCTCTGCCCAGGCTGACTTCTCAAGTCTGGTAGACTCTCCTCGTAGAACAGCAATGAGGCGCTCTAAGGTTTGCTGGACCTTCTCAGACCTTGATCACTTTCTGAAGGGTGTTTTTAGAGCATTTGAGATGTTCAATTTCCTAGACTGGTGCCTGGGGGCCCTTAGCAAGAAGACCTCCCCTGCGGACAAGGACTCTGCCATGCTCTTGATGTCCTGCATGGATAAGGCCATTAGGGATGGATCTGGCGAGCTTGCATCGATGTTTGTGTCAGGGGTTCTTAAGAAAAGGGAGCAGCTTTGTACCTTCCTTTCCTCCAGCATCACACCTTGTCAAAGGTCTCAACTCCTTTTTGCTCCGCTCTCGAAGTTCCTTTTTCCCGAAGAGCTTGTTAAGGACTTGTCTGCGGCCCTGATACAAAAGGACACCCATGATCTTGTGGCCTCATCGGCTCGAAAGACTAAGGTTGCTACCTCAGTCCCCAGGACTTATCGCACCCCAGTGGCTGATACTCCTGCTACGAGGTTTATTCCGCCCTTTCGTGGTAGAGCCCCCAGCCGAGGAAGCTCCCGTCCAGACTCTTCCAGGAGCAAGTCTAGGAAAGGTTCCAAGGCTTCTAAAGGAAAAAACTGACTCTCATCATCTCCAGACAGCAGTAGGAGCCAGACTCAAGATCTTCTGGCAAGCCTGGGAAAAGAGAGGTGCAGACGCCCAGTCTGTCAGTTGGCTGAGGGAGGGTTACAGGATACCATTCTGCCGCAAACCCCCTCTGACCACATCTCCCATCAACCTCTCTCCCAACTACAAAGAAAAGGACAAGAGGCTAGCGTTGCACCAGGAGGTGTCGCTCCTTTTACAGAAGAAGGCAGTGGTTATAGTCCGGGACCATCAATCCCCGGGCTTCTACAACCGTCTTTTTCTGGTGGCCAAGAAGACAGGAGGTTGGAGACCGGTGCTGGACGTCAGCGCGCTCAATGCTTATGTCACCAAGCAGACGTTCACGATGGAGACGACGAAGTCGGTCCTAGCAGCGGTCAGGCAGGAGGACTGGATGGTCTCGTTGGACCTGAAAGATGCTTACTTTCACGTTCCTATTCATCCAGACTCCCAACCTTTCCTGAGATTCGTTTTTGGAAAGGTTGTCTACCAATTCCAAGCCCTGTGTTTTGGCCTAAGCACAGCTCCTATGGTGTTTACGCATCTGATGAGGAATATAGCAAAATTCCTCCACTTATCGGACATCAGAGCCTCCCTTTACTTAGACGACTGGCTGTTGAGAGCCTCCACGAGTCGTCGCTGTCTGGAGAGTCTCAACTGGACTTTGGACTTAATCAAAGAACTGGGTCTGTTAGTCAACCTAGAAAAGTCTCAGCTCATTCCCTCCCAATCCATTGTGTACCTGGGAATGGAGATTCGGAGTCAGGATTTTCGGGCTTTTCCATCGGCCCCAAGGATAAGCCAAGCCCTAGATTGCATCATGAGCATGCTGAAGAGGAGCAGTTGCTCGGTGAGACAGTGGATGAGTCTCACAGGGACCCTTTCATCGCTGGCCCTGTTCGTCGAGCTAGGGAGACTCCACCTCCGCCCTCTTCAATTCCATCTTGCAGCTCATTGGGACAAGGGTTTGACTCTCGAACCAGTCTCTATCCCAGTCACCAAAGAGATGAAGACCACTCTCTTGTGGTGGAAGACCAATCTCCTTCTCAAGGAGGGCCTATCGTTGGCTATTCAGACCCCCAATCTTCATCTCTTCTCGGATGCATCGGACTCGGGCTGGGGCGCGACCTTGAACGGACAGGAGTGCTCGGTAACGTGGAACGAGGAACAGGGAACGCTCCACATCAACTGCAAGGAGCTACTAGCAGTTCATTTAGCCCTGTTGAACTTCAAGTCCCTCCTGCTAGGCAAGGTGGTGGAGGTGAACTCCAACAACACCACAGCCTTGGCTTACATCTCCAAGCAAGGAGGGACCCATTCGAGGAGCCTATACGAGATCGCAAGGGACCTCCTCATTTGGTCAAGAAGTCAAAACCTCACTTTAGTCACGAGGTTCATTCAGGGCAACATGAACGTCTCAGCAGATCGCCTAAGCAGAAGGGATCAGGTCATTCCCACGGAATGGACCCTCCACAAGAGCGTGTGCAACAGACTTTGGACCTTGTGGGGTCAGCCTACCATAGATCTGTTTGCCACCTCCATGACCAAGAGACTTCCGTTGTACTGTTCCCCAGTTCCAGACCCAGCAGCAGTTCATGTGGATGCTTTTCTGCTGAACTGGTCCCATCTCGACCTTTACGCATTTCCACCGTTCAAGATAATAAACAAAGTCCTTCAGAAGTTCATCTCGCACGAAGGGACACGGCTGACGCTGGTTGCTCCCCTTTGGCCTGCAAGAGAATGGTTCACAGAGGTACTTCAATGGCTGGTCGACGTCCCCAGGACTCTCCCTCTAAGAGTGGACCTTCTACGTCAACCTCACGTAGACAGGTTGCACCCAAACCTCCACGCTCTTCGGCTGACTGCCTTCAGACTGTCGAAAGATTCGCTAGAGCTAGAGGCTTTTCGAAGGAGGCAGCCAGTGCGATTGCCAGAGCAAGGAGGGTTTCCACTCGTAGAGTCTACCAATCTAAGTGGGAAGTCTTCCGGAGCTGGTGTAGAGCCAATGCAGTATCCTCTACCAATACCTCTGTGACCCAAATAGCTGACTTCCTATTACATCTTAGGAATGAGAGATCCCTTTCAGCCCCTACGATTAAAGGGTACAGGAGTATGTTGGCTTCAGTTCTCCGCCACAGAGGTTTGGACCTTTCTTCCAACAAGGACCTTCAAGACATCCTTAAGTCTTTTGAGACTTCTAAAGAGCGTTGTCTACCCACTCCAGGCTGGAACCTAGACGTAGTCTTAAGGTTCCTTATGTCACCTAGGTTCGAACCTCTCCAGTCAGCTTCCTTCAAGGACCTTACCCTCAAGACTCTTTTTCTCGTCTGCCTTGCAACAGCGAAAAGAGTCAGTGAGGTTCATGCCTTCAGCAAGAACATTGGTTTCACGACCGAATCTGCAACATGTTCTTTACAGCTCGGATTCTTAGCTAAGAATGAACTTCCTTCACGTCCTTGGCCTAGATCGTTTGAAATACCTAGCCTCTCCAACATGGTAGGTAACGAGCTAGAAAGAGTTCTTTGCCCTGTCAGAGCTCTCAAATTTTATCTTAATAGGTCAAAACCTATTCGAGGACAGTCAGAAGCCTTATGGTGTGCCATCAAGAAACCTTCGAGGCCCATGTCCAAGAATGGGGTTTCGTATTATATAAGGCTTCTGATTAGAGAAGCCCATTCTCACTTAAAGGAGGAAGACCTTGCTTTGCTGAAGGTAAGGACCCACGAAGTAAGAGCCGTAGCTACTTCGATGGCCTTTAATAAAAACCGTTCTCTGCAGAGCATAATGGATGCAACCTATTGGAGGAGCAAGTCAGTGTTTGCATCATTTTATCTTAAAGATGTCCAGTCTCTTTACGAGAACTGCTACACCCTGGGACCATTCGTAGCAGCGAGTGCAGTAGTAGGTGAGGGCTCAGCCACTACATTCCCTTAATCCCATAACCTTTTTTAACCTTTCTCTTGAATACTTTTATTGTTGTTTTTATGGTTGTTACGGTAGGCTAAGAAGCCTTCCGCATCCTTTTGATTTGGCGGGTGGTCAATTCATTCTTGAGAAGCGCCTGGGTTAGAGGTTGTGTAGAGGTCCTTTAGTAGGGGTTGCAGCCCTATATACTTTAGCACCTTTGAGTTGATTCAGCCTCCAAGAGGAACGCTGCGCTCAGTAAGGAAGACGAACTTAAAAAAGAGGCAGAGTAACGGTTCAAGTCGACTTCCTTACCAGGTACTTATTATTTCATTGTTATTTGAGATAACTGTTATATGAAATATGGGATACTTAGCTATCCTTTAATCTTGTACACTGGTTTTCACCCACCCCCCTGGGTGTGAATCAGCTACATGATTATCGGGTAAGTTTAATATTGAAAAATGTTATTTTTATTAGTAAAATAAATTTTTGAATATACTTACCCGATAATCATGATTTAATTGACCCTCCCATCCTCCCCATAGAGAACCAGTGGACCGAGGAAAAATTGAGGAGGTGTCAACAAGAAGTACTGTAGTACCTGGCCACAGGTGGCGCTGGTGAGTACACCCCCTTCTAGTATTGTGATAGCTGGCGTATCCCTCCATAGAATTCTGTCGGGCAACGGAGTTGACAGCTACATGATTATCGGGTAAGTATATTCAAAAATTTATTTTACTAATAAAAATAACATAATTCATATAAATTCATCTTTATTCCATCTAAAGAAGCCTGTATCCAAGAGTTATTCTAACAGCACTAATGACTTATAACCCCTTTGAAATACCATAATTTCAGATTCAATAACAAGTAATTTGAAATGTTGCCAATTCCAAAATTTAATCCTGAAATTTAAAAAGAACTAAATAAGTGTCCTTGTTTTGAAAAAAATTAATGCTATTTCCTAAATTACTGATTGCTGAATTGATTAGGCTACATTTCTGCTTAGAACCTATGTAACTCTTTAGTATAATTCTAGCACTCAGAATATTTAAATAAAACATTCAAAATGTTGATAACTGTATCAATTGACATCCATTTGAAACATTATGATCAAGATCAAGTGATAAAATGTTATCAATTCCAAAGTCTGAATAATAAAAGGAAATCTAAAAATAGTGCATTGGAAATTCCCTCTTGCCTTTGCTAATTCAACGTCACCATCGGGTCGAATATCATCAGATTGGATGGATAGGTGAGGATTCAACTTTCTAATATAATTCTGGAAGCTGTGGCGAGTTACCATCTTAGCACAGGACATACAGACAACATTAAAGGCTGTTCCTGTTCACAAAGAAAAGAAACAAGGAAATGATCATGATGTGTTAGAGACAATAACTAAATATGCTTAAGTGTAAAATTTGACCACAAAATACACGGACGAGAGTATATTATACTAGCAATGTCTTACTCGTGTGGTCATTTCGTGCATGTAGCATATACATTTCTGGATTTAAGGGAAGGGGCTCACCACTGCATACTAAATAACACTGAAATATAATGATTATGTCCTTATGGTCACCACTGGTGTGGAAAATTACCAGTAGAAGCCCAAACTAATGCATAATAAAGTATAATCACCTAATCTCTACAAAAAAGCTTTTAACTATAATTTTTCAAACCATGAAATTTTTGGATAAAAATTGCTACGACTTTTTTTTTTAATATAGATAGATTTTTGTCCTTCAAACATAAAAAGATTAAGAATTTTATAGTCTACAATCTTCACATTCAATTTTTGAAAAAATAAAAAACTTCTATATGACAAATAGTCACCTTTGAAAGTGACTTCTATACTATGATTAAATAATATAAGAATAAATAGCAATGCTAAGAAAAATTTCCATTATACAGCCATTACAGCGTAGAATTCTCTTTCAATGGTTTCTAAATGAAAATAATTAATCGAGAAAAAAATAAATAGTAGGAGTTTGATGTAATCCCAAAAATAACACTGTTTTAATAGGGTTGAGTTGCTCCCCTTTACTTTCATCACAAATCCAACAATGCATTCACTCCCTCCAATACAAAAAATGAATAGAAAAATACGGCAAGGAGCTGACAGTACATGTGTACTCGTCAGTAGCTGAATCAAAATAAGGTATTCAGTTGGGGGAAGCAGAGCTTCTTGCGCCCTTCACCATTTGGTTAGCCACTCGTTAACAGTTCTAACTACTGTCTCCAGCTCGCACTAAATCAATCACCACAATCAACTGATGATTGTTTTGTATGTCGCAGAGGAACAATCAGATCTTAATATCAAGGGGTTGAGAGAAATGAAGCTTGTACTAGATTTGTAAATACCTTGTAATAATCTAATGATCTCATAGGTTGTATGCTGTGATCTTTGGGCAACTCTTTTAATTTAGGCTGGCTGCAACCAGTCAAAGAATTTTGTATACTGCACTGAGTTTAGTCATTTCATATGAATTTAGCCACAAATGGTGTGTAGTTGAAATATGTCCCTCCAGAATCAGCTTGGATGGTTGAATTTCAGTCAAGTCTGCCCCCAGATAACTTTACGAGCCTGGGTGGGATAAAAAATTCATGACACTAGTGAAATATAAAATGAACTTGAATTATCTACCGACAAGGAAGGCATGCCAATGTAAGCATAATAGCGCCAGCAAAAATTCCCATGGTCAGGGAAGTAGGGAAAGACACACATTGAATCTTAATAATTAAAGTCTTTATTTCTTTATGAGCCTGATGTTCAAATTACTTCCTTCTAGAAGCTGACTTATATTGCCATTACCCTTAAAAATAAAAATTTACAATTTTCTTCTCTTCAAGAGTCTTATGCCTCTCGCCTTAAAATGAGACATGCAGTGACTAATGGCACTACATGTCTGGCCAACACCCAATTTGTTTTCAGCCTCAAAGTTAAAACTAATATCCTATTTTCTTGGCATATAAACCTTAAGTGAGTATAAGAAACAACAAATTTTATAACCAAAATTCAATTTATTTCTATGAATCTCCTTTGAAGTTCATATCGGAAGTGGGTCGTGAAGGAAAGGGATAGGATTTTTAAAAACTTTAAATAAAGCCAGGCTGACACTTACACGAATTTGTGGCACGCATTGTCACGACTCGAGTCGTGAACTGGCGTGAACTCGTCATGAACTGGCGTGAAGTGTTTGTAAACCTGTCGTGGCGAGAATTTTGAAATGTTCAAAATTTTGGTCACGACAAAATTTTGTGACCGGGTCGTGAACTCGTCGGGACGATGCAGGAAGTGCACAAACTTTGCGTGAACTCGTCGTGCCAGTTCGTGTCAATGTGGACAGGTCAGCTGTGATTCTGAGTTTTTTTTTTTTTTTCGATCTTCCAGTTCGTGCCACAAAATGTCACGACTTGCCACGACAGATTCGTGGCAAAAAGTCGTGGAAGTGTCAGGGTACCCTAATTCTTCTTTCATTCACTAGACACATCTTTTAGTCTAGCACTTGGGTACCAAACCATTTCAACTAATGTTATAATGTGATTCTCCAGATTATGTTTCTAAATATCACTTTATTAGCTTGTTACCTGTTTACCTTACCGGACACCATGCATTCCTATAAACATTTTGTAATGTAGCTGCATTTCTAATACAATGCACCCTACTTTCTTGTTTTGGGGTAAATATGGAGCACTCAACATAATACTGCTGCTCTTTGGTTTCTTTAGCTTGTTTATTTTTTCCTTGTTTCCTTTCCTCACTGTGCTATTTTCCCTGGGCTTATAGCATTCTACTTTTCCAATTAGGGCTATAGCTTAGCAAGTAATAACAAAAATAATAATAATGAATCATAGCAAACAGATGGAAAGGCTTGTAGATTTGTATGTGATCAGTCCTGGAAAAAAGGCCTCCAATTTCGTGCTAGAGAATTCAGAACTAGTGAATAAAATATCTCCATTTTTATGTTTAAATTGGTTGCAAACATGACTACATTTGGTCATCCTCACCAATATCGGCTAGAATGTTTTACCTTATTCGTATATATTGAAAAAGCACTATTTTCCCCAAAGTGGTCTGAATCTATGGTCCTTCTGCCATCTAGTACATGGAGTATAACCTGGTTCCACAATTTGAAAATATAATCTAATGCCACTGTGTTATCTGGAAACACAGCTAAATTTCTAAATAATCATAACTCCCGTGCCTAAAGGCCATTGAATACAACTAAAAATTCCAGACAATTGTGTTCTTCACATCCATGATAGAAGGAAAAATCTCGTGTTACTCCGCACCCCTCCGGTAAATTATCCAAGAACAAACAGAGGTCTGGAATACTTAACTCCAAGGAAACTTCCTTGGATAATCAAACTGGATCATCCCACCAACTCCGCAGTTGAAGTTGGTTCTTCATTACTGTAACAGATATTGCGTCTAGATTGAATATCCCATTCCAATTTTGACTAAGATGATATTGGAGCCTCTCATTCCTAGGAGGCCTATCAGAACAAACTTTTCTGAAGAATCCATGATCCCTAGCACTATTATCCTCATCATCCAAAATGACTCTTAATGTCCTAAATTTGCATATTAGCAAAGTATGCTAGTGAAGAGGCAAACCCAGCCTCAACTTGGTGCCAGTCCCAAGCCCGGGTAAATGGGGAGGGTTGGCAGCAGGAAAGGCATCCGGCCATGAAAAATTAGCCAAAACTAATATGGCCAGTGGAGATTGTGAGATTAGAATTAATGCTAGGGCATTCCCCGTAGGCGACGCGTTGGGACCTTGCCTGATCCTTCCGAAAAATTGGCAAGGCCTACCCGTTATGGGCGGGCTGGGTTAAAGAGGCAAGCTTAGAGGAAAATATCTGAGGAGAGGATTAGAGTAGCAACTCTGAATGTAGGGACAATGACAGGAAAAGGGCGAGAGCTGGTTGACCTCATGGAAAGAAGAAAGATTGGAGTGCTGTGTCTGCAGGAGACTAGGAAGGGAAATAAGGCAAGAGAACTAGGCGAAGGTTGTGAATTTTATTACACTGAAGCAAATATGGAAGGAAGAAATGGTGTAGGAATAATATTATCGAAAGATCTGAAGGAAAGTTTGATTGGAGTGAATAGGATAAATGACAGAATTATGAGTTTAAAGCTGGGACTGGGAGCAACAAAAGTCAATGTGGTGTGTGCTTATGCCCCACAAACTGGATGTACAAAGGAGTAGAAGGATACATTCTGGGAGGAGATGGACCAGGAGCTTAGAATAATTCCTGCAAGGGAAAGAGTAATTATAGGAGGAGATCTGAATGGCCACTTGGGAATTAGTAGGGAAGGGATAGAAAGAGTGCATGGAGGTTGGGGTGTGGGCGAGAGAAATGATGGGGGAGAAAGAGTGATTGATTTTGCAGTGGCTTTTGACCTAGCAATGATCAACACCTTTGAGGAAAAGATTAACAAACTGATTACTTACAGTAGCAGTGGCAGGGAGAGCCAGATAGATTTGCTGCTGTGTAAGAGAGACCATTTGACAGTGGTTAGAAATTGCAAGGTGATCAATAAGGAGATTGTAGCAGCGCAACACAGGTTAGTGGTAATTGATTGCAGACTAAGGAATTGTAGGAGAAGTAAAAAGATGAAAATGGATCCAAAGATTAGGTGGTGGAAATTGAAAGAGGCAGAAATAAATCTTGTTTAAGGAAAGAGTGCTGGAAGCAGTAAGGTTACATGAGGATGTACAAGAATGGTGGACCGAGAATAGTAAAGTGATTCTAAGGATCGGTGGGGAAGTACTTGGAAAGTCATTAAGAAGACCCCCAATGATAAAGAATCGTGGTGGTGGAATGATGAGGTGCAAGAATGGGTAAAAACCAAGAAAGAAGCCAAGAAGAAGGCAGATCTATCAGGACAAGAGCAGGATAAAGAAAACTATAAGCAGGCAAAGAAAGAAGCAAAAAGAGCAGTAGAAAAGGTGAAGGCAGAGACATTAAATGACGTCTATAAAGAGATGGAAACACCAGAAGGAGAGAAGAAAATATTTCGAATTGCAAAGGCCCAAGATGCTGCATCTTTAGATGCAGCATCTTGGGCAGATCAAGCAAATAAAAGATAGCAATGGTATAGTTCTAGCAGAAGAGAATGGAATTAAAAGAAGGTGGGAAACTTATTTTGAAGGACTATTGAATGAGGAGAATCCAAGACCAGTATTTGAAGGTGGAATCCCAAACGAGGCAGTTACCATAGGAGTGACTAGAAGAGAAGTAGAACATGCAGTAAAGAAAATGAAAAATAGTAAGGCTGCAGGACCAGATAATATACCAGTAGAGGTATGGAAGAGTCTTGGAGAGGAAGGCATAGATATCTTGTGGGACCTGATGCAAAAGATCTTCAATCAGGAAAATATGCCAGAGGAATGGAGAAGAAGCCTAATCATCCCCATCTACAAGGGGAAAGGAGACATCCAGGAATTTGGCAACTACAGAGGCATGAAGTTGATAAGCCATACTATGAAGATATGGGAGAAGATCATTGAGAAGAGACTCAGAGATGAAACAACAATTGGTGAGGAACAGTTTTGATTCATGCCTGGAAGAGGGACTGTAGATGCAATATTTGCTTTGAGGCAGATAAAAGAAAATCATCGGGAGAAACAGAAAGGATTACACATGGTCTTTATTGACATGGAGAAGTCATACGATCGAGTACCACGTCAGGAGCTATGGAGATGTATGAGTCCCTGAGAAATACGTAAGAATCACCCAAGATATGTATGAGTGGGCAGAAGCAAATGTTAAGAGCAGTATAGGCCTAACAGAAAGTTTCCCAGTAAATGTGGGACTACATCAGGGATCTGCATTGAGCCCTTACCTATTTGATCTGGTCATGGATGTAGTAACACAAGGTATTAGAGATCAGTCTCCTTGGTGTATGCTTTTTGCTGATGATGTTATACTGTGTAGCACTAGGTGAGAGATAGTCGAAGAGAAACTGGAGAAGTGGAGAAGAGAAATGGAAAATAGAGGATTGAAGATCAGCAGGAAAAAGACAGAGTATTTGAGATTGAAAAATGGGGAGAATGGGGAAGTTAGTTTACAAGGAGAGAGATTGAAAAGAGTTGAAAATTTCAAGTATTTAGGATTAACAGTTGCAAAGGATGGTGATCTGGGGGCAGAAATAAACTACAGAATACAAGCAGGATGGAAGAATTGGAAAAAGGTGTGTGGAGTACTATGCGATAGGAAAATAGGGGTTAAGTTGAAAGGTAAAGTACAAAGGACATTTGTGAGACCGGCAATGATGTATGAAGCGGAGATGTGGGCAATAAAGAAGACAGAAGAGAAGAAGCTGGATGTGGGTGAGATGAGAATGTTGAGATGGATGTGTGGTGTGACAATAAGAGATAAGATACGGAATGAGGTAATTAGGGGTACCACAGGAGTTAGAGAACTATCAGATAAGTTCCAAGAAAGTAGACTGAGGTGATATGGTAATTTCATGAGAAGGGATGAACAGTATATTGGGAGGAGAGTGATGGAAATGGAAGTACAGGGAACTAGAAGGAGAGGGAGACCAAAGCGAAGGTGGATGGACTGTATCAAGGATAAACTTCGATCAAAGGGATTAATCGGTGATGAAGTGTGAGACAGAGGTAGATGGAGAACGCTGACCAGAAACATCGACCCCACATACAGGTGGGAGCGGATGCAGACAAAGAAGAAGAAGTTAGACTGATCTCTTTGGTTTGATGGGGAAACTTTAGTGAAGAGAGAAGACGTAAAGAAAGAAAAGGGATTCTGTTAAAAACTTAAAGTACATGGGTAGAATACAAAACTGCAATGTGCCAATAAAGGGATTTTGACGAAGGAAAAATCTATTTCTGGGGAGAGACCTGTGGCGCCGGGCGAAAAGTCCTTCTTGTATACCTTTTCTGATAAAAACCTTCCAATTATACCAGAGAAAGATAAAAGCATGGAATGCTGAGGTTACAACCCTCGCGCGAGCACCTTTTGGGTGTCGTGTATAAAGCAAAGGCGCGTGAAATCCACTATTCACAGGTTGTCTTCCATTTAGTTAATTCCTTCGCCAAAGGGATGGGCCGATACAGAGGCCCTAGACACATCCCCATCGCCGCACCACCCACGCCACGACGCGAGCGCCATCTGAACAACATCCTTCTTTTTGGAATTCAAAAGTGTTGAATGTTTTCGTTGTGCTCTCGGTCTTTTTTATCTATCGTGGATTTATTTTGTCATGTCCGAAGCTCCATCTTCACACATTCCAATGTTAAGTACCATAGTAATTTCCAACAAAGATGGAAAAAGCAAATACTAGAAGAGGAAGACCGGCGAAGCAGCAACAGACATAAATAAGTTATATCGTCTCCTAAATAGTATAATGAGAAAATGTAAATGTAAAAAGGCTACCAGAGGGGTACAGTGACCAAGAATCAGCAAAAAAAAAAAAAATCTAATATACTTTAAAAACAAGATAGAAAATTTAAATAGGTCATTTACTAATATTCAACATCAGATTAATGCTGCGACAGATACACAGAAAAAAATAATGAGATTCAATAATAGAACACCAGACAATGTCACCAGGATTACCAAAAGGGCAAAGAAAACCAACTGTGCGATCGATCCAATGCCAATATCTGAAGTAACTGGAGAAAGAAACTTTTCTACTTCAGCTGTTACTTAGAGGATATACAGTAGAAGCTCTGCTTACAGAACATTATACTCTACTGAGAACAGTTATCTGTTCTGTTGTAAATGATATGAAGGATGAAAATAAATGTAGTATTCTATTATTGCTTGATCTTAGTGCTGCTTTTGATACGGTTGTGCATGAACTGCTACTAAAGGATCTACGGTCCATCGGTATTGAAGTTCAAGCTTTTAAGTACCTAAAAGAGTACTTGGTTGAAGGAAATTACTGTGTGCAAATGGATTTCTATTCATCATATGAACCTTTAACCAGAGGGGTACCACAGGGGAGTGTAGGATGCCAGAAAACTCTCAATCAATCAATCAATCTGGGGAGTGTACTGGGCCCAATCTTATTCTGTATTTATACTATTGGATTGTCAAAAATATTACAAAGACATGGAGTGAAGTTCAAACTATTTGCAGATGATACACAATTTTACTACTCCATAAATGATATAGACAAGACTACTGGAACTAAACTGAATTCTTCCCAGTGTTAGGGAATGCATGACAATCAAACAACTAAAATTCATTGTAAATAAAACCGAGTTTATTGTGTTTGAAAAAAACATCATAAGAAACTTGAGTGATATTCAAATAAATATAGAAAACAGCTCTGTTCCGATATCTAGTAAAGTTCGTGATTTAGGCAACTCTTGACTGTCACTTGTCTTTCAATATCCCCCCCCCCAAAAAAAATAATATAAAAATGTAAAAACTGCTGGTTATCATCTTAGAAACATTTCTTTTATAAAGAAGCTCCTGTATGAGCATTCTGTTAAGAAGCTTGTGATGAAATGTATTATCACCAGGATTGACAACTGTAACTCCATCTACCACAATTTACCAAAAAAGCAACTTTAGACATTCTAAACATAATAAACAGAGGAGCAAGACTGATAAAAGGTGTCCCACCCCGAGAAAGGATCACTCCCCGACTAACAGATTTACATTGGCTTCCTATTAAAGCGGAAACAGCTTAAAATATGTATAATAACTTGATGGGTCGTCTAAAATATCTAAGATAATTTCTACATATTGTGCAGCCAACAAATTGTGTTGACACGAGAATAGTTAGATATCGTTTCAAATTATTGGCACCTAGATATATGTCTACTGTAGGCTCTAGAGACTTTAAATATGCAGCCCTGAGACTATAAAATAAGTTTCCAATATACATCTGGAAGACTGAAGATATTAAAGCTTTCAAGAGGAAACTGAAGACTTCCTTGTTCTCTAAGTGCTTTGATAGTGTGGACTTGACTATAAACGAGCAATATGCGGTGTGAAATGTTGAATGCTTTCGAACGAACATGATAAAATGACTGTGGGGGTCTTGTAGAGAGTAGAGTTCCCGTGCTGTATAGGACCAGAAAAGCAGCCCTTAAAATGAAAGGAGAAAGGAATATCCCTCTACCGTTACATTCCTTGGGAGGTGCCATTGCATAAACATATATATCCCCCGGGAGGTGCCGTTGCATATGGTTGACATTTGGACCATAAGCCTCAACATATGTGCAACACTAACATTTCAGTTGTAGACAGGATCAGTGTAAGTGATTTCAGTGCTAGAAATCTTACGAAAAACTAACTTAAAATGATTTTGAGATAGGATTTGATGCAATTTTTTCATCTAAGTTTGCAGGAAAAGCTATACCTTTCAATTCCTTAATTTCGAGATGAATAAGACCAATAATTTCTTTTAGGGTAGTTCAGAAAACAACTTGTTAAGTGCATGTATTCTTTTGAAGTGAAAGAAAATGGTAAAATTCTAACATTTTAGAATTTAATGGATAAAAGTCGATTAAACCGAGCTTCTGGAGAATAAGCAATACGAAAATCAGGTGAGAATAGAAATATTTATTATGTTTGAAATTTTGTGTTTCTATTATTGAGGTCTAAATTTTCCTGCTATTAAGGAATAGTAATGAATGATGAATGTCATTTGCTAAATTGGTTCCCTACATTCGACAAATGAGTTATAATTGCTAAAACTAATAACATGAAAAAATGCTAACAAACAAGTGATTATCAACTTTTTAGAAGTGTCAGAATTAGATTACACTAAAAACGTGCATAATTCACTCGGTAAAAATTATATTTGCGACTTTTCATTTGAAGGCATACTATTCTCTCTTGTTTCTCTTCCTCTTATTATTTTGAAGCTGTTTTAGTTTATATATGAAAGATTTATTTTAATGTTATTATTGTTCTTAAACTTCTCTTGTAGTTCATTTCCTTATTTCCTTTCCTCACTGGGCTATTTCCCTGTTGGAGCCCTTGGGCTTATAGAACCCTGCTTTCCCAACAAGGGTTGTAGCTTAGTAAGTAAGTAAGTAATAATAATAATAATAATAATAATAATAATAATAATAATAATAATAATCCGTACAAAAGTAGTACTGACCACTCACCATGCAATTCATAGACTTTGGTGCTTCCCGCCTTATGATGCAATCTATCAACATTTTGGGTTACCAAACATTTAATCTTTCCTTTTTTCTCCCATTCAGCAAGCACCCTATGCGCTATATTTGGGTGAAAAGAAGAGAACCGTGGCCACCCAACATAATTTCTAGCCCAGTAACCTTGTCGGGCAGATGCCGATTCCATAAAAACCTGAAAAAAATGAAACAATTACTTGTAGTTTAATTTCTAGGTAAGATAGTGGCTTATATGTTTCCGATTTTAATATTTTCTTAAAATATTTACAGAAATAACCTACGTCTTATTAGTAGAGCCTTGGGATTCTCATGACGTCACAAGACACCTTGTAAATGCTCTTCCTTGAAATTATGAAATATGTTGTTTTCCATTAATAATAACGATTTACTGTCTAAAATATTTTGATATTGAGCAACATTCAGATGACCTATAGAGATGATGGGGGATTTTAATCGAAATTTCTCTTGGAGCAGGGATATTCAAACAATACATTAGCAAGCCTCTTTAAGGGGCACGACTCATCCCCATTAAAACAGTGTTATTATGGGATCATTTTAAACTTAATCTAAATTTTAACTTTCAACTGATTTTCATCATTTTAAAAGCATTTCAAAGGTAATTTTCTAAAAAAGAAAAATCTCATAGAACAGATTTTTCTTAATTATCCTCATTTCTGGGCTCCGACCTGTGCCGCGCAGTGAAATACTCCTAGAGCACTATTTCTAAGGAATATAACTGCTATATATACCAGAGAAAAAAAGCATAGGAATGCCAGGTTGAACCCAGCTCGCTCACCTATATAAGGTGTCGGTATAAAATACTGGGGCGTGATAATTCACAACCAGAGGTCTCGCACCATTTAGATATCTCCTCTTCAAAATCCCCGCCACAGCGAGGTGCCGTTCAACACTACTACCACTAACCCAACCCACGCCAGTGACGTCACTCCTTTATAGCACTTGTTGTTATTAAGTCCAACATGTTTTTTCTTGTGTTTACCCTTGGATTTATCATTATTTTATAATCGATGGCCGATTCCCATGATACCCCATCGAAGTTAAGTACTTTATCCATGAGTTTTAGCGAGATTGGGCAGTGTAACCTCTGTTTTTATTAATTGAGAAGTGTTTATATATGAACGGCGTCCCCGTTCTTACCGTTCATGGTTCGGCTCTGCTCTTTTTCTCGTTAGTTCGTCCGTCATTAATATTTGTTCGAACTTTTAGGAGTTTTTTCCTTACATTTATATAGTACACCATCTTTATGCTTTCATCTAGCATTAATTTTAAGTTATCCTATGATATCAGTGTTAGCGTTTCATCAAGGAGTAGGTTATGTTGGTATGCCTGCATTCGTGCATGTTGGTGGATTGCGTCATCTTTGAGATTGTTTCGCTAGTTCTAGGAAGACGACCATCTCACTTATTATTATTAAACCTTTTAGTTTTATTACGCTCCACCTAGTTTTACATTTGGTTCGAGTGGGACTCTCGCGTATTTTGTTGTTTTTACTGTTCGATCTACCGCTTCAGTAACTAGGTTGGTACCCCTGCTTTCCATCTGCTGATGGCGTCATGCTCCTCCCTTACCACTCGCCCGAGTCCCTCTCTCGCCATATTATTTCTGCATGCCTAACCTTACTTACGTGATTTCGCTTTTAATTCATTAATTATTTTTATGTATTTGTGCATTGATATTATATTTATTGCTTTACTCCGTTATGATCATATTTTTGGGATTTTCATGTCATGTTGAGGGGATCTCCAGTTGGTAGCCCTGTCTACCACTACGCACTGGTGATTCCCCGGTACCATACCCCCCCCCCCCCCCCACAGGTTGGGGAGGCTATTCCATCCCCCCCTCCTCCAGTGTACACCCATCCTCTCACTCGATGGTTGTTGGTTATGACATACGGGTCAAGTATGCTTGTTCCTCAGTCTTCCCTCAACGTTCCGACATATTGAGGACTGAGTGTTCCCACGGGGTGTGACTTAGTCTCATTCATTCATACCGGGCGGTTTCGTCTCCCCCCCTCCCGTCGCCCCGATTGGCCATCGGTCGGGGGAGGGGGAGGGCCGGGACCACCGGGGACTATCACACGTGATTAGTCGGTATGACTGCACCTTGGTGTAAATTTTGCTTTTAGCTATGGTTGTAAGAATGAGCACTTATATTAGGAGTGTCCCCACCTACGGTACCTCCTGCTATTATCGTCCGCATAGGACTTATTAATATCCCATATCATTATATTATATTCTACATGAATCATTATCTTCGTCCCGGTACCTCCGGTTGGGTAGTGGGGGTTCCATTGGCTCCCCCCGCGCTCTCCCGTGGTACCCATCGTCATCAGACATCGGAGCCTTCGGGCTCTTAAATACAAGATCTGTTGACACTGACACAGTTTTGATTAATATCCTCCCTCCGGGAGCCCTATTCAATTACAGACATTAGTTTTAGATCATAACTGGAGTTTTCTATTTATGTATAGCGACGGGATAGTGTATTTCAAGCTATGACAATATTATTTCATTGATAACCTTAACTTATTACGGGATTGTTTTAACAATGTCAGTTTATTTATAAGTTTTTCTCCGGTTACTAAACCGGTCCTAGAGTTGTTCATAGCCTTTTGTCCCGGTTTCATATCGGTCTACTTTAAGAACCCGGAACACCCGGATCCTTTTAGGTTACTAACCTATTATGGGACACTCACGTATCTTTATTTTATTCTATACTTCCCAAGTAGTAACGGGATAGTATATTTCTCGCTATGACAATATTTTTTCATTGATAACCTTAACTTATTATGGAATTGTTTTAACAAAGTCAGTTAATTTATGATAAGTTTTTCCCCGGTTACTGTACCGATCTGAATTTTGTTCATAGTCTTTTGTCCCGATTTCATATTGGTCTAATTCAAGAATTCGGAGCATCCGGATCTCTTTAGGTTACTGACCTGCTATGGGATACTTATGTATCTTTATGTTATTCTATACTTCCCCAGTACCGACGGGATAGTATATTTCGCGCTATGACAATATTATTTCATTGATAATCTTCACCTTTTATGGAATTATTTTGACAATGTCAGTTAATTTATGAAAGTTTTCTCCCCGGTTATTATACCGGTCCGAAATTTTGTTCATAGCCTTTTGTCCCGGTTTCATACCGGTCTATTTTAAGAATTCGGAACACCCGGATCTTTTTGGGTTACTACCCTACTATGGGACACTGTAGGTGCCCCTGTCGTTACTATCTATAATTATAACTTCGGATATATTATTTTGGGATTTTCATTTTATTTCCTTTGTGATTGATCGATTTAAACATTTATTCTCGATCTATTTATTTTACATTCCCAACGGAGTTACCTTGTTCATTAGTAACGATTTACCCTCTTTCGGAGCTCGCAGTCTCTTCTACCTTGGCGACTCTTTAGATCTGGGTTGGCGGGTTTGCCTGGAGTGTCAGGGCAAAGAGACCCTGTGTCTCTTCCTTTTAGGGTTTTCAAGGAAGCACGTGGCTGATGTCGGGCCACGTCCCGTTGTCCCTAAAGTTAAAGCTACCTGCCAGCCCTACCAAAGACTCACAGGTCTTCCAATCACCAAACCAGTTAAGACTTCTCTTGGGTCGAGAGCGAAGCCCGGCCTGAAACCTACGACCCCGGAGGCTCCCTTCGATCCGGCAACCCTTTCCAGATTGATGCATGGCCTCTCGTGGCATGGTTAGTTTCAACCTGACCTTTCATTAGAAGAGGCCAGCGACCGATCCCAGGGATGAGGTAGAAATTTATTTCTATTTGAACACGATGTTGTGCTGATATTTATCCATATATATACATATACAGTGAACCCTCGTTTATCGCGGTAGATAGGTTCCAGACGCGGGCGCGATAGGTGAAAATCCGCGAAGTAGTGACAGCATATTTACCTATTTATTTAACATGTATATTCGGACTTTTAAAACCTTCCCTTGTACGTAGTACTGTTAACAAACCACCCTTTAATGTACAGAACACTTAATGCATGTACTACAGCACCCTAAACTAAAACAGGCACAAATATTAAAGGCGATTTTATATCATGTGTTTCCTAAACACCTAAAAAGCACGATAAAAAATGGCAACCAATGTTTTGTTTACGTTCATCTCTGATCATAATGAAGAAACAAACTCATTTAGTGTACACATATATGTACGTATGGTTAGTTTTTGCATCGATTATATTGATTATATAGTACTGTATGTTGATTTTTTTATTACCAATGTTTTAGTTTATGTATTTTTCTTAGGACTTCCAAATGAAATCTTTTTCTTTATGACGCCGCCTGAAACGACGGCGTGTACGCTCAGTAAACAACCACGCTCAGAACAAACAAGGCATTTAACACGCATGATGATAGTGATAAATAATGATACAGTACATACAGTATTTACAGTAAAAGCATTTACAAAATATGTTACCTTACAAATATAAATTATACAGTACTTGTACGTAGCAAAGCAGGAAAACAATTTGAGAGAGAGAGAGAGAGAGAGAGAGAGAGAGAGAGAGAGAGAGAGAGAGAGAGAGAGAGAGAGAGAGAGAGAGATTGTTTTACGTACGTAAATGTAAATTTTAAACAAAAAAAATATGATAGGTTACAACATGTAGACTTTTAAAACCTTCCCTTTAACTTAATGCATACAGTACGTACATTACTAAACTATAAAACAGGTTAAAGTAAAAAATAAAGATTGTTACTGTACTCACCACGAAAGAAGTTCAAGAAAAACTTGAATGACGATGGCGATGAATTTGCTGCACAGTAGAAATGATGATGATGAAGCTGATGATGTGTTCTACTGTGCAGTCAATGATAGTATTTTACGTCTCTTCAGACGGAGGTGTCTTTTCCTGGGACACCTCTTCAACTTCTTCAATTTCTTCCGAAGGCGTACTAGCAGGAGGAACTGGCTCTTTTTTGCGAGGCTGAAAAAACATTGTGATCGGAAGTTGTTGCCGCTGCTTCTTTTTTCGATCCAAGAGCATCCTGTAGGGAGTCGTGATGTCATCGACCTTGTTGCAGAATTGCATCGAGCGAACCATATCCTCGTCCCACTCTTGCAACATTTCTTTCGCCTCCTTCATATGGTTGCAGAACTTGGCGAGCCGTTCTAATGTTAAGCCCGTTTCTTCTACATTTTCTTGGGTCTCTTCCTGGGTACCCTCACTCTCTTCCTCACTTGCCGATTTCGTCAGGTCTTCGAGGTCTGCGTCAGTTAGGGGCTGGGAATGGCAGTCCAACAACTCGTCGACGTCTTCAGTCGTCATGTCGCCAAACCCGTCACCCCCAATTATGGCAGCCAACTGCACAGATTTCCGTATTGCAGAGTGTTGGATTTCCGACGGAGTAAATCCCTTGTCGTCGTAAACAATATCGGGCCACAGCTTCTTCCAGCTCGCATTTACGGTTGCAGGTTTCATCTCTTGAAGTGCCTTTTGAATATTCTGCAGGCACGTGGCTATGGTGTACTGCCGCCAGTACGCCTTCAAGTTGAAGTCTTCATCCTCGTCATCTTGGGCAGCATCCACACACGCAACGAGGTCCGCCAAGGTATTCTTCGTGTAGAGGGCCTTGAACGCCCTGATAACCCCCTGGTCCATTGGTTGAATTAATGACGTGGTGTTGGGTGGCAGGAACTCAACCTGAACGCCCTCACGCGACAGGTCAGTTGCGTGTCCACCAGCGTTATCCATAAGGAGAAGGATCTTGAATGGCAAGCCCTTCTCTAAGAGATATTCATGGACTTGCGGGATGAAACACTGGTGGAACCAGTTGGAGGTCAGCATCTTCGTAATCCATGCTTTTTGATTATGCATCCAGTACACGGGAAGGAGATTCTTATTTTTGTTTTTCAAAGCGCGAGGATTTTTCGACTTATAAATAAGCCCCGGCTTTAACAAAAATCCAGCAGCATTGCCACACATCACGAGGGTAACGCGATCCTTGAATGCCTTAAAGCCAGAGGCTTTGGCTTCCTCTTTGAACAGGAAAGTTCGCGACGGCATTCTCTTCCAAAACAAGCCGGTTTCATCCATATTAAACACTTGTTCCGGCTTGTATCCACCTTCAGCGATAATGTTCTTGAAAGTCTGGTTCACGTAAGTTTCAGCAGCGGCAGTGTCAGCGGAAGCAGACTCCCCATGCAGGGAAACGCTTTTCAGGGCGAAGCGTTTCTGAAACTTCGCGAACCATCCTTTGCTGGCGGAAAAACGTTGTTTCTGACGCTGGGAATCAGTGGAGGTCCCTGGTTGAGGATCATCTACATCATCATCTTCTTCAGCATGGTCGCCATCGTCGTCATGAGGTTCCTTTGCCGCAAAATTCTCATACAAGCTCAAAGCCTTTGTTCGGATGGTGTTCGTATCCAACGCTATGTTCTTCTTCCGACAGTCGGCAATCCACACAGCTAAAGCACCTTCCATGCGTACGATCGTTTTATTACGCGTTGTAACGACTCGCTTCGCTGATCTGCTAAAGGTGATTGCAGCAGTCTTTCTAATGTTCGCCTCGTCCTTCTTGATGTAGCGAACGGTGGATTCGTTGATGCCAAAATGGCGGCCGGCGGCCGCGTAACTTCTACCATCTTTTAACATGTCGAGAAGCGTAACCTTCTCAGCTATCGTCATCATTCTTCGGTGGCGTTTAGGCTCACTACCAGCCTTACTAGAAGCAGAACGCTTGGGAGCCATTGTAACAGAAAGTTCAACAAAAAGTTCAACTTAAAACAGTCGCACACAGCACAGATTAAACTTCACAAAGTTAAGAACGTCTACTCAGCAATACGCGGAAAGAGAAAGTGAACGATGCAGACCCGCGAGAACTGTGATGCTGGAAGTTGAAGATGCGGGCAAAACACCAATCACAGGCTAGATAACAAAACTTGAGTTTTGATTCGTCATCTGTCAGCGCTTGAACCAATCACAACCCGTCTTACAGTACATGGTGCGTTGGTTACTCATAGAAGATGCCCCGCGCATACTGAACGTACGTAGATTAAGTACAAGGGTACCGTAATAATAATAAATAATGATAATAATACTGTACAGTAATAATAATAATAATAATGATTAATAATAATAACAATAATAATTTTATTAACAACAACAACAATAATAATAATAATAACAATAATAATAAAAATTTACGTACGTACGCTATTTTACGCCTCTCTCTCTCTCTCTTTCTCTCTCTCTCTCTCGTACGCTTACAGTACTTATTCGAAAT
Source organism: Palaemon carinicauda (assembly GCF_036898095.1). NCBI lineage: Eukaryota > Metazoa > Arthropoda > Malacostraca > Decapoda > Palaemonidae > Palaemon > Palaemon carinicauda. The sequence goes on along the minus strand of NC_090725.1, from coordinate 7,675,964 downwards.
GTGATTTTTGCAACAAAGAATATTATTGGATGCAGTACTGTACTACGTACGTATACATACAAAAGATTCATGGAAAAGAAGCACATCCATTACAGTACACACCATTCTAATATGGTATGACTGCATCTGATTTGCGTTTCATGTTCGATTTAATTTTACTACGTACTGAATTATCGTATGATCACATTCTCTTTTCGTGTTTTATTTCTTTCTGTGCTGAATTATATATCATATGTAATGCAATGAACAATCAGTAAGAGCAGATATTACTAATTACAGTATTAATGGAATTACAGGTAACAAAATATCGTATTTGGTTATCTTCAGATTTCGCGGTATTTTCGAATTTTCCGGAAAATCCGCGATATGTATATATATATGGGTTATGGGAAAACCCCGCGAAGTGGTGAATCCGCGATTGTCGAACCGCGAAGTAGCGAGGGTTCACTGTATATATAAATTACGGACCTCTGTAGCTCACTGGCTCAAACCTCGTGTCACATACCGAGTCACCACGAATTATAGGATGGAAGATTCCTGGTGCCTCTGTGAACTTGACAATTGAATGGAATTATTGCCCATTAGGGGGAAGAGAGAGTGCTAAACCAGATAGCCTCTTACAGGGTCTCATTTGTTATGGGCTACCTCAACAGCACAATATATCATCCCGGATGCCTCTTAGCTCCCGGAATTCGTCGAAAGCAATCCGTGGAAGGGGGCCTTGCGCTCTCCCTTCAAAGATGGTATGTTAACCATCGAAGGGTTTGGCACCCGGACTGTAGAAGATTTTGAATTCTCCCGCCGGGTCTGCAGTTCCCTCTCTCTGGTTTCGCATGCCTTACCGAGGAGACACTCGTAAGGTTTGACAAGGTCCCCAAAGAAACCAAAATGTACCCAAAGGGGCAGGCTCAGTCCACCTGGGTCCGGCCCTTAAACGAGTGGGAGTGTGTTAACACTACGTTAACACCTCACAAGAGCCCGTACACGATGTTTCTAGTGGAGGAGTAAACCCCTACTCCGTGTGTCACTAAGATATCGGACCTTGCTCAGCAGGCAATAAACGAGGACAAGCCGTTACCGCAGCTGAAGGAAACGCATCCAACCTCCCTCTTGTCCCTGGGGGATCACGATTGCTGGACTAACGCCCCGGCGACCTTCACATCGGGTAAATTAAGCGCTGACTGTGCTCCCATTCAGTTCAGTGAGTGGCTACCCAGGCTTCCGGAATCTCTGATATGCCTCGAGCTCGAAGCCTGTATGCGCCTGAGTAGACATATCAACTCGGCTACAATGGCAGAAAAGACCTCTTTAATGTATGAAGAAGAACCACCTTTTAAGGTCTTGACGAAGTCATTACTTCAAACCTTACTGTCTGATTCCTACGACTTCTTTGCGGCCAGACGTCGTTGCTGTAGGCATGTCTTGTCTGAGGCCACTATCAGACATGAGCCTAACAAGCTCATTAAAGCCCCAGTCTGGAGCTGCTAGGGTCAATCAGAGACTCAAGGTTCGATGGGCTTAGTCCCCAAGCACAAGTTCGAACCGGCCAGCAACCAATCTCGAGGTAGAAAGAGTCTGAGATCTTTCCATTCCTTCCAAACCGGCAGTCCCAACAGGTGGTTCAAACCATCCCGATGGCACAAGGGAGTCAACCTTTCACTTCGAAGGGTCAACCCCAACAGCAATACGTGCTGGTTCCTCAGTCCCAAGTAGCAACTACCTCCTATGCTACTTCCCCAGCCCTTAGGCCCACCTTTGAAACTCAGGGTGCTTTCCAGGGTTACCAGCGCCCCAGAGGCGCTAGCTCGAGAGGAACTTTTCGCAACAGCTACTCTCGAGGCCGAGGAGGTAAATCCGCAGCAAATCATTGGGAGTTCTCAGGTAGGGGTAGGACTTTACATCTTCCGGAACCGTTGAACGTTCAACATTTGGGCTTCCAGTATAATTTCCAAAGGTCTGGGGTGGAGTTGGATAGAATGGCCCCCTCCACCAACCAGTTTTCATCAACATCCACGGAAGAGCTAGTCTTATATGAAAACGATTTATTGCAAAAGGAAGCAATAAAGAAAGTAAATCGTTTGTAATTTCAGGATCACTTGTTCAGCGGGCCAAAGAAAGACTCAGAATAGCGAAGAGTAATCCTAGACCTGTCGCTTCTGAATTCTTACATTTAATGCGACAAGTTTCACATGCTGACCATCTCTCAGGTGCGGACCTTGCTTCTCTGTGGGGCCGTCACCTCCCCTATGGATCTTGCAGACGTTTGCTATCATGTTCCGAAAGCAAGGCATTTTCGTCCGTTTGTAGGCTTCAACTAGGCAACTGCCTCACAGCAACTACAGAGTGATAATCTCTTACAACAGTTTTGGTTCCAAATCAACTTCGAGAAATCTCGTTTGGTCCCGAGGACAAGTTTCATGGTTAGGATTCAATGGGTTCTATGCTCCCACACTCTGTCTCCCAACAGCCAAGAGGAACGATATAGCAAAACACAATACGTTTTCTCAAAGACAAATTGTCTTCCAGAAGAAATCAAGAGAGAATCCTGGGTGCCCTCCAGTTTGCCTCAGTAACAGATATACTACTGAAGGCCAGACTGAAAGATATAAGCCGAGTATGGTGCTCCAGGAAAACGAGTACTATCGAGACAAAGGGCTCGACTCCAACCAATTCTGAAGAAAAGACTTCAACCATGGACAAAGGTCAAAATCTGGCAAATCCGTTTCCTTACAATATCCACCCCCAAGCTCGTCATTCACACAGACGCCTCCCTAACAGGCGGGGGGGGGGGGGGGGGGATACTCTCAGTACACGAAAATCCTGGGACTATGGTCGACAATATTCCGCCAACTTCATATCAATGTTTTAGAGGCCATGGCGGTATTTTTGACCTTAAGCAACCGGCTCCAGCCAAAAACCAACATATCAGGTTTCTTCTAGATAGATAGTGGCGGACGCACTTTCGAGGACAACTCCGCTGGAGTCGGAGTGGTCACTAGACCCAATGTCCTTCAGTTGGATTCTTTCTCAGGTTCCGGATCTCCAGATAGATCTGTTTGCAACAAAGTCCAACTACAACTGCAGTGCTACGTAGCTCCCAGCCCGGATCCTCGGGCTTACGCCACAGACGCACTATCATTAGTCTGGAACACTTGGGAGAGAATTTACCTATTCCCACCAATAAATCTGTCGATGAAAGTGTTAGACAAGTTCAGGACTTTCAAAGGCCAAGTTGCTCTAGTAGTCCCCATCTGGCCCAAGCACAACGGGTTTCCCCTTCTGGTGGAACTGGGTCTCCACCTCGACAGATCCCCAATCCAATACTAACACAAGCAGTACAACTCGCTGTGTGTTAGCTTCCTCAAATTCAGAATGCCCTACCTTTCTGGACTTTATGAAATTTGCAGCTCAAGAGGTGCAGATATTGATCCTCAAATACGTTATTTTTAGAATCAGATAAGAGGGGATCCACCCTTCGACAGTATGATTCGGCTGTCATGAAACTTGCCAGTTTTTAAGGGACTCAAAGGTTGAGACGATGACTATGAATCTGACAGTAACCTTCTTCAGAATTTGAATCAGACTTAGCGACTTGTACTATTACCACAAATTAAGTCAGCCTTGAAGGTTTTACAATTGGCTTTAATATTGCCCTTACAGATTCATACTTCTCATCCATCCCGAGAACCTGCGCCAGATTGAAACCATCAACTCACCCTAGCTCAGTTTCCTGGTTTCTGAATGACGTACTTAAGTTGGCTTCAGACACTCTTAACGAGACTTGCCATTATATTCCATTGGTTAGGAAATCCTTGTTCTTAATGAACCTGACTTCTGGCGCCAGAATATCAGAACTTTCAGCCTTGTCTAGAGATCCAGGTCATATTGAATTTCTCTCGTCAGGGGAAGTACTCCTTTCCCCTGACAAAAGATTTTTAGCGAAAATGAGGACCCCCAGGACAGACGGTTCCCCTGGAAGATTGTCCCACTTCCGCAGGACCCATCTTTATGTCCAGTAAACACTCTGGAAGCCTACTTAAACATATCTCCCGTTCAGTCCTCGGGGCCCTTACCCATTAGAGAAGGTGAAGAACCATCATCCTGAAAGGACTCAGACAGAAGATTCTGCATTTCATTAACGGGCTACCTAGAATCATTCCCACATCACTCCCTCACGTCCATGATATATGAGCTGTAGCTACCTCAGTTAATTACTATGAACTTCACTGGACTTACTAAATATATAGGCCGGAAGTCTCCAACAGTATTTAAACGCCACTGCTTAAAACCTCTGGAAGCCTTATAGTATTTGCTACAGTGGCAGCAGGGAATGTGATTCCTCCTGAACATAGTGAACCTTAATCAACTATGTCTTGCTATCCTCTTACCTGTTATTTTGGATTTTATTTTACTTCCTCAGGTATTGTTCCAAGATTTGGGACCATTTCTCTGGTACTATTTCACTGCGCGGCACAGGTCGGAGCCCAGAAAAGGGATTTTGACGAAGGAAAAATCTATTTCTGGGCGAGAGACCTGTGCCGCCCAGTGAACCCTCCCTTGACTTCCCTCCCAACATGGGCCCCAAACCTTGGGTGCTATGAGGAGTGACGTCACTGGCGTGGGTTGGGTTAGTGGTAGTAGTGTTGAACGGCACCTCGCTGTGGCGGGGATTTTGAAGAGGAGATATCTAAATGGTGCGAGACCTCTGGTTGTGAATTATCACGCCCCAGTATTTTATACCGACACTTTATATAGGTGAGCGAGCTGGGTTCAACCTGGCATTCCTATGCTTTTTTTCTCTGGTATATATAGCAGTTATATTCCTTAGAAATAGTGCTCTAGGAGTATTTCACTGGGCGGCACAGGTCTCTCGCCCAGAAATAGATTTTTCCTTCGTCAAAATCCCTTTTTTATATATATTGTTTTCCGAGCATATTGGCAATAATATAAAAAATTGCCATTTTTCATGTTTCTATAATTTTCCAAAACACTAATGTAAATATTTAGATCATAAAATGTCCCATCTTTTCATTTATGAATGGTAAATGTAAGTCAATAAACCTAAAATTAGTTTCGATTATTCTCTGAAAACTTCGTTTTGAAAAATTGGCCGTCAAAGAATTTTTTTTTTTTTTTTCCAAATCAACTTTATTGGGGGTTAGTTTGAGCTTTTAGGGGTAATTATACCTCACCACTGGGGATAATAAGGGCATAATCATCATATTTCAGGGTTATTTATCAAGTAGTGGTGAGCGCCACCCCTCAAATCCAGAAATATATACGCTACATACTGTATACTAAATGACTATACGAGTAAGATGTTGCTAGCATAAAATATTCTCTTCTACTGACTTTCAGGACAAATTTTACTCTTCAGTAATGCTGAGCTGCGCACGCTAACATCATTGATTGATTATTATTTTTTAAATCATTATTCCAGGTATATCTTTTTTTATAAAAGCTAATGGTTCTTGCTTCACTGTGCGCTCACTTCGCTTGCGAAAAGAAAAAAACATTAAGCTCCTATGTACTGGCAAGCAATATATGTTGAGTGGAAAAATTAATAGTATAGTTAAGAAGAAATACAAATTATTTTTTACGCAAAAGCCAGTAGTAAATAAGAAAAAGCTTCAGCACCAAGCGCTTTCGTGCATTTTTTAATACACTTCTTCAGGATACATTAAAAAGTGAGACATAGTTGAAGGACGTCAATAAGTTAAAAAGGACAAAGAAAAAAAAAAGTTGAACAATAAGAGAAATGATAGAAAAACCTAGTCAGCTAACTAGCATTGTCAAACAATCAAACAACCCACAGCCAAAATTTATACTTGAACGTAAATTGGTCATAAACACAAATTATAAAATTCTAAATTGTTGAACAATACTGGTCATGATGAAATTATCCAATTTATATAAACCAGCACTGATATTAAAAACACAATCAGACTTTATCTTTATAATAACTTGATTCTATAATATTTCTCTTCACGACATCTTTACAGTAGAGCAGTTCCTTAGAGTTCTTCCGGTCTATCAAATGATTATACTCATTCATGTGAACGAATAGTGCGTTGGAACATATTACCAACTCGAACGCAATATTTATGTTGATTTAACCTTGTTGCCAGTATTTTTCCACTTTGCCCTATATATTTCAAATGACATCCATTACATGGAATTTCATATACGCAGCCTACACTATTACACGGAGAGTTCTTTATCAAAATAAATTTTATAGTAGAAGAATTTCTAAAAACAACATCAACCTTAAAACATCTTAAAATTTTGGGTAGACAGAGAAAACTATCATTATAAGGTAAAACTAATAAATTATCATGATCAAAAGCTGTTACATTGTCAATCGCATAATAAGTTGTTTTTTTTTTTTGGCTTTTTGTAATGCTACGACACTTAAGAATTTTGGATACTTTAAATTAAAAGCGATATCGTATATTCTTAAAACTCATCATCTAAAAATTCTCGGCAACAAACTCTAAGAGCTCTCAAAAATATCGATGAAAAAAACAGAGTTTTACTTTAATATGGTGATTAGAATAAAAGTGAATGTAAGATGATACATTAGAATGTTTTCTAAAAACGCTAAGATTAAATTTATTATTATCTCTATGAACATTTACGTCTAAAAAGGGTAGAACAGAATTTCTTTCTTCCACAATAGTAAAATTAATAGAAGGAACCAATGATTTTAGTCTATGTAAAAAAAAAAAAAAAAAAAAAAAACAGATACATCTTCATTTAAAGGCAATATATAAACAACGTCATCAACTGAACGAAACCACAAAACTCTTCCCGGCAAAATATTCACTAAAAGCTTCTTCTCAAAAAATTTCATATGAATATTACTTAAAAGAGGTGATAAAGGGTTACCCATTGCCATTCCAAATCTTTGCTCTTTTAAGAAATATTTATGTGGAATTTTTTGAGAAGAAGCTTTTAGTATCCCAAACAGATACCCGGCTAGGGTGTACCTTTGTTTATACTTGCATCTGGAACCCATAAGTGCGTCCAGCATGTGAATAGTTCTTGTTTTTTTTTTTTTGGGGGGGGGGGGCGGGGAGGTTATACAAATAATTTTTTTTGTCTTGTTAACTTTTAGAGAGTTGATTCCTATGAGGCTCTGCCATGGATATATCTATGTCTCTGCTTATGTTTTTAAAGATCTGACTTTCATACTATAGTTTTGTATTTTTTCTCTCAGGAATTATATAAATTTTTTCCCCTTTCAAATAAATATTTTTCTTGTTTTATGAAGACAGAATTTCATTCCAGAACCTTGCACCATTGTGTCCCCTTCTCAGCCACCTATTTTTTTTCTTAGTATCATTGTTTTTCCATTTTTTTTTTTGTTTCTTAAATAACCTGAAAACGGCTTATCTCTGAAGAATATAATGCAATCATATTTTTAGCTGGGTCCCCTTGCCCAGTATAAATCAACGGGTGGTGCCCAGTGCTCAGTTCTCTTGACCTGTTACCTAGATTTTTGGGTATTCCACCGTTTTACCTTTTTGTGTAGTGAACGTTGGAGTGTGGTCGGTATTCGGACACTAGGCAGTTCGGGTGCCACCTCTGGCCACAGTCCGCAAACCAGTACAGCGCGCGCCTTCCCCTCAATTGGTTCTTATTTCATGGTAATTATTCGACAGATTTTTATAAATCTAAAAATCACAGACCATATAATCAATAAGAAAAATGACTTAACTTTATGATTGGGCCGTCAAAGGTACTTGTCTTCCCTTTATGATAACCAAGAACGACACTTCAGGCACTGCAATTTTTGTGGCATGACATTATGCGTTTTTAGAAACGTGTTAATTACAATTGGTGTACCATGGTACGGAGAACTGCAACCATTGCATATTTCTATAGGAAGTTCCATAATAGTACACGGTAACAGTAACACATAAAAGCCGATTCACACGACCAGTTTTCTTTCCGACAGGCAGGCCGTCAGATAAGCGGCATCCAGATTTCGTACGTGTATTCAAATGCAACTATTCATACGCCCTGTCAGGTTAGAGGCCGATTCACACAACCCGTTTTCTTTCCGACAGGCTGGGTGGTGGCTAACCGCCGTCGAAATGTTGAACATTCATACGAGGCATTCCATATCCGTTTACCATTGCGCGGTTTTCATTGTTCACTTAGACTCTGTCACGTTAGGACCGAGTAAATTACGATAATTTTGACACTTTAAGATGTTGGTTGATAACTGTTTTGATAAAATAAGTTATGCAACTTCATAATGCTCTATGCACCATGCCAAGAATATTAAAATTGCGATAAACTTACCTGTTTTATTTAAAGCCTGTCCAGTCATTTTCCATATCTTTTATTTATGTAAATTATTTCTATACATCTTGTTTGCCATGTCAAACATCTCCTCATAACCTTGAAAAAGTTCAATTAACCTCTAATACATGGTGTCAACAACAAACTAACTAATTTCTATGACTCTATACTATGAGGAAAAGTCGGGGTTGTAGGCCACGAAACGAACGGGTACGATACAGGTCCTCGTTCACACAAATAAAATCTTCCACCCATTGGTTGGGACGGGTGGCTAACGTCCGTCAAACCGGATGAGGTTTCTTGGAAAGAAAGCCGAGCCTACTCGGACGGCTGACGTCCGAGGGCCGCCGTCAGCCTAACGGGTCGTGTGAACAGTTGCATTTGAATACACGTAAGAAACCTTGACGGCTAGCCTGTCGGAAAGAAAACGGGTCGTGTGAATCGGCCTTAACGGCGGCCCTCGGTCGTCACCCGTCCGACTTTCTTCCCAAGAAAGCCACCCAACCAACGGGTGGATGATGCTTCGTGTGAACGAGGACCCGTATTGTACCCGTTCGTTTTTGTAGCCTGCAAGATCGACTTTTTCTCATAGAGTCATAGAGTGTACAGTTAGTTCACTGATGACAGTTGACACCATGGATAAGTTAATTGAACTTGTGTGAGGGTATGAGGAGTTGTTTGACATGATGAAAAATTTTATTTTGTGAAGTAAGAAAATTTGTTTCCAAAGATGAGTGCAAGGATAGCTCTTTGTTGTAATTAACTTTCATATGTAATGTGAATTATTTGCCTTCATAAAATTCTTTCATTGTTTGCCATTTTTTACCTTGAGCAAACTGCAAGTCTTTCCTTTGGAGATGTGGCTTCTTGGCAATTTGAGTTGTTCCTTGGTAGGCCTATTTCCATCTTTTGTAGCAAACAGATAAACTTTGCTTTTGACATTCTGTATAATTGAAAAAATATCACTTCATCATCTGCCAGTTCTTTATATGGTGTCCAGAACTCTCCCTCCCTCTTTCTTTCCTTTAATGAGTGACATACCAATATCCTTTTCCTTTTTTTGTCGGAATCTCTCTTCCTCCTCCTCTTCTAGTAGAAGAGCAATTGCCGCCAAATTTCTAATGCTGAGAGAATTATCTCTCATGATACTCGTGTGACAGAATCTAAGTAAACAATTAAAACCTCGCCGGGGTAAACGGACAAGGAACGTCTCGTGTGAATGTACAACATTTCGACAGCGTTTAGCCACCGGCCTACCTGTCAGAAAGAAAACGGGTTGTGTGAATCGGCCTTAAAAAGGCTTGGGAAAGGACTGAATCAAACCACTTGGAGTGATAACAAAGGAAGGGGGAAATATAACTAACCCCCCTATAGAAGTTTCTATACGTATGGGTACGTGATTAGTTAACGGAAACATCTGTATAATAGTATGGCATCTATAATTTAAACTTGAAGGGTAAACTCAGTCAGAGCAAGTATTTGTTATGTGAAAACTGAATGTAATACGTCAATAACAGGAAAAAAATGTTATTTTTATTAGTAAAATAAATTTTTGAATATACTTACCCGATAATCATGTAGCTGTCAACTCCGTTGCCCGACAGAATTCTATGGAGGGATACGCCAGCTATCACAATACTAGAAGGGGGTGTACTTACCAGCGCCACCTGTGGCCAGGTACTATAGTACTTCTTGTTGACACCTCCTCAATTTTTCCTCGGTCCACTGGTTCTCTATGGGGAGGAAGGGAGGGTCAATTAAATCATGATTATCGGGTAAGTATATTCAAAAATTTATTTTACTAATAAAAATAACATTTTTCAATATTAAACTTACCCGATAATCATGTAGCTGATTCACACCCAGGGGGGTGGGTGAAAACCAGTGTACAAGATTAAAGGATAGCTAAGTATCCCATATTTCATATAACAGTTATCTCAAATAACAATGAAATAATAAGTACCTGGTAAGGAAGTCGAATGGAACCGTTACTCTGCCTCTTTTTTAAGTTCGTCTTCCTTACTGAGCGCAGCGTTCCTCTTGGAGGCTGAATCAACTCAAAGGTGCTAAAGTATATAGGGCTGCAACCCCTACTAAAGGACCTCTACACAACCTCTAACCCAGGCGCTTCTCAAGAATGAATTGACCACCCGCCAAATCAAAAGGATGCGGAAGGCTTCTTAGCCTACCGTAACAACCATAAAAACAACAATAAAAGCATTCAAGAGAAAGGTTAAAAAAAGGTTATGGGATTAAGGGAATGTAGTGGCTGAGCCCTCACCTACTACTGCACTCGCTGCTACGAATGGTCCCAGGGTGTAGCAGTTCTCGTAAAGAGACTGGACATCTTTAAGATAAAATGATGCAAACACTGACTTGCTCCTCCAATAGGTTGCATCCATTATGCTCTGCAGAGAACGGTTTTTATTAAAGGCCATCGAAGTAGCTACGGCTCTTACTTCGTGGGTCCTTACCTTCAGCAACGCAAGGTCTTCCTCCTTTAAGTGAGAATGGGCTTCTCTAATCAGAAGCCTTACATAATACGAAACCCCGTTCTTGGACATGGGCCTCGAAGGTTTCTTGATGGCACACCATAAGGCTTCTGACTGTCCTCGAATAGGTTTAGACCTATTAAGATAATACTTGAGAGCTCTGACAGGGCAAAGAACTCTCTCTAGTTCGTTACCTACCATGTTGGAGAGGCTAGGTATTTCAAACGATCTAGGCCAAGGACGTGAAGGAAGTTCGTTCTTTGCTAAGAATCCGAGCTGAAAAGAACATGTTGCAGATTCGGTCGTGAAACCAATGTTCTTGCTGAAGGCATGAACCTCACTGACTCTCTTAGCTGTTGCAAGGCAGACGAGAAAAAGAGTCTTGAGGGTAAGGTCCTTGAAGGAAGCTGACTGGAGAGGTTCGAACCTAGGTGACATAAGGAACCTTAAGACTACGTCTAGGTTCCAGCCTGGAGTGGATAGACGACGCTCTTTAGAAGTCTCAAAAGACTTAAGGATGTCTTGAAGGTCCTTGTTGGAAGAAAGGTCCAAACCTCTGTGGCGGAGAACTGAAGCCAACATACTCCTGTACCCTTTAATCGTAGGGGCTGAAAGGGATCTCTCATTCCTAAGATGTAATAGGAAGTCAGCTATTTGGGTCACAGAGGTATTGGTAGAGGATACTGCATTGGCTCTACACCAGCTCCGGAAGACTTCCCACTTAGATTGGTAGACTCTACGAGTGGAAACCCTTCTTGCTCTGGCAATCGCACTGGCTGCCTCCTTCGAAAAGCCTCTAGCTCTAGCGAATCTTTCGACAGTCTGAAGGCAGTCAGCCGAAGAGCGTGGAGGTTTGGGTGCAACCTGTCTACGTGAGGTTGACGTAGAAGGTCCACTCTTAGAGGTAGAGTCCTGGGGATGTCGACTAGCCATTGAAGTACCTCTGTGAACCATTCTCTTGCAGGCCAAAGGGGAGCAACCAGCGTCAGCCGTGTCCCTTCGTGCGAGATGAACTTCTGCAGGACTTTGTTTATTATCTTGAACGGTGGGAATGCGTAAAGGTCGAGATGGGACCAGTTCAGCAGAAAAGCATCCACATGAACTGCTGCAGGGTCTGGAACTGGGGAACAGTACAGCGGAAGTCTCTTGGTCATGGAGGTGGCAAACAGATCTATGGTAGGTTGACCCCACAAGGTCCAAAGTCTGTTGCACACACTCTTGTGGAGGGTCCATTCCGTGGGAATGACCTGATTCCTTCTGCTTAGGCGATCTGCTGAGACGTTCATGTTGCCCTGAATGAACCTCGTGACTAAAGTGAGGTTTTGACTTCTTGACCAAATGAGGAGGTCCCTTGCGATCTCGTATAGGCTCCTCGAATGGGTCCCTCCTTGCTTGGAGATGTAAGCCAAGGCTGTGGTGTTGTCTGAGTTCACCTCCACCACCTTGCCTAGCAGGAGGGACTTGAAGCTCAGCAGGGCTAAATGAACTGCTAGTAGCTCCTTGCAGTTGATGTGGAGCGTTCCCTGTTCCTCGTTCCACGTTCCCGAGCATTCCCGTCCGTTCAAGGTCGCACCCCAGCCCGAGTCCGATGCATCTGAGAAGAGATGAAGATTGGGGGTCTGAATAGCCAACGATAGGCCCTCCCTGAGAAGGAGATTGGTCTTCCACCACAAGAGAGTGGTCTTCATCTCTTTGGTGACTGGGATAGAGACTGCTTCGAGAGTCAAACCCTTGTCCCAATGAGCTGCAAGATGGAATTGAAGAGGGCGGAGGTGGAGTCTCCCTAGCTCGACGAACAGGGCCAGCGATGAAAGGGTCCCTGTGAGACTCATCCACTGTCTCACCGAGCAACTGCTCCTCTTCAGCATGCTCATGATGCAATCTAGGGCTTGGCTTATCCTTGGGGCCGATGGAAAAGCCCGAAAATCCTGACTCCGAATCTCCATTCCCAGGTACACAATGGATTGGGAGGGAATGAGCTGAGACTTTTCTATGTTGACTAACAGACCCAGTTCTCTGATTAAGTCCAAAGTCCAGTTGAGACTCTCCAGACAGCGACGACTCGTGGAGGCTCTCAACAGCCAGTCGTCTAAGTAAAGGGAGGCTCTGATGTCCGATAAGTGGAGGAATTTTGCTATATTCCTCATCAGATGCGTAAACACCATAGGAGCTGTGCTTAGGCCAAAACACAGGGCTTGGAATTGGTAGACAACCTTTCCAAAAACGAATCTCAGGAAAGGTTGGGAGTCTGGATGAATAGGAACGTGAAAGTAGGCATCTTTCAGGTCCAACGAGACCATCCAGTCCTCCTGCCTGACCGCTGCTAGGACCGACTTCGTCGTCTCCATCGTGAACGTCTGCTTGGTGACATACGCATTGAGCGCGCTGACGTCCAGCACCGGTCTCCAACCTCCTGTCTTCTTGGCCACCAGAAAGAGACGGTTGTAGAAGCCCGGGGATTGATGGTCCCGGACTATAACCACTGCCTTCTTCTGCACAAGAAGCGACACCTCCTGGTGCAACGCTAGCCTCTTGTCCTCTTCTTTGTAGTTGGGAGAGAGGTTGATGGGAGATGTGGTCAGAGGGGGTTTGCGGCAGAATGGAATCCTGTAACCCTCCCTCAGCCAACTGACAGACTGGGCGTCTGCACCTCTCTTTTCCCAGGCTTGCCAGAAGATCTTGAGTCTGGCTCCTACTGCTGTCTGGAGATGCGGAGAGTCAGTTTTTTCCTTTAGAAGCCTTGGAACCTTTCCTAGACTTGCTCCTGGAAGAGTCTGGACGGGAGCTTCCTCGGCTGGGGGCTCTACCACGAAAGGGCGGTATGAACCTCGTAGCAGGAGTATCAGCCACTGGGGTGCGATAAGTCCTGGGGACTGAGGTAGCAACCTTAGTCTTACGAGCCGATGAGGCTACAAGATCATGTGTGTCCTTTTGTATCAGGGCAGCAGACAAGTCCTTAACCAGCTCTACGGGGAAGAGGAACTTCGAGAGCGGAGCGAAAAGGAGTTGAGACCTTTGACAAGGTGTAATGCTGGAGGAAAGGAAGGTACATAGCTGTTCCCTTTTCTTAAGAACCCCTGACACAAACATCGACGCAAGCTCGCCAGATCCATCTCTAATGGCCTTATCCATGCAGGACATTAATAGCATGGCAGAATCCTTGTCCGCAGGGGAGGTCTTCTTGCTGAGGGCCCCCAGGCTCTAAAAACACCCTTCAGGAAGTGATCAAGGTCTGAGAAGGTCCAGCAAACCTTAGAGCGCCTCATTGCTGTTCTACGAGGCGAGTCTACCAGACTTGAGAAGTCAGCCTGGGCAGAGGCAGGTACTCCCAAGCCTGGTTCCTCTCCTGTGGCATACCAAACGCCCGCTTTAGAAGTGAGCTTAGTCGGAGGAAACATGAACGAAGTCTTTCCAAGGTGTTGCTTAGTCTGCAACCACTCCCCTAAGATCCTTAACGCTCTCTTAGAGGACCTTGCTAGGACTAGCTTAGTATAAGTAGACTTAGCTGGCTGCATGCCCAGCGAAAACTCAGATGGCGGAGAGCGGGGAATAGCAGAGACAAAGTGGTCTGGGTATACCTCCCTAAACAGAGCCAAGACCTTACGAAAGTCAATAGAAGGTGGAGAAGACTTGGATTCATCCACGTCTGATGAGGGATCCAGGTGTGCCGCCTCATCATCAGACGCCTCATCACCAGAGTGTAGCGAAGAGATCGGTAATGTATGCTGAACAGCAGAGTCAGCACGAGCTGGAACAACAATATTAGGGGTTTCCTCTTCAAGACTCTGTTGAGGGAACACCTGAGGCTCAGACTGCAAAGGCTGATCAAAAGAAGTAGCAGAAGGTAGGCGCATGGGTGGAGGAGGCTGACTCCTAGCATGAGTGACTGAACTCAAGGGTTGCGCTTGCTGAGCGGAAGGCGGATGCGCAGTAGCAAGTTCCTGAGGAACGAGTTGAGGTTCCTGAGGTGTGAGCTGTGAGCGATGAGGTAGTGGCTGCGCAGAACACAGTAATTGTCTCGCGAGTTGAGGCTCCTGAGGCGCAAGGCTAAGGTGTTGTGGTTGCCTTGAGGAGGGTTGAGCTCGCTGCAGCGAGAGCTGAGGAGACTGACTCATGGATGGGAGAGGTTGTTGTACCTCAAGAGAGTGTTGCCTCACTGGTGGAACTGCAAGTGGAAGCGGAGGAAGTAAGGAATAATCTTCCTGTTCCCATTGCTGAGGTTGCCTTAAGGAAGGCGGAGGGAGCTGCACACCACTGGAAACAGTAAACTCAGAACGTGCTAAGGTATTCTGAGGAGCCTCAACATCGTACGCCTGGCAGGCAGTACTGCGGTCAGGCGGAGCGATCGCAGGAGGAGGTGTAACCTGCTCAGCCTGACACTCACGCATCAAGACCGCAAGTTGTGACTGCATGGACTGCAGTAGAGTCAACTTGGGGTCGGCAGACACTAAGGTCTGCTGAGGTAAAGCCTTAACAGCAGAGATCTGTTGTGGCAGAACCTTACTCCTCTTAGGCGGAGTGCATTCAACTGATGACTGCGGCGAGTCAGAGCTGATCCAATGACTGCAGCCCGGTTGAGTTCTTGAGGTCTGGACTCTGCGTTTGAGTGGTCTCGAGACCTGAGTCCAGCGTTTCTTCCCTGACAATTGCTCAGCAGACGAGTAAAAGACGGGCTCAATCGTCTGCAGGTGGGAGTGACGGTCTCTGGAAGACACGCCCGCAACCACCGAGGATACTTCTGTGCGCCGATCAAGGCCTGCCGAACCCTTTTGCCCTTCGACATTGCTTCTCCCCTGGGCTTGGGAGCTTGCAAGAGGTCCCGGACTGGGAGGACGACTGGCACGCACAGAAGTATCCTCACGCACCACACTGACACTGACACTAGCACTTGGCACTGCACTGACACTAGCACTCGTCACAGCACTGGCACTAATTCCACCCACTGCACTCTTGACCTTAAGTTCCTTGACTTCGGCCATAAGAGACTTATGATCACTTACCACTGACTCTACTTTATCGCCTAAGGCCTGAATGGCACGCAAAACAACAGACATATCAGGCTGAGGGCAAATAGTAGGTTCGGGGGTAGCCACTACAGGGGTAGGAAAAGGTAGGGGATCATGAGGTGAGGAAAAAAGTGAAGAGTGAGAAGAACTCCTCCTAACTCTCTCTCTCTCTAACTTGGTTGAGTACTTAAGAAGACGGACAAAATCAAGTTCCGAAAGTCCGGCGCATTCCTCACATCGATCTTCTAACTGACAGGGCCTTTCCCTACAGTCAGAACAAGCGGTGTGAGGATCTACCGAGGCCTTCGGAATACGCCTATTACAAGACCTACATCGTCTATGGGTGGGGGCTTGTGAAATGTCAGACATCTTGAATCAAAAGAGTTAGCCAAGTGGGGTTTCAAAATCAAGCAAAAGATCGTTAACCGTTAAATCAGGACTAAATAATAGCTATCTAAGCTAATATAGAAGTTTTCCAGTAAAGCGACAGCCGAAATCTGAGAGAATACTTCACCAAAAGCCGTGAAAATACTCGAAGATCATAAGCGTATCCCAGAACGTCTTGCCGGAAGCACGACAGAGGAAAAATTGAGGAGGTGTCAACAAGAAGTACTATAGTACCTGGCCACAGGTGGCGCTGGTAAGTACACCCCCTTCTAGTATTGTGATAGCTGGCGTATCCCTCCATAGAATTCTGTCGGGCAACGGAGTTGACAGCTACATGATTATCGGGTAAGTTTAATATTGAAAACTGAAAAACCGGAAAGAACCAAAAATATTATTTTATGGGAATACCTTAAAATGTTGTAGTAATGGAGGAAACGGCTGAAAAAGAATGACAACAATTTTTAACCTGAGAAAATGAGAAATATATATGTAGGTATTGCATCAACGAATACATACTAACGGTATTAGGAGGGTCAAGTTTCGTACGCTTGAAAGTCGTGAGTAAAAAGAATTATGTACACATGGGTATTGCAACAACTAATACATACATACGGTATTAGAAGGGTCAAATACTTGAGTGTCGCGGGTAAAAGTGAGGAGGACTTATAAGAAAAAGAATATTCCTGTTGGTCAAAATAAAGGGGGTAGGGGTTTACGCGCAATTCTAATACTGGTTAACACGCATGTACCTATGATTGAAGGGGAGCGAATAAAACCGTTTTGTAGAATGTCACTAACAAATGAAAAATATACCAGTAGTATAGGATATAGATAATTTGTGCAATTTTCCATAGATTTATGTGTCCCAGAAAATAATGTCTAGGGAAGAAAAGGTTTGTTTTACCATTATTTACCATTTTCCCAGTATATTTTATCAACGAATACATACAAACGGTATTAAGGGGGTCAAGTCTCGTAGTATATTTAAATGTCGTGAGTAAAAGGAAATATGGATTTACATGGGAACTACGTAGCCCTAACTTGGTTCCTGCTGATTTTCTCCAGTTTAAAGCCTGGTCGACTGGAATTTTTCAGAAACACCTGAACTAAGACCTTTCAGAACTTGACTCACTTCAGCCGAGAGTCGGGTGCAGCACCTGGCCCTTTATTCCAGCAGTTCTTGAAGTAGCTTCATCTAAGATATCTAGCTATATACCTCTTCAACAAGGAACATAGCAAGACTAAAAGAACCCCAGCTCATCTATCTACAGAGCCAGTACCACCCTTTATGTTCACATGATAAAATATTTGTACCTCTTCATCAAGGAAATAAGCATACTAAAAGAATCTCAGATTCATCTATCTACAGAGCTATTACCATCCATTTGTTCACATGACAAAGTGTTTATACCTCTTCAGCAAGGAACATACCAAAACTAAAAGAACCCGAGTTCTGCTATCTACAAAGCCTGTATCAACCCTTATGTTCATATGACAAAGAGTTTATACCTATTCATCAAGGAACATAGCATACTAGAAAAACCTCAGCTTCTATCTACAGAGCCAATACCAACTCTTATGTTCAAATGAGGAGTTTGTACCTCTTCATCAAGAAACACAGCATACTGGAAGAACCTTAGCTTCTTCTATCTACAGAGCCAGTGCCAACCCTTATGTTCACGTGAGAAGGAGTTTGTACCTTTTCATCTAGGAACATAGCATACTATAAGAAGCAAGAAGAACAGTAGCTAAAGCGAAGGCAGAGAGATTGAATGGACTCTATAAAGAGATGGAAACACCAGAAGGAGAGAAGAAAATATACGAATTGCTAAGGCCCGAGATGCTGCATCTAATGACCTGATGCAGATAAGGCAAATAAAAGGTAGCAATAGTATATTTCTAGCAGAAGAGAATGAAATTAAAAGAAGTTGGGAAACTTATCTTGAAGGACTATTGAATGAGGAGAACCCAAGAACAGTATTTGAAGATGGACTCCCAAACGAGGCAGTTACCATAGGAGTGACTAGAAGAGAAGTAGAACAAGCAGTAGAGAAGATGAAAAATAGTAAAGCCACAGGACCGGATAATATACCATTATTTACCATTTTCTCCACCCAAAACCCCGGGTTCCCACTGGAGGTCCAACATATATATATATATATATATATATATATATATATATATATATATATATATATATATATATATATATATATATATATATATATATATATATATATATATATATATATATATATATATATATATATATATATATATATATATATATATATATATATATATATATATATATATATATATATATATACACAATATATATATATATATATATATATATATATATATATATATATATATATATATACACAATATATATATATATATATATATATATATATATATATATATATATATATATATATATATATATATATATATATACAGTATATATATTTCACTAAGTATTTATTTGCAGTGAAAATAAGTGTCACTTTCGAAGAATATATTGCTACTGTCATTTGCTTTCATTCAAAACCTCTACGCATACAATTTTCCAAGAGTGAAAGAGTCCAAGGTAGATTTTGGTCTGTTTGTGAGCCAAATTGCGAAACATGCCATGTTCCAGCATAAACACCAATTCAGTCTATAATTTACCATTTTGTCCAAAAATTTGCAAACAAGCTGGTCAGTGAAATTGGTTAGCAATTGTATGGATTACTTAGATGTTTTCCTGGCTTGGCCAATGGTATTACTATTGCATGTTTCTGGTTTAAAGATGATAGTAAAACTCTAGTAAGATAGACCTTAGCTAAAAGGGGGCTAGATTTCTTATCATATAAAATATTATATCTTTCCTAACACTGTTGAATTGCAATTTGATATTAAAAATTATAGCTCCTTTAAAGTAAATCTCTTGTTGTAGTTGATATCTTGCATAGCATCGAAAGTGGATATCCAACTTATTAATACTGTTTGTGGTTCCAATGATGCACCAAATAATGTTTAAAGTTTTCATTGTAGAGTGAACTTGTGAGCCAAAAGGTATTAATGTATGTCTTGCCGGTCTGCTAAAGGAGCCAATCATTTTTCAACATTTCAGCCACGCCTGCAATGAAGTATTCTCTGATATGCTAGACACATAATTTTGCCACAAAATTATCTCTTTTTATTGCTTCATTTCTAAATCTAGCAGAAAGATGCTTTGTGGTGAGGTTTACAAAGAAATTAATTGCCTCATCCTAATCGTGTACCTCACTTGACCAGTGTAAAACTTATACTTGTCATAGTGTTTTATTTGCATTATACCATTGAATAGTAGGAGTTGGTGTATATGCTAACATGGTTTTTAAAAATGGAAATGGTCACTGGTATAAAGATGGCCTAGGATGCTCCGTTCAAACCTATCAAGGATACTGGTAAACAAAGTTTAAATCTACTGATGAATATGTGCCATGAGTTTTTTTTAATAGTGACTACTTATTTAACAATTGTTTAAAATGTTATTTTGATTATAAAATAAATTTTTGAATATACTTACCCGGTGATTATATAGCTGCAACTCTGTTGCTCGACAGACAACTCTACGGAAAAACTCGCCAGCGATCGCTACACAGGTTGCGGGTGTGCCCAACAGCGCCATCTGTCGACCAGATACCCAGCTCTCAATGTAAACAAAGACTCAATTTTCTCCTCGTCCCACTGCGTCTCTATTGGGGAGGAAGGGAGGGTCATTTAATTTATAATCACCGGGTAAGTATATTCAAAAATTTATTTTATAATCAAAATAACATTTTTCAATATTTAACTTAGCCGGTGATTATATAGCTGATTCACACCCAGGATGGTGGGTAGAGACCAGTAATATATGTTTACACTCTTATGAGCTAAGAGTTTTTTATTTCATTTTAGAAGTTATCAAAATAACAAAAACAAAATAAATAGGTACCTGGTAAGGAAGTCGACTTGAACAATTACTCTGCCTTTTAAGTACGTCTTCCTTACGGAGCCTCGCGATCCTCTTAGGATGCTGATCGACCCCTAGGATCTGAAGTATCAAGGGTTGCAACCCATACAACAGGACCTCATCAAACCCCTAATCTAGGCGCTCTCAAGAAATGACTTTGACCACCCGCCAAATCAACCAGGATGCGAAAGGCTTCTTAGCCTTCCGGACAACCCATAAAAAAACAACATTTCAAGAGACAGATTAAAAGGATAAGGAATTAGGGAATTGTAGTGGTTGAGCCCTCACCCACTACTGCACTCGCTGCTACGAATGGTCCCAGTGTGTAGCAGTTCTTGTAAAGAGACTGGACATCTTTCAAGTAAAATGACGCGAACACTGACTTGCTTCTCCAATAGGTTGCGTCCATTATACTTTGCAGAGATATATTTTGCTTAAAGGCCACGGAAGTTGTTACAGCTCTAACTTCGTGCGTCTTCACCTTAAGCAAAGTTCGGTCTTCCTCACTCAGATGTGAATGAGCTTCTCGTATTAACAATCTGATAAAGTCTGACCAAGCATTCTTTGACATAGGCAAGGATGGTTTCTTAACTGAACACCATAAAGCTTCAGATTGGCCTTGTAAAGGTTTAGTACGCTTTAAATAGAACTTAAGAGCTCTAACAGGGCATAAGACTCTTTCTAGTTCATTGCCTACGATCTCCGATAAGCTGGGGATATCGAAAGATTTAGGCCAAGGCCGAGAAGGCAGCTCATTTTTGGCTAGAAAACCAAGTTGTAGCGAACAAGTGGCTTTTTCTGACGAAAATCCGATGTTCTTGCTGAAGGCAAGAGTCTTAAGAGTGAGATCTTTCAGGGAGGCTGATTGTAACGGCTCCAACCTGTCTGACATGAAGAATCTTAGTACCACGTCTAAATTCCATCCAGGGGTAGCCAAACGACGCTCCTTGGTGGTCTCAAAAGACTTAAGGAGGTCTTGCAGATCTTTATGTTTGGAAAGATCTAAGCCTCTATGCCGGAAGACCGATGCCAACATGCTTCTGTAGCCCTTGATAGTGGGAGCTGAAAGGGATCGTCCTTTTCTCAGGTATAAGAGAAAAACAGCTATTTGAGCTACAGAGGTACTGGTCGAGGATACAGAAACTGACTTGCACCAGTCTCGAAAGACTTCCCACTTCGATTGGTAGACTCTAATGGAAGACGCTCTCCTTGCTCTAGCAATCGCACTGGCTGCTTCCTTCGAAAAGCCTCTAGCTCTCGAGAGTCTTTCGATAGTCTGAAGGCAGTCAGACGAAGAGCGTGGAGGCTTTGGAGTACCTTCTTTACGTGTGGCTGACGTAGAAGGTCTACCCTTAGAGGAAGACTACTGGGAACGTCTACTAACCATCGAAGTATCTCGGTGAGCCATTCTCTCGCGGGCCAGAGGGAAGCAACTAACGTCAACCTTGTCCCTTCGTGAGAGGCGAACTTCTGCAGTACCTTGTTGACAATCTTGAACGGTGGGAATGCGTAGAGATCCAGATGTGACCAATCTAGGAGGAAAGCATCTATATGTATTGCTGCTGGGTCCGGGACTGGAGAGCAATAGATTGGAAGCCTCTTGGTCAGCGAGGTTGCAAAGAGATCTATGGATGGTTTTACCCCAAGTGGCCCAAAGTCTCTTGCACACATCCTTGTGGAGGGTCCATTCGGTTGGAATTACTTGCCCTTTCCGACTGAGACAATCTGCTATGACGTTCAAGTCGCCTTGGATGAACCTCGTTACTAGGGAGATGTCTTGACCTTTTGACCAGATGAGCAGGTCCCTTGTGATCTCGTACAACGTCAGTGAGTGGGTACCTCCTTGTTTGGAGATGTACGCCAAGGCCGTGGTGATGTCCGAGTTAACTTCCACCACTTTGCCTCGAAGGAGAGACTTGAAGCTTTTCAAGGCCAGATGTACTGCCAACAGCTCCTTGCAGTTGATATGCATGCTCCTCTGACTCGAGTTCCACAGTCCTGAGCATTCCCGACCGTCTAGTGTCGCGCCCCAGCCCACGTCCGATGCGTCCGAGAAGAGAACGTGGTTGGGAGTCTGAACAGCCAGGGGAAGACCCTCTCTTAGGTTGATATTGTCCTTCCACCAAGTCAGACAAGACTTTATCTTTTCGGAAACCGGGATCGAGACCGCTTCTAGCGTCTTGTCCTTTTTCCAGTGAAAAGCTAGATGGTATTGAAGAGGACGGAGGTGTAGTCTTCCTAGTGACACAAATTGTTCCACGGATGACAGCGTCCCTACCAGACTCATCCACAGCCTGACTGAGCAGCGTTCCTTCTTCAGCATCTTCTGGATGGATAGCAGGGCTTGATCTATTCTGGGGGCTGATCGTCTTGTTGTTCAGCAACGTCCTCATCAGAGGGTTCCTCATCCGAAAACTGATGAGGAAACGGCAAGGAGTGGGCAACGTCTGGCTCGCTGAGTCCGGTCGCACTGGTGCATGCGTGACGGAGCCGGACGCAACATCATGGAACTGCTGCACAGTCTGTGAACTGTCAACAACCATGGGTGCGCGAGGAAGCACAGCGTCAACCCGAGACTGTCTAGACCGTCTTGGTTGTGCAGTCAACACCCTACCGGGTTGCTGAGGTTGACGCACTGCGTCAAAACAAGTCACCTCTGCTGGTTGTTGAACGTCCTGAACGTCAACAACCACCTCCGAGCGTCGCTTAACGTCAACGTGCGGCTGGCAACCCACACTGGGTCGCATCGGTGGAGGAACCACCTCAACTGGCAGACGCGAGTAGGTTACCTCAGCGTCAACAGGGCGCACAACCGACCGGTTGGAAGGTTGTTGGCCAGAAGGTTCGGTAGCAACCTTCTCCGCATTAAAGTCCTCTATCAAGGACGCAAGCTTGGACTGCATGTCTTGCAGCAAAGCCCATTAGGGTCTACGGGAGCAGGTGCGGCAACAGACGGGGTTAGCGACTGAGGAGGTACCGCTTACCATCCCTGAAAGCCTTGTTATGCATGACATAATTGTACAGCAAAACTTCAAAGGCTCGAAAACAGCTGTGAAGTTGACCTGTAAAAAACTTGGAGCGTCTCCTGGCCAGGCGCCAGGGAGAGTCTACGAGAATTGAGAAGTCTATCTGGGCAGAGGCATGAACTCCCAAGTCGAGAACTTCTCTCGTGTCATATCAGACTCTCGCTCTATAAACCAGTTTAAAAGAAGGGAAAGCAAAGGCTGTATCCCCCAAACTCCTCCTGGTGAAAAACCAGTCGCCTACCCAACGTAAAGCTCTCTAGGAGAGCGAGAGAGCACTAGCTGAAAAACAACGGCTTCGAAGTAGCTAGGCCTAGTGTAAGCTCTGACGTTTAGGCGAACGAGGAGCAGCAGTTACAAAAAGATCCGGACAAAGATCCTTAAAAAAATCATCATGATTTAATTAAAGTCCATAGGGGGCTAAGCAGCTTTAGGCTCCTCTCCATCTGACAGAGTCCTCAAGGGAATATCAGTAGGAGGGGGAACAGCAACTTCCTCATCTACAGGAACCTTGTCCGATAAAAGCTGAGTCTCAAGCAAGGGAGAGACCTACCGTGGTGGCAATGCTTTACAAGCAGAGTCCACACTCACTGGTGCATTAGTAGCGGACCAGAACGCAACGTCATGTAACTGCTTGACAGTCTGTGAACTGTCAACAACTGAACTGTCAACCACAACAGGTGCGTGAGGACGCACAGCGTCCACTCGAGACTGCTTTGACTGCCTAGACTGAGCAGTCAAAACAACTCTAGAATGCGGAGGTTGACGCACAGCGTCAAAACAAGTCAACTCCGATTGTTAGTGAACGTCTTGAACGTCAACAGGAGCATCAGCAAGTGGCCTAACGTCCAAATGCGGCTGAAAAACCACACGAGACCGCATCGAGTGTGGTTGTAAACAACCTGACTGACGTGACTAAGCTACGCCAACGTCAACAGTAAGCACAAAGGAACGTTAGGTTGGCTGAAAGCCAGGATATCGATGAGATAAACGGCTAGACTCAACGGACTAATCGGCAGAATAGTCTTCCATAAGGGAGGCAAGCATATACTGCATGTCTTGCCATACAACCCATTAAGGATCAACGGAAATGGTTGTGGTAAGAGACGAGGGTAACGTCTGTGACCGCAACACTTTGCCAACAAAAAAAAAGACTCTCGGAGTCTGTGTTACGCTTTTGTTAGGCGGCGAGCAGTTATCCGATGACTGCATAGGGTCAGAGCTGTCCTAATGGTTGTAACCAGGACGCTGGACCTGTCCTGAAAGGACTGACTTTCGCTTAAGGGCTTCGAAACCTTGTGACAGGTTTCTTATGCGAAAAGCCTTCGGATGACGAGGAGAAACAACGTCTCTCTCGTCTTATGGTAGGGGAGATCTTGGTAAGATACACCCGATACCATAGAGGGAAAACGTCTGTTCGTTGATCAAGGCCTCTCGAACCCATAAGTCGTTTGACATTACTTCTCCCCTGGGCTTGGGAGCATGCAAGAGGTCCCGGACTAGGTGAACGACAGGCACGAACAGACGAACCCTCGGACGCAACACTGTAACACTTTGCGCATATCACTTTATCACTTCGATTTTCTGTTTTGCACTTATTTCACTGAAATCGAAACTTTTACTGATTTCTACCTGAAACACGCAATTCTACCCTTCATTAAAAGGTAGTAATTGCGAAATCAGTCGTATAATGCAAGCTCATTAATACCAGCAAAAAACAGAAAACATATTTTAAGATAAAAAAATCAGTGGCTGGGAAAGAGACTAAACACTAGTTCATATAAACTACGTTTTCAATCTCTCACCGCACATAGCCTGGGGACGAGAATAAAAAACTAAAAACGTTTTATCCTTCCTCCCCGTACAGCGACTAGGGACGAGAGTAACTCGAGAACAACGTTACCCGCTTGAACGGAACGTTTTCTCTCCTCTCTCTCCCTCCGTCTCTATCTCTCTCTCTCTTTCTCTCTTGATTTCGCACCTAAGAGAAGAGCCCAAATATATTTCGTCAAAAAAACGGATTTTGAGCGAAGCGAAAAATCTATTTTTGGGTAAGATGGCCATGTCGTCCTGATGGAAGTTCCTTAAAGGCAGCTTCCTAGGGTATATTACAACTACGGCGATATTCCCAGAGATTTTACCTTAAGGTACCCAGAATTCTAACTCCTGGAGCGAGTATCCCTAAAAAAGACCTTAGGGATATCGTAAATATCAGTGGACGTATTCTTGACACGCCTCATAGCAATCTATACCCCGAATAGAGTTAACACTTCGTAGGGGTCAAATGGCAAGAAAACGAAAACGAGAAAGAAAAGGGGAGAGCCGTTCGTAAGGCCCTCTCTTCTCCCGTTTCGTAAGCCTGCCCTGCGCCGATTCTGGCGCCATCTGCATTCCTTGTAGCGAAACACGAGGTGCTACAGATACTGTATGTAGGGAGGGATCCTACGGCCCTTTCATTGAAAGGGAAGGGCGGGTCCATCAGGACGACATGGCCATCTTACCCAAAAATAGATTTTTCGCTTCGCTCAAAATCCGTTTTTTGGGCTCAAGCCATGTCGTCCTGATGGAAGTATACCAGAGCATTACTGTATCTGTGGATTCTCAAAATGTGCCGTACTCCTCAGAAATATTTCCCCCAGTCGACGCGACCTAGAGACCTAAGATGTTACCGTCATACATCTTTTCAACTAATCATAAACCATGATAGAGCTTCCTGCCCCCAACAGGGAAGAGTCTTACTAGACTCTGGGAAAGTCTCGAAGAGTACATATATCTAAGTATGAACCCCAGGCAAGCGAGTATAGTGGTCTCACCCCATACTGGGTAAAGCGAAGTTCGAAAAGAATCACTGTGTCAATATGAAATATCGACCAGTCCTCCGCTCAAAACACGTATTGGACAAAGGTTCATATCCGCTTAGGAGGAAACTCGTAAATCCGCCACCATCCCTTTTGGGGATGGAGTCCTCCAGCTAAGGGGAAGCATAAACCAATGCAATATTAGCTTGCATAAGGGAACATTCTATTAGAATTATCCCCGGGTAAATATACATAGAATGAATGCTCACAGGTGAAGGAGACGCAAGGTTCTCAAGAACCAGTTTATTGACAGACAATAAACAAACAGGTTAACCACACTCATATATATATATATATATATATATATATATATATATCTATATATAAGAGGAGGATAACTAAAACTTTAAGCATAAGTATGATAGTAAACAGCAACTTGTTTGTCCGAAAGAAAAAACATTGGAGCCACTTTTAAGATACCAAAGTATCAAAGTCAAAAGTCTGTTTTACTAATCAGTCACATTAGCATTAGAAACGCTCGGCACGCATGTTTGCACTTATGCTGGGTTCACCTTTGAAAGTGGAACAGTCAACGTGGGTCACCCAGTACCCTCACATAGTATGTAGTACAACATGTGACTACATACTCACCCTGGAATTAATTGTCCCAATTAAGTTACTGTTCCTCGCAGAGTTAAACAGCAGGGTTAACGACGCAACCCACTGCCACCACAGAACCTCTTAGTTGCTGCACTTGCTTCGCATAGTGACGAAAGAACACTCTGGAAGACTTCCAGCCAGTGTACGAACGAAGATGTCCAAAATCCCTACAACTAAAGAAGTTTAAGGATGAAGCAACTTTCCTCGGATCGTGACCTGTGGGTGAACAGTCAGGATCCGCTCTGCGAATAAGATATGTGATTTTCGCCCTGAGTTATTTCAGTAATAAATTTTGAGCCTGACGTTTCTCCCCTGGCCAGATGGCCATCCTTGAAGTCTGAAGTTCTACGAAGATAGACCTTTAGGCATTCTACTGGACATAGAGATGCATCTTCTTTCAGAGGGCAGATTCTTCAGGGACCCCACCTGATGGTGGGTAACTCGTTCTTGGTGAGAAACGTAGGATCCGGAAATAGGTTCAGTTCACCCATCCAGGGACTGAACACGACCTTCCTCTCTCGAGAGGGGTATGATCTCACTAACCCTGGCCCCGGACGCGAGTGCAAAAAGGAGGATAACTTATGGGTCAAATCCTTTAACGCACACTCCTTATTGTTCAACAGTGAAGCAACATGAAGAACTTTTCTAAAGACCATGAATTGGGCTTTGGAGGTGCTAAAGGTCTGAGCCTAGCGCAGGCTTTCGGAACTTTTATAAAAGATCTCGTTAGCGAGGTCGACCTGGAAGGCATATAGAATGGGTCTTGTCAAAGCAGGCCTACATGATAAAATCGTGTTAGTTACCGATCCATAACCATGGAGATGGATGAAGAAAGACAAGCAGAAGTCCGTCGTGATCTCCTGCGGAATCTTCGTCTGACAAGGGCTACCCATTCTCTCCAAGATGACTCATATTGCCTTATAAAAGGTTTGCACTTATAATCCTTTAGGAAGTCCGTGCTGGCTTTCGAAATCCCGAAACACTTTCTCACCTGATTAAGGAAAGAAATTATGAGCTGCTGGGTCCGGGTTTTCTGTGATGAAGCGCAGACAATTGACTTCTGGACTCACTGGGTCAGAACTGGATCTGGTAGCGGACGAAACTCCAATCGTAGTTCCAATGCCAGAGGGAACCCCACACTGTTCGGTCATTTGTGGGCCACTACTGCCGCTACTCCCTTAAATGATCTCAGTTTGTTGAGGACCCTCAACAGAAGGTTGTAAGGAGGGAACAGATAAATCCTGAACCATCTGTTCCAGTCGAGGGACATCGCGTCCACTGCTTCCGCCAAGGGGTCCTCGTACGGGGACACATACAGGGGCAACTTCTTGTTGTCTTTCGTCGCAAAGAGGTCTAGCCGCAGTTCTGGGACTTGACTCAGAATGAAGGAGAATGGTCCTGCGTCTAGGAACCATTCCGACTCTATCGGTGTGAACCTGGATAGAGCGTCCGCTGTCACATTGCGGACTCCTTAAAGGTGAACTACTGACAGGTACCATTTCTTCTTCCCCCAAATCGGAAGATGGCCAACATCACCTGGTTGAGAGGTGGCGACCTTGATCCTTGTCGATTCAAGTATCTCACAACTCCCCCGCTGTCCAGCACCAACCTAATGTGGATCGAGCGATGCGGGGAGACTTTCTTGAAGGAAAGAAGGACTGTCATAGTCTCTTGAAAATGACTGTGAGAGGTCTTGAATAGACTGGACCAAGACCCTTGGGCCTTTTTCTGATGAGAGTGAACTCTCCATCCCTCCTTCGAGGCGTCTGGGTGACTCGTCACCGACGGGGGAGGTGGATGAAGAAGAACCGACTTCCTAAGGAGTCTGGCTTGGGACCAAGGCCTGAGAAGAGTATTTCGACGAAGCGGAACTGGTCTTCTCAGATCTCTTCGCGCATCTGATGCATAACTACTCCAATCTCCGGTTGCATCCTTTAGCTGTGCTCTTAGCACCGGGTCTGTCACCGAAGTAAACTGGAGAGACCCCAGTACACTCTCCAGTTCGCATCTGATATCCATACGGAATCTAGAAGTCTCTTGACAGAACCAGCTATCTCCTTTCTTTTCTCCGCCATGACGGAGAAAACGGTGTGACATTAGGTCCCAGTGGATTCACACCCACCGGAACTTAGAGATGGAGGAAGTTGAGACTTTTCCTGTTGATCTTGAAGCCTAGATAATCTAGGAAATGGATCACATACAGGGAAGCTTGCAAGCATTCTGTCCTGGGTGCTGCCCACCCCAGCCAAAAATCCAGGTAGGCTACTACCTGAATTCCCTTTAGGCGTAATTGACTGAGAACTACGTTCGCAAGCATCGTGAAAATCCTTGGGGCTATTTTAAGCCCGAGAGGCATGGCTTTGAAGACGTATAGTCTTCGTTGTAGCCTTAACCTTAGGTAGGAGGGGAATCGACAATAGATTGGAACGTGCCGATAGGCGTCTGACAAAACTATGGAGGCGGTAATTGCCCTCTTGGGCAGTAAGGTCCTTATGTGTTGTATTGTTAGCATCTTGAACCTGTAGTTCGCTATGAACCTGTTAAGTGGCGACAAGTCCAGAATGACTCCGAGATTTTCGAGTCTTTCTTGGGAACACAAAACAGCCTCCCTTGGAATTAGATGGACTTTACCCTTCGGATCACTTTTCCTCTAACAGTTCATGAATGAACTCCTCCAGAACGGGGGTGGAGTATCGGAAAAACGCCGAGGGTATGGGGATGGAGTACTGTACCAGCTCCAGCCCAGTCCCTTCTTGAGTAGGCTGTGGACCCAGGGATCGAAGGTCCACCGATCCCAAAAGCGTTGGAGACTCCCTTCTACCAATATCATCTCGCTCGGACTGTTGTCCTGAAGTCTTGCCTCTCTGACCTCGACCACCCATGAAACCCCTTCTCCTTGAGGGGCGCCTAGACGAAATTCTGGCTGCTCCTCTAGGCTTGTTCGACAGGCAGTTGACTGACCTTCGAACGATGGGTTGAATGCCGGAGACTATGTCGACACGAATTGGGGAACCCACTGAAGTGTGGTCGGGGTTTTTGCCACCATCTGGGGCACTGAGGGCATCAGCAAATGCCGTTGCTGCTGATGTCTACTTGACTTAGCTGGCCGAGAAAGTATCCTAATCCTTTTAGTCTTCCTCCAAGGTTGGGGACCCCATCCGGGGAAGAATTTCTCTTGGTAGACAGGCCCCACTCCCGGAGAAGATTTCTATCGTCCGTGGCGGCCCTATCAACCTTTTTGACCGACTCACTAGGGAAAAGGTCTTTGTCCCAACTGTTGGAGGAGATTAGTTTCCTTGGCTCGTGCCTCATCGTAGCCCGGGCGAACTCGAATTCCCTACAGGTTCTCTTCGCCCTGACGGAGCTGTAGAGATCCTTCGTCACAGTGGCCAGATGAGTCTTGATCACAACCATGAACGTTTCATGGACCTTGGGATCACTTGTCATCGTCTCAACGTGGACTGAAGAGACAAAGAGGCAGCCAGTCTTTCTTTTGTCTAGAGTTCTCTCCGCAAAAGAAAACCAGACAGCTTAGAGAGGATCTCGCCGAACCGGCATCCAACAAAATCCGCCTCCCACATCTGGACTGAGAAGGTAAGATGGACGTCCTTCCAGTCCTTGTTTTGCTTACTAAATCTTCCTTTCTAAAGGCCAGCAACAAGGGTTTACACTCCACCAGGGAGGGGAAAGGCTTGCCAGCCTCGACTGTTTTCAAAACCGCCGCAAACCCTTTCAGCGAAAAAAGGGGGAAGGCTGTGGCAGGAGAGGACACAAAGGAAGGGAGCCTCTTACTCAAATACAGCTACCTTTGAGTTCATGACGCCCCTCTCTTTCATCGAAGAAGAAAGCAAGGCATGAGCCTGTCATGGTCTCTCACTACGACCTCCTTAGGCTCTGTCTCTTCCTTTGAAGCTGGTACCTCCTTCCACCGGACCTCGCAGTCCGGATGTGCCCCTGCAGTTACAATGCAGCTGCCTTCCCATTCTTCTCCCTCTGCCTTTGTTGGATCAAGCCAACAATGGAGGGAGGGCCTGCTCTACTGCGAGAGCAGATGATGTTGAGGGAGCAGGTTCAAGGACCTGAACCGGAGCAGCCGACCTCTCTCGGCCTCTTCCGCTACCTTGTCCGGAGCTCGAACTTCATCCTGGCCTTCTGCCAGGAGGTCTTCCTCCAGACGTTCGGACACGTCTGGCATCCTGTCGTCCAACTGGATGCTAAGCAAGGCGACCGTGACTTCAGCATCCACGGGATCTGAATTAAGGGGACCTCCTCTTGAGGTTGGGGAATCACTGTAACAGTTGATGCCCTAGGAAAAGAAAGCCCTCATCTTCTCATTTGGAAGATAAGGTCCAGAGGTAATTTTCTGAAAGCCCCTCACCCAGGTACGAAGCTTCTCCCTAGCTATATCCCTTGAATCCACCGTTGTAGGGGAGACGAAAACGGATTTTGAGCGAAGCGAAAAGAAAAACCTCAATAGATAGGTTAGTGCATATGAAACATACCTGGGGAACCCAATACCGGAGAACATCCGTGGAGACAGCGCATGCCACACGCCTCCTTCAGAACCATGTCCGCAGAAGCCCTACTGCGGACGTTGCAGAAATACATCCGCACTACGGATGGTCCTCCTGTAAAGAGAAGAAATTTCCATGAGTATCAAGTGAACTACGTATCACTGGATATGCACAGTAGCATAACAAAACGGAAAGACACATCCTTGTATTTCCCGCACACCCAATTGTTGTAGCCTTCCAATTCATAAAATCGTATAGTTAATCTATGCCAGATTAACCAATGGAAAATTTCCAAAGGAAGAAGGTGTAGCCCCCCTAAGGAATGATTTTAAAATACCGGATAGTAGACAAGAAAGAACTCACTTTCTTATCTGTAAGGCCAACAACAACGGGTCGTGCAAGACCACAAAGAATAAGGAAAAGACACATACTTGTGAATCCCCCACAATCACCTGTGGAAGCCCACCAGCCATTAAAATCAAATGGTTAGTCTTTGCTAGAATAACCAAAGATCATATTTCCCGAGGGAAATTAGGTGTAGCTCACACCTAAGGTAAGATTTTACCATTCTGGCTAAAGATGAAAAGAGTTCTCTTTTCATCCCTGTAAGGCAACACCAAGTGACTGCACAAGGCAACACAAGTAAGTTAGAAAAGACAGTGTTGTAACCTACTATATCATGTTCTCCCCTGGTAGAAGACATTAAACAGGGAAGAACTGATACAGTACATGAGGGTGGTGTGCCGGCCGGCTCTTGCCGGTCAGCACCCCCACCCCCTTTTCCAAAGGTAGGTCTCAAGTATGCAACTTAGGATCACCCAGACGGGGGAGAACTCCAGTTCCTATGCCTGAACCGGTCGGTAGTGGTTGCCGGTCCATAGCTACCCGGTTGGCACCCAGCTGCCGGCCATCACTCTTAGTGGCCGGCCAACCGAGTGATGTAGCAGGCCGGCCCGGCAGCGGTGAGTAAACCCTGCCGGCTGGCATCCACTCCAGGTAGCGTCCGGCTGCCGGCCGCCACTCAAAGCGGCCGGCAGGTGAGCAAGGAGACCGGCCAGCAAAGGCATAAGACCACCGCCGACCGACAGCAAGAGAACTAGCGAACACCCCCCTACCGACGGACGGCCACTAGGCCGGCAGACGGCAAGGACAACACAAGAGAAGACAACAGAATGGGTGCCGGGCTAAGAGACTATGTACCTCCGCGCCCGACACCCGAAAGAGTGCCGAGAGGAAGGGGAGACACTAAGTCAAGCTTCCTAACCACTGCTTACTGAAACTACAGACGGCAGCGGTTGAGGGACCAAGGAAGGACCGGGCAGCACTCAAAGGATAGGGCCTCTGCCGGTCGGCACTCTCTGCCGGCCGACAGGGGACCACGTCAGCTCCCCATCCCAACCTATGCTAGGTACGGATGTGAGACGACTGACACAAAGGAAACGGAAAATAGAAGGGAAGGACAGAGGGTCCTGTCCAACCTTGCCTTGGTTAAGGATCATTCCAAACTAAGAAAGCTCATCTCAGCCAGAGAGATCCAGGGAGGGAGGCCGGGCACTACTGGCTGCCTCCCTAAAACCAAGGCAAGGAAGGAATTGCTATTCCGGAAAGGGAACATATCCCGAACCCGGAACAGCAAAGAGGACAAGTCTGAAGGGTCACCGAGCGAAGGGATCATAATTACCGAAACCTTCCAAGTTGAATCAAGGAGGATAAACCTCCTATGCCCGTGTCAGGCAGCAAGGGAGACTCTGCCCCACGCTAGACCAACACGGACTCAGACTAATACACTGCTGTACTGTCCCCCTCTGAACCAATTCAGTTGGAGCAGGAAGGTACAGTACTACTCCAGCATAGTTATATTTGAAAATTAATTCAAACAAACCACTAGAGTTAAGCCTAAGGCTTAAACAGAGGGAAAGGGTTTGCCCCTTCCCCGAAGAGAAGGGAGCAAACGGGGAAAAGATAATATTATCAAGACCTAAGACAACCTAGCCTAGGCACTAAGAGAATCGATTACCTAAATCACCGAAACTCACTCCAATACTATCTTGGAAATTACTCGAAAAGGGCTGTATGTATAACGTTGCCTAACGCTTTAAGCAATATAAAATCACACTTGGAAGACTAAATATCATGCAGGAAGTACAAGGACCAATACCTAGGCTACGAAGGACTAGTGTTGGTCAGCCTAGGCAAAGCTAACGCCAGGCGCACTACTAACGCATCATAACAGAATTCCTAATTAAGCTAAGCAGCTAATTATTAAAGCGCAGGGGGCTGGGAACGTCGCTCTTGCTAACAAAATAAATCCTATTCTAGCGAGCGACAGCGTCCATGACGCCTCCAGCAGGCAACAGCTCTTGTATCAAAGATAACTCTTATAAATACTTTAATTTTAAACAAGAGCCTACATTTATACATAAAAGAAATAGTACTCAACTTATCCGAAGCAGAAGAAGTTGGAGAAAGCATAATATGAGAGTAAATCCAAGATTTTGGTAGAAACACAGGAAAAAACACCGAGTTGTAAAGCTACGCAAAAAGGAATGCAGATGGCGCCAGAATCGGCGCAGGGCACGCTTACGAAACGGGAGAAGAGAGGGCCTTACGAACGGCTCTCCCCTTTTCTTTCTCGTTTTCGTTTTCTTGCCATTTGACCCCTACGAAGTGTTAACTCTATTCGGGGTATAGATTGCTATGAGGCGTGTCAAGAATACGTCCACTGATATTTACGATATCCCTAAGGTCTTTTTTAGGGATACTCGCTCCAGGAGTTAGAATTCTGGGTACCTTAAGGTAAAATCTCTGGGAATATCGCCGTAGTTGTAATATACCCTAGGA
>NC_090725.1:7590949-7628449 GCF_036898095.1 Palaemon carinicauda | reverse complement strand
CAATAAAAGATGTGTGATGGAAGGAACTGAAGGCTTTGATCAAAATTTCAGTCATTTCTGTAGTGAGACACCTAACTATACAAAAACTTGTGACATGTGGGATAACTTGGAAAGAAATCCCGTGTACAATACGTACGGTGAGTGAACGTAGATTCGCCTTGTTGGTGCTTGTATATACCAGGCGGAGATTCTCAAAAAAGGTTTACCGCACACTCAATAGTACACCAAAGGTTTGACATCATTTTCTGTCAGCGGGATGGATATCTCAGGTACATTTGTAGACCGTATGTACAGTACACACTGAATTTTTTTTTTTTTTTTTTTTTTTTTTTTTTTTTTTTTTTTTTTTTAGCAGAGCGATTTATAGAAGAGATGTTAGACATAAAAGTCATGAAATTTCAGCTGGTGCTTGATTGATTAGGTTTTACTGGGCATATCATTGCTCAAATTGTCCAAATTACATGAAACTAGGATCCAAATATCTGCCAAAGCCATTCCATTAACTACTATATAATATCTATGAACGAATGATTTTTTTATAATAATTCACAGATCATTATTTGAGAAGCCTCGTGTAACAATCTACTCCCTCGGATTATACGCTATCTTTTTAAGATATTTGCGTTTTTAACTGTGAAATGTCTTTTTTATCTTACAGGTTACAGAATATGTTAATTTGAAAGCTGTTGATCTGAGCTTTTCCAAAAGTCCCATATAAAGGTATTTTGAAATAGATTTGACCCTGTAATTAGCGGAAAAAGATAGCTAATCTCACAGCTTAAAGCACTGTTACAATCTTGACGGAATCGTTAAGCATTAACCAATGTATAAGAGTATATTTGCAGGCCCTAAAGACCTCATATGTCTTTTGTTGACCTTAAATGGCTACCCAAAATGTTAATGTGACCTTTAGGCCGCACAAAAACCTTTCGTCGACCGACAAATGATGAATAACTCGTCAAAATTGCTACCGTGACTGACAGTGCCAATATAGCCAGCGTAAACTCAGTTTTCTAATTGGAAAAAAAGTATTTTAATCCTACGTAAAACTAAAACCTCATATTGAATATTTTTGGGACTCCGAAGAATCATGCTAAGACAAATTTGGGCTTTAGGCTGTATGAAGTCCACTTCTTTTTATTCTTTGTAAGAATTTTTGTTCTTATTGAGACAGTTAATCACATGCATATTCTAAAGGGTAGTGCAAAATAATCATTATTTTCTAGAGGGTTATTATATTCTAAGGGATTATTCAAAAGTTATATTAGAGTTTAAACATTGAAATTCAACATTTTCATGCTTTGATGGGTAGTAATTTAAGAGATAAATCATTACAACTTTTTATTTTTTATTTTTTACAGCATCAGAAATTTTCATCATCTATTATTGATGGACAGAGGAACTCAGAGTGTCATTTAAGTGGCCAGACTTTTATAAGGTAATATCTTTTTCCGTACTTTAAGCATTGAATATCTGCTATATACACAGCAAGTGACCCTACTTAAAATATCAAAAATTTTAAAGGCAGCCACTCTATATAACTGTACTAAGAAACCATTTATTAAATGGGGCTATGGACCACACATATTTGCTTTAATTAAGGAGCATATGCTATTTATCATATTCTAATTATGTATGTAATCATTTGTGAAAAATTATATATAGAATTTTTTATGCATCTTTTTCATTTTCAAATAGGTTTGACAATTGATTCATTTGAATCATGGATGATGAAGAAGATATAATTAATTCAGTTACCCAGTCAAACTAAAAGATTAAAAACCACAGATTTGGTTCTATGCTTAATATGTCAAAAAAAAAAAAAAAAAAAAAAAAAAAAAAAAAAAAAAAAAAAAAAAAACGGAAAAAATTATAAAAAACGCCTCTGTTTAGGGACTCAAATCTTTTACTGCATCAGCAAAGCTTCGTCTTGATGTTTACAACCGGGATAAGAATGATCTCAAAAACTTTAATAAAAAAAAAAATGTATTGTGGCATGGTCCCTGCCATCAAACATGCTATTTAAAAATATGTTACACATAACATAAACACATCACAGTCCAACACAGCATCTGGAAGTGACACACCACCTGAACAAAAATCCAGTCTCTCGTTTAAATTCAGAGAAATTAAATTGGGAACTTTGTCTCTTCTGTCAGAAGGTAACACATAAGAAGTGTAAGAAAACTGTAAAAATAAGTACATTTGATGCTTATGAAGCAATAATCAATGCAGCTAAATTCAAAGGTGATGAAAATATGCTAAAAACTTAGATGGTACTGATTTTATTACTGACGAGGCTGTATGCCATAGTTCCTGCATAGCCAGCTATATAAGTAAAAGAAACCTTCAATTTCAAAGCATAGATGAATCTTCTGATAAGAATAAGCTATATAGTGAAGCGTATAAGGTGCTTATGATAGAGGTACAACCCCACACTGAGGCTTATACCATGACACAACTATTGAATTGGTACCAAGAAATCCGAAAAGAAAGAGGGGTTGTGGGTGGCAGCAGAGAGCTACTCTAAACATAAATTAAAACGCCGTACTAAGCATCATTTCAAGGATACTATTGTGTTTCATAAGCATGATAATCTTACTAAACCTGAACTTGTTTACTTAAGTTGTATTTCAATTCAGGATGTCATAAATTCTACAATTAAGTATTCATCTGCTCCATATGCTCATATGGATCCAGTGTCCACATCAAATGTGAGAGATTCAGAAAAAAAAATGTATTTTGTAACATACTGGTAAAATGATTCAAACAGATATTAAGACATGTAAGGCTTTTTCCATCTGCTTCTGTCCCACACTTCATCACCGGTTAATCCCTTTGTTCGAAGGTCATCCTTGATACAGTCCATCCACCTTCGCTTAGGTCTCCTTCTCCTTCTCCTTCCCTCTACCTCCATTTCCATTTTTATTTTCATTTTTTTCCCTTTTTTCTATTTTATAGTTACCTTCATGGAATCTTGTTCATAGAGCACAGAATAATAAAAGAAGTCAGACTTGTTTGTTCTGCATTTGTTCACCCGATAAAGAAACAGTACAAGTGAATCTTTATCAAGAAACAAAGCATACTAGAACAAGTCAGACTTCTTCCCTCTGCTGAGTCCATTTTGTAGAATACCCCTTGGGTATCTAGAATAGACTGGGAACAGACGCCATCTTGTTTTTTCTGGTGCCATATTCTTTTTGGGGGGATTTTTTAGTTTTTATCTATATATTTTTTATATATATTTTCTATTTCTATGTATTTTCAGGGAATCTTGTTCATAGAGCACAGCATAATAGAAGAAGTCAGACTTGTTTGTTCTACATTTGTTCACCTGACAAAGAAACAGTACAAGTGAATCTTTATCAAGGAACAATCATACTAGAACAAGTCAGACTTCTTCCATCTGCTGAGTCCATCTTGTAGAATACCCCTTGGGTATCTAAAATAGCCTGGGAGCAGACGCCATCTTGTTTTTTCCCTGCTGCCATTTTCTTCTTCGTCTTCTTCTCTTGGAATTTTTCATTTTTTGTTTTTGTTTTTTGTTTTTCTATTTTTTTGGATTTTTTTTTAGTTTCTATAGATTGGGAACAGCTGCCATCTTGTTTTTTCTACTGCCATATTCTTTTTTTTTTTTTTGGATTTTTTAGTTTTTATAATTTTTATTTCTTTTTTTTTTCTGCTTTGTCTGCATCTTTTCCCACTTTTATGTGGGGTCGATGTTTCTGGCCAGCTTTTTCCATCTATCTCTGTCCCACAATTAATCACCGGTTAATCCCTTTGTTCGAAGGTCATCCTTGTTACAGTCCATTCACCTTCGCTTTGGTCTCCTTCTTCTCCTTCCCTCTACCTCCATTTCTATTTTTTTTCCTTTTTTCCCTTTTTTCTATTTCATATTTACCTTCATGGAATATTGATCATAGAGCACAGCATAATAGAAGAAGTAAGACTTGTTTGTTCTGCATTTGTTCACCTGATCAAGAAACAGTACAGGTGAATCTTTATCAAGGAACAAAGCATACCAGAACAAGTCAGACTTCTTCCATCTGCTGAGTCCATCTTGCAGAATATCCTTTAGGTATCTAGAATAGATTGGGAACAGCCGCCATCCTGTTTTTTCCCTGCTGCCATCTTCTTCTTCTTCTTCTTCTTCCATGTACCTTCAGGGAATCTTGTTCATAGAGCACAGCATAATAAAAAAAAAGTCAGACTTGTTTGTTCTGCATTTGTTCACCTGATAAAGAAACAGTACAGGTGAATCTTTATCAAGAAACAAAGCATACTAGAACAAGTCAGACTTCTTCCATCTGCTGAGTCCATTTTGTAGAATACCCCTTGGGTATCTAGAATAGACTGGGAACAGACGCCATCTTGTTTTTCTGGAGCCATATCCATTTTGAGGGGATTTTTTAGTTTCTATATATATATTTTTTTTATACATATTTTCTATTTCTATGCACCTTCAGGGAATCTTGTTCATAGAGCACAGCATAATAAAAGAAGTCAGACTTGTTTGTTCTACATTTGTTCACCTGACAAAGAAACAGTACAAATGAATCTTTATCAAGGAACAAAGCATACTAAAACAAGTCAGATTTCTTGCATCTGCTGAGTCCATCTTGCAGAATATCCTTTAGGTATCTAGAATAGATTGGGAACAGCTGCCATTCTGTTTTTTCCCTGCTGCCATCTTCTTCTTCTTCTTCTTCTTCTTCTTCTTCTTCTTCTTCTTCTTCTTCTTCTTCTTCTATGTACCTTCAAGGAATCTTGTTCATTGAGCAAAACATAATAAAAAAAGTCAGACTTGTTTGTTCTACATTTGTTCACCTGATAAAGAAACAGTACAAGTGAATCTTTATCAAGGAACAAAGCATACTAGAACAAGTCAGACTTCTTCCATCTGCTGAGTCCATCTTGAAGAATATCCTTTAGGTATCTAGAATAGATTGGGAACAGCTGCCATTCTGTTTTTTCCCTGCTGCCATCTTCTTCTTCTTCTTCTTCTTCTTCTTCTTCTTCTTCTTCCATGTACCTTCAGGGAATCTTGTTCATAGAGCACAGCATAATAAAAGAAGTCACTCTTGTTTGTTCTACATTTGTTCACCTGATAAAGAAACAGTACAGGTGAATCTTTATCAAGGAACAAAGCATACTAGAACGAGTCAGACTTCTTCCATCTGCTGAGTCCATCTTGCAGAATATCCTTTAGGTATCTAGAATAGATTGGGAACAGCCGCCATCCTGGTTTTTCCCTGCTGCCATCTTCTTTTTCTTCTTCTTCTTCTTCTTCTACTATGTACCTTCTGGGAATCTTGTTCATAGAGCACAGCATAATAAAAGAAGTCAGACTTGTTTGTTCTACATTTGTTCACCTGATAAAGAAACAGTACAAGTGAATCTTTATCAAGGAACAAAGCATACCAGAACAATTCAGACTTCTTTCATCTGCTGAGTCCATCTTGTAGAACATCCTTTAGGTATCTAGAATAGATCGGGAACAGCCGCCATCCTGTTTTTTCCCTGCTGCCATCTTTTTCTTCTTCTTCTTCTTCTTCTTCTTCTTCTTCTTCTTCTTCTATGTACCTTCAGGGAATCTTGTTCATAGAGCAGAGCATAATAAAAGAAGTCAGACTTGTTTGTTCTACATTTGTTCACCTGATAAAGAAACAGTACAGGTGAATCTTTATCAAGGAACAAAGCATACTAGAACAAGTCACACTTCTTCCATCTGCTGAGTCCATCTTGTAGAATATCCTTTAGGTATCTAGAATAGATTGGGAACAGCCGCCATCCTGTTTTTTCCCTGCTGCCATTTTCTTTTTCTTCTTCTTCTTCTTCTTCTTCTTCTTCTTCTTCTATGTACCTTCTGGGAATCTTGTTCATAGAGCACAGCATAATAAAAGAAGTCAGACTTGTTTGTTCTACATTTGTTCACCTG
The DNA here is from genome assembly GCF_036898095.1 of Palaemon carinicauda. Lineage (NCBI taxonomy): Eukaryota > Metazoa > Arthropoda > Malacostraca > Decapoda > Palaemonidae > Palaemon > Palaemon carinicauda. Next base: position 7,622,511 of record NC_090725.1, on the reverse strand, counting down.
ATAAAGAAACAATACAGGTGAATCTTTATCAAGGAACAAAGCACACTAGAACAAGTCACACTTCTTCCATATGCTGAGTCCATCTTGCAGAATATCCTTTAGGTATCTAGTATAGATTGGGAACAGCCGCCATCCTGTTTTTTCCCTGCTGCCATCTTCTTCTTCTTCTTCTTCTTCTTCTTCTTCTTCTTCTATGTACCTTCAGGGAATCTTGTTCATAGAGCAGAGCATAATAAAAGAAGTCAGACTTAATTGTTCTACATTTGTTCACCTGATAAAGAAACAGCACAGGTGAATCTTTATCAAGGAACAAAGCATACTAGAACAAGTCACACTTCTTCCATCTGCTGAGTCCATCTTGTAGAATATCCTTTAGGTATCTAGAATAGATTGGGAACAGCCGCCATCCTGTTTTTTCCCTGCTGCCATTTTCTTTTTCTTCTTCTTCTTCTTCTTCTTCTTCTTCTTCTATGTACCTTCTGGGAATCTTGTTCATAGAGCACAGCATAATAAAAGAAGTCAGACTTGTTTGTTCTACATTTGTTCACCTGATAAAGAAACAATACAGGTGAATCTTTATCAAGGAACAAAGCATACTAGAACAAATCACACTTCTTCCATATGCTGAGTCCATCTTGCAGAATATCCTTTAGGTATCTAGAATAGATTGGGAACAGCCGCCATCCTGTTTTTTCACTGCTGACATCTTCTTCTTCTTCTTCTTCTTCTTCTTCTTCTTCCTCTTCTTCTTCGATGTACCTTCAGGGAATCTTGTTCATAGAGCACAGCATAATAAAAGAAGTCAGACTTGTTTGTTCTACATTTGTTCACCTGATCAAGAAACAGTACAGGTGAATCTTTATCAAGGAACAAAGCATACTAGAACAAATCACACTTCTTCCATATGCTGAGTCCATCTTGCAGAATATCCTTTAGGTATCTAGAATAGATTGGGAACAGCCGCCATCCTGTTTTTTCACTGCTGACATCTTCTTCTTCTTCTTCTTCTTCTTCTTCTTCTTCCTCTTCTTCTTCGATGTACCTTCAGGGAATCTTGTTCATAGAGCACAGCATAATAAAAGAAGTCAGACTTGTTTGTTCTACATTTGTTCACCTGATCAAGAAACAGTACAGGTGAATCTTTATCAAGGAACAAAGCATACTAGAACAAATCACACTTCTTCCATATGCTGAGTCCATCTTGCAGAATATCCTTTAGGTATCTAGAATAGATTGGGAACAGCCGCCATCCTGTTTTTTCACTGCTGACATCTTCTTTTGCTTCTTCTTCTTCTTCTTCTTCTTCTTCTTCTTCTTCTTCTTCTTCTTCTTCTTCTTCTTCTTCTTCTTCTTCTTCTTCTTCTATGTACCTTCAGGGAATCTTGTTCATAGAGCACAGCATAATAAAAGAAGTCAGACTTGTTTGTTCTACATTTGTTCACCTGATCAAGAAACAGTACAGGTGAATCTTTATCAAGGAACAAAGCATACTAGAACAAGTCACACTTCTTCCATCTGCTGAGTCCATCTTGCAGAATATCATTTAGGATCTAGAATAGATTGGGAACAGCCGCCATCCTGTTTTTTCACTGCTGACATCTTCTTCTTCTTCTTCTTCTTCTTCTTCTTCTTCCTCTTCTTCTTCGATGTACCTTCAGGGAATCTTGTTCATAAAGCACAGCATAATAAAAGAAGTCAGACTTGTTTGTTCTACATTTGTTCACCTGATCAAGAAACAGTACAGGTGAATCTTTATCAAGGAACAAAGCATACTAGAACAAGTCAGACTTCTTCTTCCATCTGCTGAGTCCATCTTGTAGAATATCCTTTAGGTATCTAGAATAGATTCGGAACAGCCGCCATCCTGTTTTTTCCCTGCTGCCATCTTCTTCTTCTTCTTCTTTTTCTTCTTCGATGTACCTTCAGGGAATCTTGTTCATAGAGAACAGCATAATAAAAGAAGACAGACTTGTTTGTTCTACATTTGTTCACCTGATAAAGAAACAGTACAAGTGAATCTTTATCAAGGAACAAAGCATACTAGAACAAGTTAGATTTCTTCCATCTGCTGAGTCCATCTTGAAGAATATCCTTTAGGTATCTAGAATAGATTGGGAACAGCGGCCATCCTGGTTTTTCCCTGCTGCCATCTTCTTCTTCTTCTTCTTCTATGTACCTTCAGGGAATCTTGTTCATAGAGCACAGCGTAATAAAAGAAGTCACACTTGTTTGTTTTACATTTGCTCACCTGGTAAAGAAACAGTACAAGTGAATCTTTATCAAGGAACAAAGCATACTAGAACAAGTCAGACTTCTTCCATCTGCTGAGTCCATCTTGCACAATATCCTTCAGGTATCTAGAATACATTGGGAACAGACGCCATCCTGTTTTTTCCCTGCTGCCATCTTCTTCTTCTTCTTTTTCCTCTTCTTCTTCTTCTATGTATCTTCAGGGAATCTTGTTCAAAGAGCACAGCATAATAAAAGAAGTCAAACGTTTGTTCTACATTTGTTCACCTGATAAAGAAACAGTACAAGTGAATCTTTATCAAGGAACAAAGCATACCAGAACAAGTCAGACTTCTTCCATCTGCTGAGTCCATCTTGTAGAATATCCTTTAGGTATCTAGAATAGATTCGGAACCGCCGCCATCCTGTTTTTTCCCTGCTGCCATCTTCTTCTTCTTCTTCTTCTTCTGATTCTGATTCTTCTTCGATGTAGCTTCAGGGAATCTTGTTCATAGAGCACAGCATAATAAAAGAAGTCAGACTTGTTTGTTCTACATTTGTTCACCTGATAAAGAAACAGTACAAGCGAATCTTTATCAAGGAACAAAGCGTACTAGAACAAGTCAGACTTCTTCCATCTGTTGACTCCATCTTGAAGATTATCTTTTAGGTATCTAGAATAGATTGGGAACAGCCGCCATCCTGTTTTTTCCCCTGCTGTCATCTTCTTCTTCTTCTTCTTCTTCTTCTTCTTCTTCTCCTTCTTTTTCTTCTTCTATGTACCTTCAGGGAATCTTGTTCATAGAGCACAGCATAATAAAAGAAGTCAGACTTGTTTGTTCTACATTTGTTCAACTGATAAAGAAACAGTACAAGTGAATCCTTATCAAGGAACAAAGCATACTAGAACAAGTCAGACTTCTTCCATCTGCTGAGTCCATCTTGTAGAATATCCTTTAGGTATCTAGAATAGTTTGGGAACAGCCGCCATCCTGTTTTTTCCCTGCTGCCATCGTCTTTTTCTTCTTCTTCTATGTACCTTAAGGTAATCTTGTTCATAGAGCACAGCATCATAAAAGAAGTCAGACTTGTTTGTTCTACATTTGTTCACCTGATAAAGAAACAGTACAAGTGAATCTTTATCAAGGAACAAAGCATACTAAAGCAAGTCAGAATTCTTCCATCTGCTGAGTCCATCTTGTAGAATACCCTTTAGGTATCTAGAATAGATTAGGAACAGCCGCCATCCTGTTTTTTCCCTGCTGCCATCTTCTTCTTCTTTTTTTCTTCTTCTTCTTCTTCTATGTACCTTCAGGGAATCTTGTTCATAGAGCACAGCATAATAGTCGAAGTCAGACTTTTTTGTTCTGCATTTGTTCACCTGATAAGGAAACAGTACAGGTGAATCTTTATCAAGGGACAAAGCATACTAGAACAAGTCGGATTTCTTCCATCTGTTGAGTCCATCTTCTTCTTCTTCTTCTATGTACCTTAAGGTAATCTTGTTCATAGATCACAGCATAATAAAAGAAGTCAGACTTGTTTGTTCTGCATTTGTTCACCTGATAAAGAAACAGTACAAGCGAATCTTTATCAAGGAACAAAGCGTACTAGAACAAGTCAGACTTCTTCCATCTGTTGACTCCATCTTGAAGATTATCCTTTAGGTATCTAGAATAGATTGGGAACAGCCGCCATCCTGTTTTTTCCCCTGCTGTCATCTTCTTCTTCTTCTTCTTCTTCTTCTTCTTCTTCTTCTCCTTCTTTTTCTTCTTCTATGTACCTTAAGGTAATCTTGTTCATAGATCACAGCATAATAAAAGAAGTCAGACTTGTTTGTTCTGCATTTGTTCACCTGATAAAGAAACAGTACAAGTGAATCTTTATCAAGGAACAAAGCATACTAGAACAAGTCAGACTTCTTCCATCTGTTGAGTCCATCTTGAAGATTATCCTTTAGGTATCTAGAATAGATTGGGAACAGCCGCCATCCTGTTTTTTCCCTGCTGCCATCTTCTTCTTCTTCTTCTTCTTCTTCTTCTTCTTCTTCTTCTTCTTCTTCTTCTTCTTCATTTTCTTCTTCTATATACCTTCAGGGAATCTTGTTCATAGAGCACAGCATAATAAAAGAAGTCAGACTTGTTTGTTCTACATTTGTTCAACTGATAAAGAAACAGTACAAGTGAATCTTTATCAAGGAACAAAGCATACTAGAACAAGTCAGACTTCTTCCATCTGCTGAGTCCATCTTGCAGAATATCCTTTAGGTATCTAGAATAGATTGGGAACAGCCGCCATCCTGTTTTTTCACTGCTGACATCTTCTTCTTCTTCTTCTTCTTCTTCTTCTTCTTCCTCTTCTTCTTCGATGTACCTTCAGGGAATCTTGTTCATAGAGCACAGCATAATAAAAGAAGTCAGACTTGTTTGTTCTACATTTGTTCACCTGATCAAGAAACAGTACAGGTGAATCTTTATCAAGGAACAAAGCATACTAGAACAAATCACACTTCTTCCATATGCTGAGTCCATCTTGCAGAATATCCTTTAGGTATCTAGAATAGATTGGGAACAGCCGCCATCCTGTTTTTTCACTGCTGACATCTTCTTCTTCTTCTTCTTCTTCTTCTTCTTCTTCCTCTTCTTCTTCGATGTACCTTCAGGGAATCTTGTTCATAGAGCACAGCATAATAAAAGAAGTCAGACTTGTTTGTTCTACATTTGTTCACCTGATCAAGAAACAGTACAGGTGAATCTTTATCAAGGAACAAAGCATACTAGAACAAATCACACTTCTTCCATATGCTGAGTCCATCTTGCAGAATATCCTTTAGGTATCTAGAATAGATTGGGAACAGCCGCCATCCTGTTTTTTCACTGCTGACATCTTCTTTTGCTTCTTCTTCTTCTTCTTCTTCTTCTTCTTCTTCTTCTTCTTCTTCTTCTTCTTCTTCTTCTTCTTCTATGTACCTTCAGGGAATCTTGTTCATAGAGCACAGCATAATAAAAGAAGTCAGACTTGTTTGTTCTACATTTGTTCACCTGATCAAGAAACAGTACAGGTGAATCTTTATCAAGGAACAAAGCATACTAGAACAAGTCACACTTCTTCCATCTGCTGAGTCCATCTTGCAGAATATCATTTAGGATCTAGAATAGATTGGGAACAGCCGCCATCCTGTTTTTTCACTGCTGACATCTTCTTCTTCTTCTTCTTCTTCTTCTTCTTCTTCCTCTTCTTCTTCGATGTACCTTCAGGGAATCTTGTTCATAAAGCACAGCATAATAAAAGAAGTCAGACTTGTTTGTTCTACATTTGTTCACCTGATCAAGAAACAGTACAGGTGAATCTTTATCAAGGAACAAAGCATACTAGAACAAGTCAGACTTCTTCTTCCATCTGCTGAGTCCATCTTGTAGAATATCCTTTAGGTATCTAGAATAGATTCGGAACAGCCGCCATCCTGTTTTTTCCCTGCTGCCATCTTCTTCTTCTTCTTCTTTTTCTTCTTCGATGTACCTTCAGGGAATCTTGTTCATAGAGAACAGCATAATAAAAGAAGACAGACTTGTTTGTTCTACATTTGTTCACCTGATAAAGAAACAGTACAAGTGAATCTTTATCAAGGAACAAAGCATACTAGAACAAGTTAGATTTCTTCCATCTGCTGAGTCCATCTTGAAGAATATCCTTTAGGTATCTAGAATAGATTGGGAACAGCGGCCATCCTGGTTTTTCCCTGCTGCCATCTTCTTCTTCTTCTTCTTCTATGTACTTTCAGGGAATCTTGTTCATAGAGCACAGCGTAATAAAAGAAGTCACACTTGTTTGTTTTACATTTGCTCACCTGGTAAAGAAACAGTACAAGTGAATCTTTATCAAGGAACAAAGCATACTAGAACAAGTCAGACTTCTTCCATCTGCTGAGTCCATCTTGCACAATATCCTTCAGGTATCTAGAATACATTGGGAACAGACGCCATCCTGTTTTTTCCCTGCTGCCATCTTCTTCTTCTTCTTTTTCCTCTTCTTCTTCTTCTATGTATCTTCAGGGAATCTTGTTCAAAGAGCACAGCATAATAAAAGAAGTCAAACGTTTGTTCTACATTTGTTCACCTGATAAAGAAACAGTACAAGTGAATCTTTATCAAGGAACAAAGCATACCAGAACAAGTCAGACTTCTTCCATCTGCTGAGTCCATCTTGTAGAATATCCTTTAGGTATCTAGAATAGATTCGGAACCGCCGCCATCCTGTTTTTTCCCTGCTGCCATCTTCTTCTTCTTCTTCTTCTTCTGATTCTGATTCTTCTTCGATGTAGCTTCAGGGAATCTTGTTCATAGAGCACAGCATAATAAAAGAAGTCAGACTTGTTTGTTCTACATTTGTTCACCTGATAAAGAAACAGTACAAGCGAATCTTTATCAAGGAACAAAGCGTACTAGAACAAGTCAGAATTCTTCCATCTGTTGACTCCATCTTGAAGATTATCTTTTAGGTATCTAGAATAGAATGGGAACAGCCGCCATCCTGTTTTTTCCCCTGCTGTCATCTTCTTCTTCTTCTTCTTCTTCTTCTTCTTCTTCTCCTTCTTTTTCTTCTTCTATGTACCTTCAGGGAATCTTGTTCATAGAGCACAGCATAATAAAAGAAGTCAGACTTGTTTGTTCTACATTTGTTCAACTGATAAAGAAACAGTACAAGTGAATCCTTATCAAGGAACAAAGCATACTAGAACAAGTCAGACTTCTTCCATCTGCTGAGTCCATCTTGTAGAATATCCTTTAGGTATCTAGAATAGTTTGGGAACAGCCGCCATCCTGTTTTTTCCCTGCTGCCATCGTCTTTTTCTTCTTCTTCTATGTACCTTAAGGTAATCTTGTTCATAGAGCACAGCATCATAAAAGAAGTCAGACTTGTTTGTTCTACATTTGTTCACCTGATAAAGAAACAGTACAAGTGAATCTTTATCAAGGAACAAAGCATACTAAAGCAAGTCAGAATTCTTCCATCTGCTGAGTCCATCTTGTAGAATACCCTTTAGGTATCTAGAATAGATTAGGAACAGCCGCCATCCTGTTTTTTCCCTGCTGCCATCTTCTTCTTCTTTTTTTCTTCTTCTTCTTCTTCTATGTACCTTCAGGGAATCTTGTTCATAGAGCACAGCATAATAGTCGAAGTCAGACTTTTTTGTTCTGCATTTGTTCACCTGATAAGGAAACAGTACAGGTGAATCTTTATCAAGGGACAAAGCATACTAGAACAAGTCGGATTTCTTCCATCTGTTGAGTCCATCTTCTTCTTCTTCTTCTATGTACCTTAAGGTAATCTTGTTCATAGATCACAGCATAATAAAAGAAGTCAGACTTGTTTGTTCTGCATTTGTTCACCTGATAAAGAAACAGTACAAGTGAATCTTTATCAAGGAACAAAGCATACTAGAACAAGTCAGACTTCTTCCATCTGTTGAGTCCATCTTGAAGATTATCCTTTAGGTATCTAGAATAGATTGGGAACAGCCGCCATCCTGTTTTTTCCCTGCTGCCATCTTCTTCTTCTTCTTCTTCTTCTTCTTCTTCTTCTTCTTCTTCTTCTTCTTCTTCTTCTTCTTCTTCTTCATTTTCTTCTTCTATATACCTTCAGGGAATCTTGTTCATAGAGCACAGCATAATAAAAGAAGTCAGACTTGTTTGTTCTACATTTGTTCAACTGATAAAGAAACAGTACAAGTGAATCTTTATCAAGGAACAAAGCATACTAGAACAAGTCAGACTTCTTCCATCTGCTGAGTCCATCTTGTAGAATATCCTTTAGGTATCTAGAATAGATTGGGAACAGCTGCCATCCTGTTTTTTCCCTGGTGCCATCGTCTTTTTCTTCTTCTTCTATGTACCTTAAGGTAATCTTGTTCATAGAGCACAGCATCATAAAAGAAGTCAGACTTGTTTGTTCTACTGTACATTTGTTCACCTGATAAAGAAACAGTACAAGTGAATCTTTATCAAGGAACAAAGCATACTAAAGCAAGTCAGAATTCTTCCATCTGCTGAGTCCATCTTGTAGAATATCCTTTAGGTATCTAGAATAGATTGGGAACAGCCGCCATCCTGTTTTTCCCTGCTGCCATCTTCTTCTTCTTTTTTTTTTCTTCTTCTTCTTTTTCTTTGTACCTTCAGGGAATCTTGTTCATAGAGCACAGCATAATAGTCGAAGTCAGACTTTTTTATTCTGCATTTGTTCACCTGATAAAGAAACAGTACAGGTTAATCTTTATCAAGGGACAAAGCATACTAGAACAAGTCAGATTTCTTCCATCTGTTGAGTCCATCTTCTTCTTCTTCTTCTATGTACCTTAAGGTAATCTTGTTCATAGAGCACAGCATCATAAAAGAAGTCAGACTTGTTTGTTCTACATTTGTTCACCTGATAAAGAAACAGTACAAGTGAATCTTTATCAAGGAACAAAGCATACTAGAACAAGTCAGACTTCTTCCATCTGTTGAGTCCATCTTGAAGATTATCCTTTAGGTATCTAGAATAGATTGGGAACAGCCACCATCCTGTTTTTTCCCTGCTGCCATCTTCTTCTTCTTCTTCTTCTTCTTCTTCTTCTTCTTCTTCTTCTTCTCCTTCTTTTTCTTCTTCTATATACCTTCAGGGAATCTTGTTCATAGAGCACAGCATAATAAAAGAAGTCAGACTTGTTTTTTCTACATTTGTTCAACTGATAAAGAAACAGTACAAGTGAATCCTTATCAAGGAACAAAGCATACTAGAACAAGTCACACTTCTTCCATCTGCTGAGTCCATCTTGTAGAATATCCTTTAGGTATCTAGAATAGATTGGGAACAGCTGCCATCCTGTTTTTTCCCTGCTGCCATCGTCTTTTTCTTCTTCTTCTATGTACCTTAAGGTAATCTTGTTCATAGAGCACAGCATCATAAAAGAAGTTAGACTTGTTTATTCTACTGTACATTTGTTCACCTGATAAAGAAACAGTACAGGTGAATCTTTATCAAGGAACAAAGCATACTAAAGCAAGTCAGAATTCTTCCATCTGCTGAGTCCATCTTGTAGAATATCCTTTAGGTATCTAGAATAGATTGGGAACAGCCGCCATCCTGTTTTTTCCCTGCTGCCATCTTCTTCTTCTTTTTTTTTCTTCTTCTTCTTCTATGTACCTTCAGGGAATCTATTTCATAGAGCACAGCATAATAGTCGAAGTCAGACTTTTTTGTTCTGCATTTGTTCACCTGATAAAGAAACAGTACAGGTGAATCTTTATCAAGGGACAAAGCATACTAGAACAAGTCAGATTTCTTCCATCTGTTGAGTCCATCTTCTTCTTCTTCTTCTATGTACCTTAAGGTAATCTTGTTCATAGAGCACAGCATCATAAAAGAAGTCAGACTTGTTTGTTCTACATTTGTTCACCTGATAAAGAAACAGTACAAGTGAATCTTTATCAAGGAACAAAGCATACTAAAGCAAGTCAGAATTCTTCCATCTGCTGAGTCCATCTTGTAGAATATCCTTTAGGTATCTAGAATAGATTGGGAACAGCTGCCATCCTGTTTTTTCCCTGCTGCCATCTTCTTCTTCTTTTTCTTCTTCTTCTTCTTCTTCTTCTATGTACATTCAGGGAATCTTTTTCATAGAGCACAGCATAATAGTCGAAGTCAGACTTTTTTGTTCTGCATTTGTTCACCTGATAAAGAAACAGTACAGGTGAATCTTTATCAAGGGACAAATCATACTAGAACAAGTCAGACTTCTTCCATCTGCTGAGTCCATCTTGCAAAATATCCTTTAGGTATCTAGAATAGATTGAGAACAGCCGCCATCCTGTGTTTTCCCTGCTGCCATCTTTTTCTTCTTCTTCTTCTTCTTCTATATACCTTCAGGGAATCTTGTTCATAGAGCACAGCTTAATAAAAGAAGTCAGACTTGTTTGTTCTACATTTGTTCACCTGATAAAGAAACAGTACAAGTGAATTCTATCAAGGAACAAAGCATACTAGAACAAGTCAGCCTTCTTCCATCTGCTGAGTCCATCTTGCAGAATATCCTATAGGTATCTAGAATAGATTGGGAACAGCCGCCATCCTTTTTTTTTCCTGCTGCCATCTTCTTTTTCTTCTTCTTCTTCTTCTTCTTCTTCTATGTACCTTAAGGTAATCTTGTTCATAGAGCACTGCATAATAAAAGAAGTCAGACTTGTTTGTTCTACATTTGTTCACCCGATAAAGAAACAGTACAAGTGAATCTTTATCAAGGAACAAAGCATACTAGAACAAGTCAGACTTCTTCCATCTGCTGAGTCCATCTTGCAGAATATCCTTTAGGTATCTAGAATAGATTGGGAACAGCCGCCATCCTGTTTTTTCCCTGCTGCCATCTTCTTCTTCTTCTTCTTCTTCTTCTTCTTCTTCTTCTTCTTCTTCTTCTTCTTCTTCTTCTATGTACCTTCAGGGAATCTTGTTCATAGAGCACAGCGTAATAAAAGAAGTCACACTTGTTTGTTCTACATTTGTTCACCTGGTAAAGAAACAGTACAAGTGAATCTTTATCAAGGAACAAAGCATACTAGAACAAGTCAGACTTCTTCTATCTGCTGAATCCATCTTGCAAAATATCCTTTAGGTATCTAGAATAGATTGGGAACAGCCGCCATCCTGTTTTTTCCCTGCTGCCATATTCTTCTTCTTCTTCTTCTTCTTCTTCTTCTTGTTCTTCTTCTTCTATGTACCTTCAGGGAATCTTGTTTATAGAGCACAGCGTAATAAAAGAAGTCACACTTGTTTGTTCTAAATTTGTTCACATGGTAAAGAAACAGTACAAGTGAATCTTTATCAAGGAACAAAGCATACTAGAAGAAGTCAGACTTCTTCCATCTTCTGAGTCCATTTCGTAGAATATCCTTCAGGTATCTAGAACAGACTGGGAACAACCGCCATCCTGTTTTTTCCCTGCTGCCATCTTCTTCTTCTTCTTCTTCTTCTTCTTCTTCTTCTACTTCTTCTTCTATGTACCTTCAGGGAATCTTGTTCATAGAGCACAGCATAATAAAAGAATTCAGACTTGTTTGTTCGGCATTTGTTCACCTGATAAAGAAACAGTACAGGTGAATCTTTATCAAGGAACAAAGCATACTAGAACAAGTCAGACTTTTTCTATCTGCTGAGTCCATCTTGCAGAATATCCTTTAGGTATCTAGAATAGATTGGGAACAGCCGCCATCCTGTTTTTTCCCTACTGCCATCTTCTTATTCTTCTTCTTCTTCATTTTCTTCTATGTACCTTCAGGGAATCTTGTTCATAGAGCACAGCATAATAAAAGAAGTCAGACTTGTTTGTTCTGCATTTGTTCACCTGATAAAGAAACAGTACAGGTGAATCTTTATCAAGGAACAAAGCATACTAGAACAAGCCAGACTTCTTCCATATGCTGAGTCCATCTTTCAGAATATCCTTTAGGTATCTAGAATAGATTGGGAACAGCCGCCATCCTTTTTTTCCCTACTGCCATCTTCTTCTTCTTCTTCATTTTCTTCTTTGTACCTTCAGGGAATCTTGTTCTTAGAGCACAGCATAATAAAAGAAGTCAGACTTGTTTGTTCTGCATTTGTTCACCCGATAAAGAAACAGTACAAGTGAATCTTTATCAAGGAACAAAGCATACTAGAACAAATCAGACTTCTTCCATCTGCTGAGTCCATCTTGTAGAATATCCTATAGGTATCTAGAATAGATTGGGAACAGCCGCCATCCTGTTTTTTTCCCTGCTGCCATCTTCTTCTTCTTCTTCTTCTTCTTCTTCTTCTTCTTCTTCTTCTTCTTCTTCTTCTTCTTCTTCTTCTTCTTCTTTTTCTTCTTCTATATACCTTCAGGGAATCTTGTTCATAGAGCACAGCGTAATAAAAGAAGTCAGACTTGTTTGTTCTACATTTGTTCACCTGGTAAAGAAACAGTACAAGTGAATCTTTATCAAGGAACAAAGCATACTAGAACAAGTCAGACTTCTTCTATCTGCTGAATCCATCTTGCAAAATATCCTTTAGGTATCTAGAATAGATTGGGAACAGCCGCCATCCTGTTTTTTCCCTGCTGCCATATTCTTCTTCTTCTTCTTCTTCTTCTTCTTCTTCTTCTTCTTTTTCTTCTTCTTCTTGTTCTTCTTCTTCTATGTACCTTCAGGGAATCTTGTTCATAGAGCAGAGCGTAATAAAAGAAGTCACACTTGTTTGTTCTAAATTTGTTCACCTGGTAAAGAAACAGTACAAGTGAATCTTTATCAAGGAACAAAGCATACTAGAAGAAGTCAGACTTCTTCCATCTGCTGAGTCCATTTCGTAGAATATCCTTCAGGTATCTAGAACAGACTGGGAACAACCGCCATCCTGTTTTTTCCCTGCTGCCATCTTCTTCTTCTTCTTCTTCTTCTTCTACTTTTTCTTCTATGTACCTTCAGGAAATCTTGTTCATAGAGCACAGCATAATAAAAGAATTCAGACTTGTTTGTTCGGCATTTGTTCACCTGATAAAGAAACAGTACAGGTGAATCTTTATCAAGGAACAAAGCATACTAGAACAAGTCAGACTTCTTCTATCTGCTGAGTCCATCTTGCAGAATATCCTTTAGGTTTCTAGAATAGATTGGGAACAGCCGCCATCCTGTTTTTTCCCTGCTGCCATCTTCTTCTTCTTCTTCTTCTTCTTCTTCTTGTTATTCTTCTTCTATGTACCTTCAGGGAATCTTGTTCATAGAGCAGAGCGTAATAAAAGAAGTCAGACTTGTTTGTTCTACATTTGTTCACCTGGTAAAGAAACAGTACAAGTGAATCTTTATCAAGGAACAAAGCATACTAGAACAAGTCAGACTTCTTCTATCTGCTGAATCCATCTTGCAAAATATCCTTTAGGTATCTAGAATAGATTGGGAACAGCCGCCATCCTGTTTTTTCCCTGCTGCCATCTTCTTCTTCTTCTTCTTCTTCTTCTTCTTCTTCTTCTTCTTCTACTTCTTCTTCTATGTACCTTCAGGGAATCTTGTTCATAGAGCACAGCATAATAAAAGAATTCAGACTAGTTTGTTCGGCATTTGTTCACCTGATGAAAAAACAGTACAGGTGAATCTTTATCAAGGAACAAAGCATACTAGAACAAGTCAGACTTCTTCTATCTGCTGAGTCCATCTTGCAGAATATCCTTTAGGTATCTAGAATAGATTGGGAACAGCCGCCATCCTGTTTTTTCCCTACTGCCATCTTCTTATTCTTCTTCTTCTTCATTTTCTTCTATGTACCTTCAGGGAATCTTGTTCATAGAGCACAGCATAATAAAAGAAGTCAGACTTGTTTGTTCTGCATTTGTTCACCTGATAAAGAAACAGTACAGGTGAATCTTTATCAAGGAACAAAGCATACTAGAACAAGCCAGACTTCTTCCATATGCTGAGTCCATCTTGCAGAATATCCTTTAGGTATCTAGAATAGATTGGGAACAGCCGCCATCCTTTTTTTCCCTACTGCCATCTTCTTCTTCTTCTTTATTTTCTTCTTTATACCTTCAAGGAATCTTGTTCTTAGAGCACAGCATAATAAAAGAAGTCAGACTTGTTTGTTCTGCATTTGTTCACCAGATAAAGAAACAGTACAAGTGAATCTTTATCAAGGAACAAAGCATACTAGAACAAGTCAGACCTCTTCCATCTGCTGAGTCCATCTTGCAGAATATCCTTTAGGTATCTAGAATAGATTGGGAACAGCCGCCTTCCTGTTTTTTCCCTGCTGACATCTTCTTCTTCTTCTTCTTCTTCTTCTTCTTCTTCTTCTTCTTCTTCTATGTAGCTTCAGGGAATCTTGTTCATAGAGCACAGCATAATAAAAGAAGTCAGACTTGTTTGTTCTACATTTGTTCACCTGATAAAGAAACAGTACAAGTGAATCTTTATCAAGGAACAAAGCATACTAGAGCAAATCAGACTTCTTCCATCTGCTGAGTCCCTCTTGCAGAATATCCTTTAGGTATCTAGAATAGATTGGGAACAGCCACCATCCTGTTTTTTCCCTGCTGACATCTTCTTCTTCTTCTTCTTCTTCTTCTTCTTCTTCTTCTTCTTCGTCTATGTACCTTCAGGGCATCTTGTTCATAGAGCACAGCATCATAAAAGAAGTCAGACTTGTTTGTTCTACATTTGTTCACCTGATAAAGAAACAGTACAAGTGAATCTTTATCAAGGAACAAAGCATACTAGAGCAAATCAGACTTCTTCCATCTGCTGAGTCCATCTTGTACAATATACTTTAGGTATCTAGAATAGACTGGGAACAGCCGCCATTCTGTTTTTTACCTGCTGCCATCTTCTTCTTCTTCTTCTTCTTCTTCTTCTTCTTCTTCTTCTTCTTCTTCTTCTTCTTCTGTGTACCTTCAGGGAATCTTGTTCATAGAGCACAGCATGATAAAAGAAGTCAGACTTGTTTGTTCTGCATTTGTTCACCAGATAAAGAAACAGTACAAGTGAATCTTTATCAAGGAACAAAGCATACTAGAACAAGTCAGACCTCTTCCATCTGCTGAGCCCATCTTGCAGAATATCCTTTAGGTATCTAGAATAGATTGGGAACAGCCGCCTTCCTGTTTTTTCCCTGCTGACATCTTCTTCTTCTTCTTCTTCTTCTTCTTCTTCTATGTAGCTTCAGGGAATCTTGTTCATAGAGCACAGCATAATAAAAGAAGTCAGACTTGTTTGTTCTACATTTGTTCACCTGATAAAGAAACAGTACAAGTGAATCTTTATCAAGGAACAAAGCATACTAGAACAAGTTGATTTCTTCCATCTGCTGAGTCCATCTTGCAGAATATCTTTTAGGTATCTAGAATAGATTGCGAACAGCCGCCATCCTGTTTTTTCCTTGCTGCTTCTTCTTCTTTTTCTTCTTCTTCTTCTTCTTCTTCTTCTTCTTCTTCTTCTATGTACCTTCAGGGCATCTTGTTCATAGAGCACAGCATAATAAAAGAAGTCAGACTTGTTTGTTCTACATTTGTTCACCTGATAAAGAAACAGTACAAGTGAATCTTTATCAAGGAACAAAGCATACTAGAACAAGTTGATTTCTTCCATCTGCTGAGTCCCTCTTGCAGAATATCCTTTAGGTATCTAGAATAGATTGGGAACAGCCACCATCCTGTTTTTTCCCTGCTGACATCTTCTTCTTCTTCTTCTTCTTCTTCTTCTTCTTCTTCTTCTTCTTCTTCGTCTATGTACCTTCAGGGCATCTTGTTCATAGAGCACAGCATCATAAAAGAAGTCAGACTTGTTTGTTCTACATTTGTTCACCTGATAAAGAAACAGTACAAGTGAATCTTTATCAAGGAACAAAGCATACTAGAGCAAATCAGACTTCTTCCATCTGCTGAGTCTATCTTGCAGAATATCCTTCAGATATCTAGAATAGACTAGGAACAGACGCCCTCCTTTTTTTTCCCTGCTGCCATATTCTCTTTTTGGATATTTTAGTTTTTATAAATAATTTTTTCTTTGGTATATAATCTTTTTCTATCTACCTTCAGGGAATCTTATTCATAGAGCACAGCATAATAAAAGAAGTCAGACTTGTTTGCTCTACATTTGTTCACCTGATAAAGAAACAGTACAGGTGAATCTTTATCAAGGAACAAAGTATACTAGAACAAGTAAGACTTCTTCCATCTGCTGAGTCCATCTTGCAGAACATCCTTTAGGTATCTAGAATAGATTGGGAACAGCCGCCATCCTGTTTTTTCCTTGCTGCCTTCTTCTTCTTCTTCTTCTTCTTCTTCTTCTTCTTCTTCTTCTTCTTCTTCTATGTACCTTCAGGGAATATTGTTCATAGAGCACAGCATAATAAAAGAAGTCAGACTCGTTTGTTCTACATTTGTTCACCCGATAAAGAAACAGTACAAGTGAATTTTTATCAAGGAACAAAGCATACTAGAGCAAATCAGACTTCTTCCATCTGCTGAGTCCATCTTGCAGAATATCCTTTAGTTATCTAGAATAGATTGGGAACAGCCGCCATCCTGTTTTTTCACTGCTGCCATCTTCTTCTTTTTCTTCTTCTTCTTCTTCTTCTTCTATGTACCTTTAGGGAATCTTGTTCATAGAGCACAGCATAAAAAAGAAGTCAGACTTGTTTGTTCTACTTTTGTTCACCTGATAAAGAAACAGTACAAGTGAATCTTTATCAAGGAACAAAGCATACTAGAATAAGTCAGACTTCTTCCATCTGCTGAGTCCATCTTGCAGAATATCCTTTAGTTATCTAGAATAGATTGGGAACAGCCGCCATCCTGTTTTTTCTCTGCTGCATCTTCTTCTTCTTCTTCTTCTTCTTCTTCTTCTTCTACTTCTTCTTCTTCTTCTTCTATGTACCTTCAGGGAATATTGCTCATAGAGCACAGCATAATAAAAGAAGTCAGACTTGTTTGTTCTACATTTGTTCACCTGATAAAGAAACAGTACAAGTGAATTTTTATCAAGGAACAAAGCATACTAGAGCAAATCAGACTTCTTCCATCTGCTGAGTCCATCTTGCAGAATATCCTTTAGGTATCTAGAATAGATTGGGAACAGCCGCCATCCTGTTTTTTCCTTGCTGCCTTCTTCTTCTTCTTCTTCTTCTTCTTCTTCTTCTTCTTCTTCTATGTACCTTCAGGGAATATTGTTCATAGAGCACAGCATAATAAAAGAAGTCAGACTCGTTTGTTCTACATTTGTTCACCCGATAAAGAAACAGTACAAGTGAATCTTTATCAAGGAACAAAGCTTACTAGAACAAGTCAGACTTCTTCCATCTGCTGAGTCTATCTTGTAGAATATCCTTCAGATATCTAGAATAGACTAGGAACAGACGCCATCCTTTTTTTTTCCCTGTTGCCATATTCTCTTTTTGGATATTTTAGTTTTTATAAATAATTTTTTCTTTGGTATATAATCTTTTTCTATCTACCTTCAGGGAATCTTATTCATAGAGCACAGCATAATAAAAGAAGTCAGACTTGTTTGCTCTACATTTGTTCACCTGATAAAGAAACAGTACAGGTGAATCTTTATCAAGGAACAAAGCATACTAGAACAAGTAAGACTTCTTCCATCTGCTGAGTCCATCTTGCAGAACATCCTTTAGGTATCTAGAATAGATTGGGGACAGCTGCCATCCTTTTTTTTCACTGCTGCCATCTTCTTCTTTTTCTTCTTCTTCTTCTTCTTCTTCTATGTACCTTTAGGGAATCTTGTTCATAGAGCACAGCATAAAAAAGAAGTCAGACTTGTTTGTTCTACATTTGTTCACCTGATAAAGAAACAGTACAGGTGAATCTTTATCAAGGAACAAAGCATACTAGAATAAGTCAGACGTCTTCCATCTGCTGAGTCCATCTTGCAGAATATCCTTTAGGTATCTAGAATAGATTGGGAACAGCCGCCATCCTGTTTTTTCCCTGCTTCTTCTTCTTCTTCTTCTTCTTCTTCTTCTATGTACCTTTAGGGAATCTTGTTCATAGAGCACAGCATAAAAAAGAAGTCAGACTTGTTTGTTCTACATTTGTTCACCTGATAAAGAAACAGTACAGGTGAATCTTTATCAAGGAACAAAGCATACTAGAATAAGTCAGACTTCTTCCATCTGCTGAGTCCATCTTGCAGAATATCCTTTAGGTATCTAGAATACATTGGGAACAGCCGCCATCCTGTTTTTTCCCTGCTGCTTCTTCTTCTTTTTCTTCTTCTTCTTCTTCTTCTTCTTCTATGTACCTTCAGGGAATCTTGTTTATAGAGCACAGCATAAAAAAAGAAGTCACACTTGTTTGTTCTACATTTGTTCACCAGATAAACAAACAGTACAAGTGAATCTTTATCAAGGAACAAAGCATACTAGAACAAGTCAGACTTCTTCCATCTGCTGAGTCAATCTTGCAGAATATCCTTTAGGTATCTAGAATACATTGGGAACAGCCGCCATCCTTTTTTTTCCCTGCTGCCATCTTCTTCTTCTTTTTCTTCTTCTTCTTCTTCTTCTTCTTTGTACCTTCAGGGAATCTTGTTTATAGAGCACAGCATAAAAAAAGAAGTCAGACTTGTTTGTTCTACATTTGTTCACCTGATAAAGAAACAGTACAGGTGAATCTTTATCAAGGAACAAAGCATACAAGAATAAGTCAGACTTCTTCCATCTGCTGAGTCCATCTTGCAGAATATCCTTTAGGTATCTAGAATAGATTGGGAACAGCCGCCATTCTGTTTTTTCCCTGCTGCCATCCTCTTCCTCTTCTTCTTCTTCTTCTTCTTCTATGTACCTTCAGGGAATCTTGTTCATAGAGCAGAGCATAATAAAAGAAGTTAGACTTGTTTGTTCTACATTTGTTCACCTGATAAAGAAACAGTACAAGTGAATCTTTATCAAGGAACAAAGCATACTAGAACAAGTCAGACTTCTTCCATCTGCTGAGTCCATCTTGTAGAATATCCTATAGGTATCTAGAATAGATCGGGAACAGCCGCCATCCTGTTTTTCCCTGCTGCCATCTTCTTCTTCTTCTTCTTCTTCTTCTTCTTCTTCTTCTCTGTACCTTCAGGGAATCTTGTTCATAGAGCACAGCATAAAAAAAGAAGTCAGACTTGTTTGCTCTACATTTGTTCACCTGATAAAGAAACAGTACAGGTGAATCTTTATCAAGGAACAAAGCATACTAGAACAAGTAAGACTTCTTCCATCTGCTGAGTCCATCTTGCAGAACATCCTTTAGGTATCTAGAATAGATTGGGGACAGCTGCCATCCTTTTTTTTCACTGCTGCCATCTTCTTCTTTTTCTTCTTCTTCTTCTTCTTCTATGTACCTTTAGGGAATCTTGTTCATAGAGCACAGCATAAAAAAGAAGTCAGACTTGTTTGTTCTACATTTGTTCACCTGATAAAGAAACAGTACAAGTGAATCTTTATCAAGGAACAAAGCATACAAGAATAAGTCAGACTTCTTCCATCTGCTGAGTCCATCTTGTAGAATATCCTATAGGTATCTAGAATAGATCGGGAACAGCCGCCATCCTGTTTTTCCCTGCTGCCATCTTCTTCTTCTTCTTCTTCTTCTTCTTCTTCTTCTTCTCTGTACCTTCAGGGAATCTTGTTCATAGAGCACAGCATAAAAAAAGAAGTCAGACTTGTTTGCTCTACATTTGTTCACCTGATAAAGAAACAGTACAGGTGAATCTTTATCAAGGAACAAAGCATACTAGAACAAGTAAGACTTCTTCCATCTGCTGAGTCCATCTTGCAGAACATCCTTTAGGTATCTAGAATAGATTGGGGACAGCTGCCATCCTTTTTTTTCACTGCTGCCATCTTCTTCTTTTTCTTCTTCTTCTTCTTCTTCTATGTACCTTTAGGGAATCTTGTTCATAGAGCACAGCATAAAAAAGAAGTCAGACTTGTTTGTTCTACATTTGTTCACCTGATAAAGAAACAGTACAGGTGAATCTTTATCAAGGAACAAAGCATACTAGAATAAGTCAGACGTCTTCCATCTGCTGAGTCCATCTTGCAGAATATCCTTTAGGTATCTAGAATAGATTGGGAACAGCCGCCATCCTGTTTTTTCCCTGCTTCTTCTTCTTCTTCTTCTTCTTCTTCTTCTTCTTCTTCTTCTTCTTCTTCTTCTTCTTCTATGTACCTTTAGGGAATCTTGTTCATAGAGCACAGCATAAAAAAGAAGTCAGACTTGTTTGTTCTACATTTGTTCACCTGATAAAGAAACAGTACAGGTGAATCTTTATCAAGGAACAAAGCATACTAGAACAAGTCAGACTTCTTCCATCTGCTAAGTCCATCTTGCAGAATATTCTTTGGGTATCTAGAATAAACTGGGAACAGCCGCCATTCTGTTTTTTCCCTGCTGCCATCTTCTTCCTCTTCTTCTTCTTCTTCTTCTTCTTCTTCTATGTACCTTCAGGGAATCTTGTTCATAGAGCAGAGCATAATAAAAGAAGTCAGACTTGTTTGTTCTACATTTGTTCACCTGATGAATAAACAGTACAAGTGAATCTTTATCAAGGAACAAAGCATACTAGAACAAGTCAGACTTCTTCCATCTGCTGAGTCCATCTTGTAGAATATCCTATAGGTATCTAGAATAGATCGGGAACAGCCGCCATCCTGTTTTTTCCCTGCTGCCATCGTCTTCTTCTTCTTCTTCTTCTTCTTCTTCTTCTTCTTCTTCTTCTTCTATGTACCTTCAAGGAATCTGGTTCATAGAGCACAGCATAATAAAAGAAGTCAGACTTGTTTGTTCTACATTTGTTCACCTGATAAAGAAACAGTACAAGTGAATCTTTATCAAGGAACAAAGCATACCATAACAAGTCAGACTTCTTCCATCTGCTGAGTCCATCTTGCAGAATATCCTTTAGGTATCTAGAATAGATTGGGAACAGCCGCCATCCTTTTTTTTCCCTGCTGCCATCTTCTTCTTCTTCTTCTTCTTCTTCTTCTTCTTCTATGTACCTTCAGGGAATCTTGTTTATAGAGCACAACATAAAAAAAGAAGTCAGACTTGTTTGTTCTACATTTGTTCACCTGATAAAGAAACAGTACAGGTGAATTTTTATCAAGGAACAAAGCATACAAGAATAAGTCAGACTTCTTCCATCTGCTGAGTCCATCTTGCAGAATATCCTTTAGGTATCTAGAATAGATTGGGAACAGCCGCCAGCCTGTTTTTTCCTTGCTGCTTCTTCTTCTTTTTCTTCTTCTTCTTCTTCTTCTTTTTCTATGTACCTTCAGGGAATATTGTTCATAGAGCACAGCATAATAAAAGAAGTCAGACTTGTTTGTTCTACATTTGTTCACCTGATAAAGAAACAGTACAAGTGAATCTTTATCAAGGAACAAAGCATACTAGAACAAGTCACACTTCTTCTATTTGCTGAGTCCATCTTGCAGAATATCCTTTAGGTATCTAGAATAGATTGGGAACAGCCGCCATTTTGTTTTTTCCCTGCTGCCATCTTCTTCCTCTTCTTCTTCTTCTTCTTCTTCTATGTACCTTCAGGGAATCTTGTTCATAGAGCACAGCATAATAAAAGAAGTCAGACTTGTTTGTTCTACATTTGTTCACCTGATAAAGAAACAGTACAAGTGAATCTTTATCAAGGAACAAAGCATACTAGAACAAGTCAGACTTCTTCCATCTGCTGAGTCCATCTTGTAGAATATCCTATAGGTATCTAGAATAGATCGGGAACAGCCGCCATCCTGTTTTTTCCCTGCTGCCATCTTCTTCTTCTTCTTCTTCTTCTTCTTCTTCTTCTTCTTCTTCTTCTCTGTACCTTCAGGGAATCTTGTTCATAGAGCACAGCATAAAAAAAGAAGTCAGACTTGTTTGTTCTACATTTGTTCACCTGATAAAGAAACAGTACAGGTGAATCTTTATCAAGGAACAAAGCATACTAGAATAAGTCAGACTTCTTCCATCTGCTGAGTCCATCTTGCAGAATATCCCTTAGGTATCTAGAATACATTGGGAACAGCCGCCATCCTGTTTTTTCCCTGCTGCTTCTTCTTCTTTTTCTTCTTCTTCTTCTTCTTCTTCTTCTTCTTCTTCTTCTTCTTCTTCTATGTACCTTCAGGGAATCTTGTTCATAGAGCACAGCATAAAAAAAGAAGTCACACTTGTTTGTTCTACATTTGTTCACCAGATAAACAAACAGTACAAGTGAATCTTTATCAAGGAACAAAGCATACTAGAACAAGTCAGACTTCTTCCATCTGCTGAGTCAATCTTGCAGAATATCCTTTAGGTATCTAGAATACATTGGGAACAGCCACCATCCTTTTTTTTCCCTGCTGCCATCTTCTTCTTCTTTTTCTTCTTCTTCTTCTTCTTCTTCTTTGTACCTTCAGGGAATCTTGTTTATAGAGCACAGCATAAAAAAAGAAGTCAGACTTGTTTGTTCTACATTTGTTCACCTGATAAAGAAACAGTACAGGTGAATCTTTATCAAGGAACAAAGCATACAAGAATAAGTCAGACTTCTTCCATCTGCTGAGTCCATCTTGCAGAATATCCTTTAGGTATCTAGAATAGATTGGGAACAGCCGCCATTCTGTTTTTTCCCTGCTGCCATCTTCTTCCTCTTCTTCTTCTTCTTCTTCTTCTTCTATGTACCTTCAGGGAATCTTGTTCATAGAGCAGAGCATAATAAAAGAAGTCAGACTTGTTTGTTCTACATTTGTTCACCTGATAAAGAAACAGTACAAGTGAATCTTTATCAAGGAACAAAGCATACTAGAACAAGTCAGACTTCTTCCATCTGCTGAGTCCATCTTGTAGAATATCCTATAGGTATCTAGAATAGATCGGGAACAGCCGCCATCCTGTTTTTCCCTGCTGCCATCTTCTTCTTCTTCTTCTTCTTCTTCTTCTTCTTCTTCTTCTTCTTCTCTGTACCTTCAGGGAATCTTGTTCATAGAGCACAGCATAAAAAAAGAAGTTAGACTTGTTTGTTCTACATTTGTTCACCTGATAAAGAAACAGTACAGGTGAATCTTTTCAAGGAACAAAGCATACTAGAATAAGTCAGACTTCTTCCATCTGCTGAGTCCATCTTGCAGAATATCCTTTAGGTATCTAGAATAGATTGGGAACAGCTGCCATCCTGTTTTTTCCCTGCTGCCATCTTCTTCTTCTTCTTCTTCTTCTTCTTCTTCTCTTGGAATTTTTTATCTTTTTTTTATGTTTTTTGTTTATATATTTTTTGGGGATTTTTTTAGTATCTATATTTTTTTTGGATTTTTGTTTTAAAATTTTTTTTTTAATATTTTCTTTTTTTTCCAAGTTTTTCCATTCACTTCTTAGTCGTCGCTATTGACTTCCTCTTTCAACTGATTCATCAAATCCGCCAATTCCATAACTACCTTATGAGTATCACCAATCTGTCCAGTCTTTGCCAAAAGTCTCTGCTTTAGACTTTTTATTTCCTTCTTCAGCCTATGCACTTCACTTTCTCTCTTTTTTCTTATTCTTCTTTCCTCTATTAGCTCTTTATCAAGTCTTTTGCTCTCTTCCTCTCTCCTTAAAAGTTCTCTCTTTTGAAGTTCCACTATATCATCAATTTCCCTCCTAAGATGCTTTTTCTCGTCCTGAGGTTTTCCTTCAAGATCACCTTTTCCTTTCGCTCCCATTGCATTTACCACCCTGGTTTCTGCATAGTCATCACCTTTAGTAGCAGAATCTCCATCTGTTCTTAGGCTATTTGCTTCCTGGTATTCTTTAAGTTCCAATTCAATGTTGTCACTTTTCCAGACGTTTTCATTTTGTTCTGATAATTCCTTTTGTATTATTTGTGTTATCCTTGCCAAAGACATGTTCTTGGCATTCCTATTAAGATTTTCTCTAAAGTCTTGAGATTTTCCACGAAGTTGGCCTTCTTCCTTGATGTTTTTTCGTATATTTTCAAAATATTCGATACGCCTCTTCACGAGGCCTTCTTCTATTTCCTCCAAGTTAACCTTGTGTTTCTTTGCTGTTTTATCCTCTTTCAAAGCCTCTTGCCTTACTTCAACAGGAATATACACTTTGTCTAGTTTTTCGTGGGAGATTTCATCCTGTGCAATTTTTCTAATCCTTCTTAAGGCCACTTCTTTTGCTTCCCTCCTAAGATGCTTTCTCTCGTCCTGAGGTTTTCCTTCAAGATCACCTTTTTGTTTCGCTCCCATTACATCTAGCCTCCTAATTTCTGCATAATCATCACCTTTAGTAGCAGAATCTCCATCTGTTCTTAGGCTATTTGCTTCCTGGTATTCTTTAAGTTCCAATTCAATGTTGTCACTTTTCCAGACGTTTTCATTTTGTTCTGATAATTCCTTTTGTATTATTTGTGTTATCCTTGCCAAAGACATGTTCTTGGCATTCCTATTAAGATTTTCTCTAAAGTCTTGAGATTTTCCACGAAGTTGGCCTTCTTCCTTGATGTTTTTTCGTATATTTTCAAAATATTCGATACGCCTCTTCACGAGGCCTTCTTCTATTTCCTCCAAGTTAACCTTGTGTTTCTTTGCTGTTTTCTCCTCTTTCACAGCCTCTTGCCTTACTTCAACAGGAATATACACTTTGTCTAGTTTTTCGTGGGAGATTTCATCCTGTGCAATTTTTCTAATCCTTCTTAAGGCCACTTCTTTTGCTTCCCTCCTAAGATGCTTTCTCTCGCCCTGAGGTTTTCCTTCAAGATCACCTTTTTGTTTCGCTCCCATTACATTTAGCCTCCTAATTTCTGCATAATCATCACCTTTAGTAGCAGAATCTCCATCTGTTCTTAGGCTATTTGCTTCCTGGTATTCTTTAAGTTCCAATTCAATGTTGTCACTTTTCCAGACGTTTTCATTTTGTTCTGATAATTCCTTTTGTATTATTTGTGTTATCCTTGCCAAAGACATGTTCTTGGCATTCCTATTAAGATTTTCTCTAAAGTCTTGAGATTTTCCACGAAGTTGGCCTTCTTCCTTGATGTTTTTTCGTATATTTTCAAAATATTCGATACGCCTCTTCACGAGGCCTTCTTCTATTTCCTCCAAGTTAACCTTGTGTTTCTTTGCTGTTTTCTCCTCTTTCACAGCCTCTTGCCTTACTTCAACAGGAATATACACTTTGTCTAGTTTTTCGTGGGAGATTTCATCCTGTGCAATTTTTCTAATCCTTCTTAAGGCCACTTCTTTTGCTTCCCTCCTAAGATGCTTTCTCTCGTCCTGAGGTTTTCCTTCAAGATCACCTTTTTGTTTCGCTCCCATTACATTTAGCCTCCTAATTTCTGCATAATCATCACCTTTAGTAGCAGAATCTCCATCTGTTCTTAGGCTATTTGCTTCCTGGTATTCTTTAAGTTCCAATTCAATGTTGTCACTTTTCCAGACGTTTTCATTTTGTTCTGATAATTCCTTTTGTATTATTTGTGTTATCCTTGCCAAAGACATGTTCTTGGCATTCCTATTAAGATTTTCTCTAAAGTCTTGAGATTTTCCACGAAGTTGGCCTTCTTCCTTGATGTTTTTTCGTATATTTTCAAAATATTCGATACGCCTCTTCACGAGGCCTTCTTCTATTTCCTCCAAGTTAACCTTGTGTTTCTTTGCTGTTTTCTCCTCTTTCACAGCCTCTTGCCTTACTTCAACAGGAACATACACTTTGTCTAGTTTTTCGTGGGAGATTTCATCCTGTGCAATTTTTCTAATCCTTCTTAAGGCCACTTCTTTTGCTTCCCTCCTAAGATGCTTTCTCTCGCCCTGAGGTTTTCCTTCAAGATCACCTTTTTGTTTCGCTCCCATTACATTTAGCCTCCTAATTTCTGCATAATCATCACCTTTAGTAGCAGAATCTCCATCTGTTCTTAGGCTATTTGCTTCCTGGTATTCTTTAAGTTCCAATTCAATGTTGTCACTTTTCCAGACGTTTTCATTTTGTTCTGATAATTCCTTTTGTATTATTTGTGTTATCCTTGCCAAAGACATGTTCTTGGCATTCCTATTAAGATTTTCTCTAAAGTCTTGAGATTTTCCACGAAGTTGGCCTTCTTCCTTGATGTTTTTTCGTATATTTTCAAAATATTCGATACGCCTCTTCACGAGGCCTTCTTCTATTTCCTCCAAGTTAACCTTGTGTTTCTTTGCTGTTTTCTCCTCTTTCACAGCCTCTTGCCTTACTTCAACAGGAATATACACTTTGTCTAGTTTTTCGTGGGAGATTTCATCCTGTGCAATTTTTCTAATCCTTCTTAAGGCCACTTCTTTTGCTTCCCTCCTAAGATGCTTTCTCTCGTCCTGAGGTTTTCCTTCAAGATCACCTTTTTGTTTCGCTCCCATTACATTTAGCCTCCTAATTTCTGCATAATCATCACCTTTAGTAGCAGAATCTCCATCTGTTCTTAGGCTATTTGCTTCCTGGTATTCTTTAAGTTCCAATTCAATGTTGTCACTTTTCCAGACGTTTTCATTTTGTTCTGATAATTCCTTTTGTATTATTTGTGTTATCCTTGCCAAAGACATGTTCTTGGCATTCCTATTAAGATTTTCTCTAAAGTCTTGAGATTTTCCACGAAGTTGGCCTTCTTCCTTGATGTTTTTTCGTATATTTTCAAAATATTCGATACGCCTCTTCACGAGGCCTTCTTCTATTTCCTCCAAGTTAACCTTGTGTTTCTTTGCTGTTTTCTCCTCTTTCACAGCCTCTTGCCTTACTTCAACAGGAACATACACTTTGTCTAGTTTTTCGTGGGAGATTTCATCCTGTGCAATTTTTCTAATCCTTCTTAAGGCCACTTCTTTTGCTTCCCTCCTAAGATGCTTTCTCTCGCCCTGAGGTTTTCCTTCAAGATCACCTTTTTGTTTCGCTCCCATTACATTTAGCCTCCTAATTTCTGCATAATCATCACCTTTAGTAGCAGAATCTCCATCTGTTCTTAGGCTATTTGCTTCCTGGTATTCTTTAAGTTCCAATTCAATGTTGTCACTTTTCCAGACGTTTTCATTTTGTTCTGATAATTCCTTTTGTATTATTTGTGTTATCCTTGCCAAAGACATGTTCTTGGCATTCCTATTAAGATTTTCTCTAAAGTCTTGAGATTTTCCACGAAGTTGGCCTTCTTCCTTGATGTTTTTTCGTATATTTTCAAAATATTCGATACGCCTCTTCACGAGGCCTTCTTCTATTTCCTCCAAGTTAACCTTGTGTTTCTTTGCTGTTTTCTCCTCTTTCACAGCCTCTTGCCTTACTTCAACAGGAATATACACTTTGTCTAGTTTTTCGTGGGAGATTTCATCCTGTGCAATTTTTCTAATCCTTCTTAAGGCCACTTCTTTTGCTTCCCTCCTAAGATGCTTTCTCTCGTCCTGAGGTTTTCCTTCAAGATCACCTTTTTGTTTCGCTCCCATTACATTTAGCCTCCTAATTTCTGCATAATCATCACCTTTAGTAGCAGAATCTCCATCTGTTCTTAGGCTATTTGCTTCCTGGTATTCTTTAAGTTCCAATTCAATGTTGTCACTTTTCCAGACGTTTTCATTTTGTTCTGATAATTCCTTTTGTATTATTTGTGTTATCCTTGCCAAAGACATGTTCTTGGCATTCCTATTAAGATTTTCTCTAAAGTCTTGAGATTTTCCACGAAGTTGGCCTTCTTCCTTGATGTTTTTTCGTATATTTTCAAAATATTCGATACGCCTCTTCACGAGGCCTTCTTCTATTTCCTCCAAGTTAACCTTGTGTTTCTTTGCTGTTTTCTCCTCTTTCACAGCCTCTTGCTTTACTTCAACAGGAATATACACTTTGTCTAGTTTTTCGTGGGAGATTTCATCCTGTGCAATTTTTCTAATCCTTCTTAAGGCCACTTCTTTTGCTTCCCTCCTAAGATGCTTTCTCTCGTCCTGAGGTTTTCCTTCAAGATCACCTTTTTGTTTCGCTCCCATTACATCTAGCCTCCTAATTTCTGCATAATCATCACCTTTAGTAGCAGAATCTCCATCTGTTCTTAGGCTATTTGCTTCCTGGTATTCTTTAAGTTCCAATTCAATGTTGTCACTTTTCCAGACGTTTTCATTTTGTTCTGATAATTCCTTTTGTATTATTTGTGTTATCCTTGCCAAAGACATGTTCTTGGCATTCCTATTAAGATTTTCTCTAAAGTCTTGAGATTTTCCACGAAGTTGGCCTTCTTCCTTGATGTTTTTTCGTATATTTTCAAAATATTCGATACGCCTCTTCACGAGGCCTTCTTCTATTTCCTCCAAGTTAACCTTGTGTTTCTTTGCTGTTTTCTCCTCTTTCACAGCCTCTTGCTTTACTTCAACAGGAATATACACTTTGTCTAGTTTTTCGTGGGAGATTTCATCCTGTGCAATTTTTCTAATCCTTCTTAAGGCCACTTCTTTTGCTTCCCTCCTAAGATGCTTTCTCTCGTCCTGAGGTTTTCCTTCAAGATCACCTTTTTGTTTCGCTCCCATTACATCTAGCCTCCTAATTTCTGCATAATCATCACCTTTAGTAGCAGAATCTCCATCTGTTCTTAGGCTATTTGCTTCCTGGTATTCTTTAAGTTCCAATTCAATGTTGTCACTTTTCCAGACGTTTTCATTTTGTTCTGATAATTCCTTTTGTATTATTTGTGTTATCCTTGCCAAAGACATGTTCTTGGCATTCCTATTAAGATTTTCTCTAAAGTCTTGAGATTTTCCACGAAGTTGGCCTTCTTCCTTGATGTTTTTTCGTATATTTTCAAAATATTCGATACGCCTCTTCACGAGGCCTTCTTCTATTTCCTCCAAGTTAACCTTGTGTTTCTTTGCTGTTTTCTCCTCTTTCACAGCCTCTTGCTTTACTTCAACAGGAATATACACTTTGTCTAGTTTTTCGTGGGAGATTTCATCCTGTGCAATTTTTCTAATCCTTCTTAAGGCCACTTCTTTTGCTTCCCTCCTAAGATGCTTTCTCTCGTCCTGAGGTTTTCCTTCAAGATCACCTTTTTGTTTCGCTCCCATTACATCTAGCCTCCTAATTTCTGCATAATCATCACCTTTAGTAGCAGAATCTCCATCTGTTCTTAGGCTATTTGCTTCCTGGTATTCTTTAAGTTCCAATTCAATGTTGTCACTTTTCCAGACGTTTTCATTTTGTTCTGATAATTCCTTTTGTATTATTTGTGTTATCCTTGCCAAAGACATGTTCTTGGCATTCCTATTAAGATTTTCTCTAAAGTCTTGAGATTTTCCACGAAGTTGGCCTTCTTCCTTGATGTTTTTTCGTATATTTTCAAAATATTCGATACGCCTCTTCACGAGGCCTTCTTCTATTTCCTCCAAGTTAACCTTGTGTTTCTTTGCTGTTTTCTCCTCTTTCACAGCCTCTTGCCTCACTTCAACAGGAACATACACTTTGTCTAGTTTTTCGTGGGAGATTTCATCCTGTGCAATTTTTCTAATCCTTCTTAAGGCCACTTCTTTTGCTTCCCTCCTAAGATGCTTTCTCTCGTCCTGAGGTTTTCCTTCAAGATCAGCTTTTTGTTTATCTTCGAAACCCTGTGTGCTGAGCTTATCTTCTTCACTCTGTAGTTGAGACTCCCTTAGTCTACTCACTTCCTTCCTTAGAGAATCGTTTTCTTCCTGGACTTTCTGAAATTTCCTCTCCCTGGATAGTGTCTTGGTCCTCAGTTCATCGTTCTTGCGTTTGTCTTGGTCAGCTTTCTGCCTGAAAGACGCCAGCTCTTGGTCCCTCTGAAGAAGGTCGTCATCTAGATTTGACATTTGGTCATTTATCTCCCCAAGCTTTTGTTGGTAAGCAGGAACCTCCTTTACACGGTCATTTTGCTGGCAATCCTTTCTTCCCTCCTCTTCATCATCATTGCTATTTGAGGTGGAATTTTCCAGTGACGATATTTCTTTCTGATCTGCCACCCACTCTTCCATTTCGCTGATGGAGCAATTGTCTAATTCCTTGTTTAACCCGACGAGCAGAGTGTCCATGGAGCAACCGCTTTCGTTTCCATAGCAACCTGCAAACCAGTCCAGAAGTTTCTTGAAGGGGGATCTCACCGTAAGCACCCCATTAGAAACTAAAAACCCCATGGTGAGAGCCATGCTTAGGGCATCTGTCTGTGGGGTGCCTCCCTCCCCCGCAAGGATCTTAGACGCGAAACACTTACAGTATTTGGTGTTCGTACCCGAACTCTGGCTGGCCTGAACTATGGGTCTTTGGAAAGGGTTGGCACCGATCTCCCTCATGAAGTCAAAGTCCATCACACTTACCTTTGGAGCTTGTCCTCCGGTAGCTAAATCGATCATAACGTTTTCCGGGTGGACGTAATTGTAGCAGTAACCTTCGGCGTGGAAATCCTGCAAAATTCCAACCAGTGCTATCAATACACGAAGTACCTGCTCCTTGGTCGGTCGCACGATCCTTGCCCAGTCCCACAGGGTCATTTGTTGACGTGACACGATGATCACCTCCCATTCCTTCACGAGTCCCATGACTTTTGGAACCGCAAGATGCTGGAATCGAAGGAGATTCTCAACCTCGACGTCTAGGCATATCCTATTCTCTTTGAGGCAGAAATCCGAATATTTGCCTACAAGTTCATAGACATCTCCGAATTCACCCCGTTTTATTACCCTGCCTACGAAGGGCAACAAGTCCCCGAGTGAATAAATCCTAAGCTTTGTCTTAGGGCAGATTTCTACGGGCTCGATCGATTTGTCGATCGTCCTTTTCCCGAGATGTTTCATTTTCAATAGTCCTTCTACTGACTTCTCTTCAGTAGATTTATCATAACACATAAAGCTGCCCGATTCCTTTGTAGCAGCCAACAATAACAAATTATTTACAAAACTATTAGATCTTATAGCCATAGTTAATATTAACGATCTTGGCACCCCAACTAGCATTAAATATAGAAAAACAGCGAATCGAGGTCCAGCAAATACTTTTTTGGCTTCAGACTGAGTCAATATGTCTTCAGGTTAGAAGAGAGAGAGAGAGAGAGAGAGAGAGAGAGAGAGAGAGAGAGAGAGAGAGAGAGAGAATATCCGCAAGATGAAAAATGCAGAAAGTAATTAAAAAAAGAACGACGATAACAAAAGGAAAGATTGATGAAAGTTTTCGCTTCAGCCTCTGAGGAAAATCTAACCCTCTGGAGCCCATTCTGGAAGTCTCCTTCTTTCGTCTTTCGTCTGCGTTCACTCCGAGAATGTAATGTTCTTGTTCCTTATAATTTTTCTTTGCATTCTTGTTAACAATTATGGATATATTCGAAGAATAAGGAATCCAAAATTTCTCTGGTCGTTCGAAATATTCAGTGTCTTCAAAGGATGAAAAGCTTAGGCTGAAGATGATTTTGTTCTCTTCCGAGATTCCGATTCCTTTATTCTTCGTTCATTTTGACTACATTTGTGAGAATTCTTTCCTATTCTAATGACCGGAGAGAGAGAGAGAGAGAGAGAGAGAGAGAGAGAGAGAGAGAGAGAGAGAGAGAGAGAGAGGCAATCTCAAATGTCTGGTTGATAGAAATCTTCGAAGGCGGAAAACAGGAGGAATTTTACGCCGAAACGATTTGTTCTCTTCCAAGATTTCCATTCCTATATTCTTCTTTCATTTTGACTCCATTAGTGGGAATTCTTTCCTATTCAAATGAGAGAGAGAGAGAGAGAGAGAGAGAGAGAGAGAGAGAGAGAGAGAGAGAGAGGAGAGTGAGAGAGAGAGAGATAGAGAGAGAGAGAGAGAGAGAGAGAGAGAGAGAGAGTAATGAAATTTCATTGCCGAATAG
>NC_090725.1:7565949-7568449 GCF_036898095.1 Palaemon carinicauda | reverse complement strand
TCGTAACGTTGAAGTAGGAAATAATGTTAAGTATGGTAGTTTTGACTTTTAAAATACTGCAGAAATAATGGGGATGAGTAACCTAAAATTTATTCAAGGCAGCATTTCAGATAATAAGAAACATACATACCACATTTTATCATACGTAAAATTATGGTAAAAAGTGTTATAGGTCACATAAATACCAGAGTCAATGCAAAAACCATAATAATAAAAACAATATAATTATAATATAAGGAGTATAATAATAATAATAATAGTAATAATAGTAAAAAGAGTAAAGGAATAATAATAATCATAGCAATATTATTATTATCATTTTATATTGATATCAAAATTATAATAATAATAATAATAATAATAATAATAATAATAATAATAATAATAATAATAATAACAGTAAAATTAAATGAGATTATGGAAAGCAGTCAGCGAGAGACAGAGGGGAGAAAGAATTCGCCTGGCGAGAGAGGGAGGACTTGTCTCAGTTGTCGTGCCTAGTGACGTCACATTAATAACGGCTATCCGAGAGAAAGCTGTACATGAGTTGACAAAGAGCAATTTCATATATATATATATATATATATATATATATATATATATATATATATATATATATATAAGATTAATTGAATTATTATAACTAAAGAAGTTACTAAAGTCTACTAAGTAGTATGTCAAAAGGCTTCGTCTCTGTTTTAACCATCTTTCAGTGCAAACCACCACGTAGGTATATGCTATTTAGAATCATTGTCAAAACGAAATAAAATAATGTAAGTGTCATTCTCGAATAGTTGTGGTTCTTTCACCATAGTTATGACATGCAACAGAGACGTACATAGCCGCGTATTTGTATGGTAAACCGCCGCCTTTTTAAAAGCATCTACCGGCGTTTTTCTTTCAAGTCAGAGTTGGCGGTGTATATACATGTTGGGGACCACTGTCTATGCTTGCATAGATGGACAGTTAGTGTTCTTACCTTGGTTAGCAGTTAACAGGTGAAATGCAGTGTAGATATTATAATCTCGATGACGCTAATTGGAGCAATTCATCTTCACGGCAGAGCAGACGAGAGTCCAGACGCCACTGAAATTTCCCGCCAAATTCCCGGGGTCTCGAAGAATCTCGAGACGGCAACAATACAAATTGCCAAGTACTGCATTTTGTAGGAACTTGCTTCAAAACTATCCATAACTCAAAACCAATATGTTGTTCGTAACTTTTTTGGTGCATTACACTATCAGTGTAACAATATGGTGATTTAATACAGAGTAAAAGTTCATTTCATGACATGATCACACAAACTTACCAAGCCCATTTTAAGACAAAGTACAATAGAGGGTATATTATTCACAAAAAATACCCTGCCTCCTGGTTTTGAGGGGTATATTTGAGCCTTAGGGTGTTTTACATGTATTTAAACCCCAGCTCAATCGTTATACCCTTTCTGTACCTTGAACTTTTTACAGTGTATGATAATCCAAATCCATTATTTTGAAGTCCGGCTTCAAAGAAGCGAAAGATGCAATGATGCAGCGACTGATGAAGTTTCATACGGCTCTAATGGTGAACATGAAATAAAAAATATATATACATAAAAAAGACCTAGTCATTGAAATATTCGTAACTCCTTAAATTTAGATTGGGACCCATAAAAAGATATTTTAGATGAATATCCAAAGCATTTGAGCACAAAAACAAATATAAAAAAATCACATATAATTGAAGAAGGGTCTCCCACATATATTAGTGTATTTAGTGGGACAACAAAGAAAAAAAACAACTAGAATTACCCTAATCTAAAAACTAAAATATTAAAATCGGTTGATTCATGTATCTAGTTGTATAAGTATTATTGCAATGTTTTCCTCATTCAGTTATTATGCAAAAAACATCGAATTGTAGACATAGAGAAAGTGTCTATTATAAGAAAACATGGTCAAAACTCTCTTCTGAAGTGAAACGAAGTGATATTATAATTCCTGCTGATGTTATAAGAATTTTCGCTTTGATATTTATATAATTTATGAGGAACTTTAATAATAACCCGATAAAAAAAATGCGTAAAATATCGAATTTTAGACATAGAGAAAGTGTCTATTATAAGAAAACATGGTCAAAACTCTCTTCTGAAGTGAAACGACGTGATATTATAATTCCTGCCGATGTGATAAGAATTTTCGCTTTAATATTCATATAATTTAGGAGGAACTTTAATAATAACCCTTAAAAAAAAAGAGAAAAAAAAGAACACACACGAATCTCCACATTCAAACGTGTTGGGGTACAATTAAGTAATGCTTAAAGGGGTATTTTTTTTCATTTACCTTTTACAATTTTTGACTCGCCACGGTTCACCTGGCGAATAATGCAGAAACAGTGATCTAACTAGCAATTATCTATATGCAAAAAATACAGCAATAAAAGTCTCAGTAATTCCCTTTAGCTAGTTATGATCGCAACAAATAATGAATAATGTTATTGGGTGCTTCTTTCAAGA
>NC_090725.1:7553449-7558449 GCF_036898095.1 Palaemon carinicauda | reverse complement strand
ACTTTTTGTTTAAATATTTTGTCAATCTCTGAACATTTATCAAATGCATATAAAATTCAATTATATATGAATTTCTTTCTTTCTTTTTATCTAAATGCGATTATTTGAACACTCGCAGCTAATGGAAGATATGAAGGGGAGCTTTATCTTTTATTATTTTAGAGTAAGATGTTTAAATATAGGAATTCCCAAATAATGGGTTATTATTGAAGTTTTTTAATTCTCAGAGTAAGAGTTTGGACAAATACTAGTAGCAATAACAGATAGGGGAGAGTAGTCAATAGAGCACACACATACGCAAACACGCCAATGTCCGCGGTGGCATATAATTGCGGGCAAATTGTCATTAGTGGTGAATTGCAGGTGGCGAAATGTTGGCGGCGAACTGACCATATTTGATATATATATGTATATATATATATATCTATATATATATATACAGTATATATATATATATATATATATATATATATATATATATAAATGTATATACAGTATATATATATATATATATATATACATACAGTATATATATATATATATATATATATATATATATATATATATATATATATATAAATATATATATATATATATATATATATATATATATATATATACATACAGTATATATATATATACATATATATATATATATATATATATATTTATATATATATATAAATATATATACATATATATAGATACAGTATATATATATATATATATATATATATATATACATATATATATATATATATATATATATATATATTTGTGTGTGTATGTGGATATGAATATACATTCCCAAACACACATACTGTATATCATTCACTAGATTATGACGACTGTTCTTTCACACAGAAAACTCGACTTGACACTAACATGTCACAGTTGAAGGAACTATAGATCACTTGTCTCACAGGCGAAGCCTGAAAAATCAATGAAAGTTGAAACTGAAACTGATTGTTTTTAGAGGGGCTGAGAGGGACTCCCCGTTGAGTACAAGAGATAGGAATCGTTATGATTACGTTCCACATTAAACAGATAAATCAAACTTCGTTACTTTATTGACAATGGTTATTTGCGTTATATTTTAACCGTTCATATCGTCTATTATCAGTTGATTTCTAACGTTCATCAACTAAATCGGTCGCTTTTTATCAGGTTGGCATTCTGACATCTATTTTTATCTCCAAACTGTTATTGTGACAGTTTCGTAATTTACCATCATGACTAATCGGAAAACTTTGACATGGCGATAAAAGATAACGCATTATCCACTTGTACTGTCAGTATTAGCAGATTAGCAAGACAGTTCTCGATATTTTTCAACAACAGTTCTCAAATAATTCTTCCTTTTCAGAGAAGCGAGAACTCTGCTCTTCACGCATGAACATTTGAAGTGTTTCAAAGGGGAAGTATTCTCAGTGCGTCCATTCAAAAATCGTATGGGCTGGTATGTGGAGAGACATTCCACATACTAAAACCGCATGATGTGGGGAGATAGTCCACATACTGAAACCGCATGATGTGGAGAGACATTCCACATACTAAAACCGCATGATGTGGAGAGACACTCCACATACTAAAACCGCATGATGAGGAGAGACATTCCACATACTAAAACCGCATGATGTGGAGAGACATTCCACATACTAAAACCGCATGATGTGGAGAGACACTCCGCATACTAAAACCGCATGACGTGGAGACATTCCACATACTAAAACCGCATGATGTGGGGAGATAGTCCACATACTAAAACCGCATGATGTGGAGAGACAGTCCACATACTGAAACCGCATGATGTGGAGAGACATTCCACATACTAAAACCGCATGATGTGGAGAGACACTCCACATACTAAAACCGCATGATGAGGAGAGACATTCCACATACTAAAACCGCATGATGTGGAGAGACATTCCACATACTAAAACCGCATGATGTGGAGAGACACTCCGCATACTAAAACCGCATGACGTGGAGACATTCCACATACTAAAACCGCATGATGTGGAGAGACATTCCACATATGATACGGAGAGACAGTCCACATACTAAAACCGCATGATGTGGAGAGACATTCCACATATGATACGGAGAGACAGTCCACATACTAAAACCGCATGATGTGGAGAGACATTCCACATATGATACGGAGAGACAGTCCACATACTAAAACCGCATGATGTGGAGAGACATTCCACATATGATACGGAGAGACAGTCCACATACTAAAACCGCATGATGTGGAGAGACATTCCACATATGATACGGAGAGACAGTCCACATACTAAAACCGCATGATGTGGAGAGACACTCCGCATACTAAAACCGCATGACGTGGAGACATTCCACATACTAAAACCGCATGATGTGGAGAGACACTCCACATATGATATGGAGAGACAGTCCACATACTAAAACCGCATGATTTGGAGAGACATTCCACATATGATACGGAGAGACAGTCCACATACTAAAACCGCATGATGTGGAGAGACATTCCACATATGATACGGAGAGACAGTCCACATACTAAAACCGCATGATTTGGAGAGACATTCCACATATGATACGGAGAGACAGTCCACATACTAAAACCGCATGATGTGGAGAGACATTCCACATATGATACGGAGAGACAGTCCACATACTAAAACCGCATGATGTGGAGAGACATTCCACATATGATACGGAGAGACAGTCCACATACTAAAACCGCATGATTTGGAGAGACATTCCACATATGATACGGAGAGACAGTCCACATACTAAAACCGCATGATGTGGAGAGACATTCCACATATGATACGGAGAGACAGTCCACATACTAAAACCGCATGATGTGGAGAGACATTCCACATATGATACGGAGAGACAGTCCACATACTAAAACCGCATGATGTGGAGAGACATTCCACATATGATACGGAGAGACAGTCCACATACTAAAACCGCATGATGTGGAGAGACACTCCGCATACTAAAACCGCATGACGTGGAGACATTCCACATACTAAAACCGCATGATGTGGAGAGACACTCCACATATGATATGGAGAGACAGTCCACATACTAAAACCGCATGATTTGGAGAGACATTCCACATATGATACGGAGAGACAGTCCACATACTAAAACCGCATGATGTGGAGAGACATTCCACATATGATACGGAGAGACAGTCCACATACTAAAACCGCATGATTTGGAGAGACATTCCACATATGATACGGAGAGACAGTCCACATACTAAAACCGCATGATGTGGAGAGACATTCCACATATGATACGGAGAGACAGTCCACATACTAAAACCGCATGATGTGGAGAGACATTCCACATATGATACGGAGAGACAGTCCACATACTAAAACCGCATGATTTGGAGAGACATTCCACATATGATACGGAGAGACAGTCCACATACTAAAACCGCATGATGTGGAGAGACATTCCACATATGATACGGAGAGACAGTCCACATACTAAAACCGCATGATGTGGAGAGACATTCCACATATGATACGGAGAGACAGTCCACATACTAAAACCGCATGATGTGGAGAGACATTCCACATATGATACGGAGAGACAGTCCACATACTAAAACCGCATGATTTGGAGAGACATTCCACATATGATACGGAGAGACAGTCCACATACTAAAACCGCATGATGTGGAGAGACATTCCACATATGATACGGAGAGACAGTCCACATACTAAAACCGCATGATGTGGAGAGACATCCCACGTAATAATACAGCATGATAAGTCCCCCGACTTGTCAGGGGGTCGCCAAGTGGATGTTTTTAGGAGAATTAATGATGCAAATAGGTGAATTAGAAATAGTCCGCCGAAAAATTTGACCGTTACAATGTGAATGAGCCAAACTAAAAGGCACTTTTCATTTTAAAAATAGTTTTTTAAAATTAGGTTGAAATATGCATAAGAGGATATAAAGAGCATCGGTAAGGAAAAAAGCAGTTTCGAAGTATGAAGGGCCGATCAACTATGTAGAGAAAAGTGCCCTATAGTCCATTTCTTTTAGCGATGCATATTTGCACCGACTCGCAGCGGTTCCCTTTTAGCTCGGAAAAGTATCGTGATCGCTGATTGGTTGGAATTATCTCGTCCAACCAATCAGCGATCCGGAAACTTTTCCGAGCTAAAAGGGAACCGCTGCGAGTCGGTGCAAATATGCATCGCTAAAAGAAATGGACAATAGGATGATTGATAACAAGAGTAAGAACGTCAACTTTTAGTTTAACTTTTGTACATACATTTATTAATTTAAGTTGCTGTTATCCGATTATTTGACATTTGACGTCAAACCCACTTGAAAATTACTCCCAACGATCTTGGAATTGAGTCTTATTGTTCGTTTGTTTGTTTTAGATTGCATAATACACAAAGCACGGGCTCTTGCGTTGGTATCCCGTAAGACTCATATACCCCAAATCACACCTACGCACGGATGGCGCGGATGATTGCGTAGAGAGTGCGGGCGTGGCAATACGTAATTTTGTCTATTTTACCACGAAGAGAATACGCAAGCAGTACGGAAACTGCGGATATAGTACGGATGTATTAACAGTACGGACACAGATTGAAACTGAATAAGAAAAAAAACCTGGTATTTTTGTCTATGGAGTTTGTGTCAACAAACATTACCGCTTAACTATTATCATTACTAGCGTAGCTAATAATAATAATAATAATAATAATAATAATAATTATTATTATTATTATTATTGTCATTATTATTATTATTAGCATGTTCAAACCTTATGTAATCTTTATTCTTCATAGATGTATATGACAACTCGCAGTCAGCATAATTTTCAGTACGTGAAGTAATCTAAGATAAATCAAAATGATATTTAATTGCGATAGTCGGGTGTATTCGTTAGAATAGAAGAGTAAATTTACCAATACCAATTTGATACATTTTCATTGTTGTTTTCTTGTGAATTGATCGATTAAAGA
>NC_090725.1:7498449-7550949 GCF_036898095.1 Palaemon carinicauda | reverse complement strand
ACATACTGATAATCATCGTGATATTGACCACTTGTCTTCCATTCTGACAGCCTTCATTAACCTCATTCTATAGATAAAATCTTTGCGAGTCACTAATTTGATCATGTAATGCAGGTGTACCGAATTAGTACCCATAGAAAATTGAATTGATCGTAATGAATGAAATTTGTGCAAGTTTAAATCTCATTAAGACTGATTTAGTCATTATTTAATTAATTTATCAAAAGATTTATTACTATTTTGGTTTAATTTAAATATTTCTGCTGCTTAATGAAAACCTCTGCCAATGTAAATGATTCATCTTTTTCTTGGAAATCAAAAATAGGATTATATCTATCTATCTATCTATCTACCTATCTATCTATCTATCTATCTATATATATATATATATATATATATATACATGTATATATATACAATTTATATATATATATATATATATATATATATATAATATATATATATATATATTACACAATATATACCTTAATATGGTGATTAGCAAAGCTGTACTAGTCAGGGCTGGTTTACTGTGAGCAACCAGTCAAATGTCTCCCACCATCGCCAATCCGCAGTTGGCCAGTGTGGTGATGAAAACTGGACAAACCCATGCCATGAATAAGAACACTTCTGAGACCTTTGTCCTGCAGTGGACTAGAAACAGTTGCATTTGTTGTTGTTTTATGCATGTATATAGTAGTCCACATAAGGAAATTCAAAAGATAATGTGTATATGTAGAAATACTCTACAGTTTTGTCCGCTACTGGACGTCTTCATAGAGCGTTTATTATGAAAAATAAGAGCTTTACTTTTATTCTTCTCCTGTACTTCTCTTTCTCTCTATTTCCTTAATCTTTCCCATCCCGAGTACCTGCCTTTGAGTTATAAACTGGATTGTATCCAGGGGTACTCATCCTTTCCCCATATTCCCCACTTCCCTATTATTATTATTATTATTATTATTATTATTATTATTTATTATTATTATTATTATTATTATTATTATTATTATTATTAACTTAAGAGCTTTAAGAAGAGGTCCAGTAGCGGACGAAACTGTAGAGCATTTCTATATATATACATGATCTTTTGAATTTCCTTATGTGGACTATTATCTATGTATATGATCACACAGACACAAACTCACACACGCAAATATATATATATATATATATATATATTATATATATATATATATATATATATATATATATATGTATATATATACATACATACATACATACATATATTCATATATATATATATATATATATATATATATATATATATATATATATATATATAGAGAGAGAGAGAGAGAGAGAGAGGCTACGTGTTTGTGTTTTTGCGTATGTATACAAATAAGAGATTTCACTTCCAACATGTCACATTTTTTTAGTGGGGTAAATGTACAGAAGGATATCATAAGTCTCATTAGTCACTTCCATCTATGATATCAGTTTTAAGTCCAACTTTTTAAAAACTTTCCCTAATCAAACTTGGCATGAATACAGCTGCCTAAAAACATTTCAACGAATAAAAGTTGATACAGTAGTGATTTAGGTTACGAGTAACTTTTGATACGAGCAAATCGCAAATCGGGTTACAAGCATGCAACTTTGAATTAGGAATTTGAGTATTGTATCGTTCTGCGAGCAAAATTCACTTTTTTTGGACAAGTACTGTACGAATGAGACTATCACGTGATGCACAGAATTTCTCTGGTGTAATGAAATACTATCTACGCTGTTAAAAAAACCGTAGTTTTAATCGGAAATTCTTCGTAAAAATATACTGTTCTCAGCTGCATTACAGTGAAATACAGGATACCGTAATTCTACCATACTTTGTTATTATCTTTTACGGATTAGTGACCGTAATATTACTACTTTTCGTCAATATATCCGTTTTTAAAACGGTAAAAATCCTGGAATTAATGTTGCCAAGCAATTACCACGGTTTTTTAATGCAAATTTTCAAGTGTGCAAGTCTCAAATTGATAAGCTGTAAATGTTTTATATGAGTTGATATTACTTCCAATGTTCTATAATATCGTTAACAGTTATATGTGTGTGTAGGCATCCAATTTTTTATACCCTCAGTTTAAAGATCTGACATGAGTCCTGCAGGGTAATATTTTTTTTCTTTTTTGTCTTTTTAACCTCTGCCAGTAGGTTATGTTTTCGAGTCAGTTTACTTATTTATCTATTTAGTGTGTGACTGCCTTTGAACAGGATTACGTCATAATACTCAAAGTATTTTGACGAAAGTTTAACCACATACAGGAAAGGAAAGGAAACGAAGAAAAATAAAATATTTTAAGAAGAGCAAAAACATTAAAATAAATATATCCAATGTAAACTAAAAAAAAACTTTAACAAAACAAGAGGAAGAGAAATAAGACAGAATAGTGTGCCTGAGTGTACCCTCAAGCAAGAGAACTCTAACCCAAGACAGTGGAAGACCATGGTACAGAGGCTATGGCACTACCCAAGACTAAGAAAACAATGGTTTGATTTTGGAGCATCTTTCTCCTAGAAGAGCTGCTTACCATAGCTATTGAGTCTCTTTTACCCTTACCAAGAGGAAAGTAGTCACTGTACAATAACAGTGCAGTAGTTAATCTCTCGGGTGAAGAAGAATTGTTTGGTAATCTCGTGTTGCCAAGTGTATGAGGACAGAGGAGAATCTGTAAAGAATAGGCCAGACTATGCGGTGTATGTGTAGTCAAAGGGAAAATGAACCGTAACCAGAAAGAAAGGCCCAAATTCAGTACTGTCTGGCCAGTCAAAGGACTCCATAACACTCAGGCGGTAGTATCTCAACGGGTGGCTGGTGCCTTGACCAACCTACTACCTATAAACATAATAAACCATTAAATTCCATTATTTTCCAATTAAATCATACTTTTACAAAGCATTATAGATATAATATTTCATATTTCAATAACTACATACACAGCAGTATTTGGTATATAACATTGCATATTTAAAACAAAATGAACAATGGAATCATATAAATTAATACAAGCCTTCTCTGCCACCCAGAAAAAAACCATAGATAAAAAGCAAAACCTATTGAGTTTTGAAAAAATCTATGGGAATCTGTGTATCAGCGTCAATAATGCAGATTAAACCAAATTAGAGTGGCGGAACCTCAGTCTTGTTTTTAGATATGAAATGATAATAATAATAATAATAATAATAATAATAATAATAGTAGCAACAACAACAACAACAACAACAATAATAATAATAATAGCAACAACAACAATAATAATAATAATAATAATAATAATAATAATAATAGCAACAACAACAACAACAATAATATTAATAATGATAATAATAACAATAATAATAATAACAACAACACCAACAACAACAACAATAATGATAATAATAATAATAATAATAATAATAATAATAATAATATCAACAACAACAACAACAACAATAATGATAATAATAATAATAATAATAACAACAACAACAAGAATAATAATAATAATAATAATAATAATAATAATAATAATAATAATAATAGCAACAACAACAACAACAACAATAATAATAATAATAATAATAATGATAATAAAAATAATAATAATAATAGTAATAATAATAATAATAGCAACAACAACAATAATAATAATATTAATGATAATTATAATAATAATAATAATATTAATAATAATAATAATAATAATTCGACTTGCTCGGGCTAGCAAGCGCTAGCAAGTGATCGCTTAGTAAATACCTCTTCAAACATTGAATGCATTTTACCCCACACTTAAACCTTATTGGCGGCAGCCTACATAACAAATAAAATTAAGTAAGGAGACACTAACGTCTGCTTACTCTTCGCTTCCTAACGAGAATTTTTTTTTTTTTTATTCTTTCTAGTTTATGATTCAACTAATGTAGGTGACCCAACAATAATGACGGCTAGATATTTAGACATTTATGCACACACACGCACGCTCACAGATTCGTCCCTTCCCACCCCTCCCCCTTTCGTAAGTACAATACACTAGTTTTTGACATTTTGTGGGAGATTATTTTATTCCGAGTGGTTGCATTTTATTATAAAGGGGAGATGCCATGAGTCATTTTATTAAGGGAGATTTCCAAAGCTAGATTATTTCAGTCATCATTAACTCCCTCGTTTTAAGAAACGAAAGTTTGTTAAACTATCTACTCGAGATACACCAGCCATACTCCTTAGACACTTCATCTCAAACACACACATACACACACACACACACACACACATATATATATATATATATATATATATATATATATATATTATATATATATATATATCCCTTTAAGGTCCACCCTAGGTTTTATGGGAAACTTTAAAAATTCCTTTTAGTATGTTGTAGTATTAGAATATACAAGACCTTTTTATTCTTGTGTACTTTAAAATTTTTTCCAAATTACCGATATAATTCTGAGAAAAGCAAGTACTGATGTTAGGGGGTATCGAAAAGAATGGGGTACATTTCATTATCGTCGGCTGCCTTCAGCGAGCAGGTGAGAGGGGCAAGGAGAGGAGGGGGAAAGAGGAGGAGGAAAGAGGAGGAGGCAAGGTGGGAATTTG
The DNA here is from genome assembly GCF_036898095.1 of Palaemon carinicauda. Taxonomy (NCBI): domain Eukaryota; kingdom Metazoa; phylum Arthropoda; class Malacostraca; order Decapoda; family Palaemonidae; genus Palaemon; species Palaemon carinicauda. The sequence goes on along the minus strand of NC_090725.1, from coordinate 7,546,340 downwards.
CCCATACGCGCATAGCATGAAGCAAAAGTGTTGGGTGCAGTGAAGTGCTCCCGTTAAATCTAGTGGCTGAAGTTCTTGGCGCTCAGTTTGGCAAGGAAGAGCACATTTAGTGGTGACCATTAGCTGCCTGATATTTGTGTTATGGAGAACTTCGAATTCTTCAGAGTATTCGCCATGAGGGGTAATTTAATGCAATCATCATTAGGTGTAGTCTTCGTTAATGTTCGACACGGCAGTGGTAGTGCTGTCGCATCTGGAAATCAAACTTAAAACACTTTAACTTTGTTCTGAGATTATTATTTTTTTTTGTTATGCATGGGGGAGGTGATAACTCTCTCTCTCTCTCTCTCTCTCTCTCTCTCTCTCTCCTCTCTCTCTCTCTCTCTCTCTCCTCTCTCTCTCTCTCTCTCTCAAAACACTTTAACTTTGTTCTGAGATTATTTTTTTTTGGTTATGCATGGGGAAGGTAATAACTCTCTCTCTCTCTCTCTCTCTCTCTCTCTCTCTCTCTCTCTCTCTCTCTCTCTCTCTCTCAAAACACTTTAAACTTTGTTCTGAGATTATTTTTTTTATTGGTTATGCATGGGGAAGGTAATAACTCTCTCTCTCTCTCTCTCTCTCTCTCTCTCTCTCTCTCAAAACACTTTAACTTTGTTCTGAGATTATTTTTTTGGGGTTATGCATGGGGAAGGTAATATCTCTCTCTCTCTCTCTCTCTCTCTCTCTCTCTCTCTCTCTCTCTCTCTCTCTCTCTCTCTCTCAACTGTATACAATGGTCTCATATAGAAAATGACAGCAATAATATTCCAATGACCTTAAGAAAACGTTCAGAAATATGTCTTGGACAAAATGTCACCATACAAATTGGTTTGCCAAGGAACCAAAAGCGCCTATATTTGATATTTCTACAATAAACATAAACGAGCAAGTGGGTCATTCTACTGGAACTTGGTACAAAAACGTCTTTCTGTGGGCACACGTTTATATATATATATATATATATATATATATATATATATATATATATATATATATATATATATATATATATATATTTATATATATAAATATATTTATATATATAAATATATTTATATATATAAATATATTTATATATATAAATATATTTATATATATAAATATATTTATATATATAAATATATTTATATATATAAATATATTTATATATAAATATATTTATATATATAAATATATTTATATATATGAATATATTTATATATATAAATATATTTATATATATAAATATATTTATATATATATAAATATATTTATATATATATATATATATGTATGTGTATATATATATATATATATATATATATAAATATATATATATATATATATATATATATATATATATATATATATGCGTGTGTGGGTGTTGGTATGAATACGTATTTTGCGGGATGCAGCCTATTGCTCCACAGTTCAAGTGTCCTATACTCAATTCTTATTCAATGAGGCGCATTTGCAATTCTTATTTAATTGGGTGCATTTGCACTGACTCGTAGGGGTGCCCTTTTAACTCGGAACAGTTTCCTACCAGCTGATCGGTTGGACAAAATAATTCTAACCAATTAGCTAGTGGGAAACCTTTCTTAGCTAAAATGGCACCCTGTGAGTCTGTGCAAACGCACCTCATTAAAAAAATTAATTGTAGGTGGTTCTATTATTTATATTTTGTGATCCATTTTAATTATATACTGTAATTTTTGCTCTAAGAATATATGCATATAAACTTTTATTATAGTCCAATAAAGGGGTGATCGTTAATTGTTCAAAATAGAATACTCTTAGTACCACGTGAATGGATATGTTGCTATAATAATCCATTTTATGGTATCGAGTAAAATGAATTGCAAAGTCTCCTATGAACCCCAGATATGAAGTATGAGAAAGCATTCGTACTTTATTTGATACTGTTCCCAATCTAAAATGAGACGTAGTTTTGCACTTGGGTGGGTTGGTTGCACTATCAATAGTACGAACAACATTGATATCATTTTTTTAATCATATCGCCGAGTTGTGGGAAATGAAATTTCTCGGTTCAGTACTTTTTTCGTATATTATTTTGTTTGGTTTTAGTATGACAGTTAGCTGCTTTCTCCAAAAACGTTTGGCTGGACGAGGTTACATTATTAATTCATCAGTAAATTGAATGATCTTAGGCAATGGAAGCGAAATATGTATAAATATAAAGACAGGCATTTGATGTAGGCTACTGCTTCAAGAAGAGGAAAAGATTAATCACCACCACTAACCACCGGAATACATTTCCTACAAACAATTTGAAGGGTCTGTTAGAGGAGAAAGTTGAGTGCAAATTAAGGGGAGAAAGTTGAGTGCAAATTAGGGGGAGTAAGATAAAGAGTAAATATTAACGTAGACGACATAACTTATAATGGATGTGTTTTTTTCTGGGAGCAAATATGGGTGATTATGTTATGATATAAAGGGGAATAGAACTAAATATGAATCCAGAAAGTCAGTAGAATGATCGAATTAAGAGCCTTAAGTTGTCCGTGGAAGCCAAGGTGTGGATATATGTAGGGCTCGTAGAGGAACTTTTCCTCACAAGAAATAGGTATTAGATGTATGCAAGATAAACGAAATAAAATTTTGACGCTGTTATGATGAAGTATTTGCCAAGTACACGAGTTGTAAGATGAGCGGAAAAACTCTTTAGAATATCACACGATAAAGGATGGGGAGTGGTTTTTCATTAGGCCTGTGAAGTGGAAAGATTTGACTACATTAGTGAGGTAGGAGGAGAGAAAGAAGATGTAGGAAAAGTCGGAGAAATAGCCTTAAAGAATTATTGAAAAGACAGGCCTATCATATCTAAGAAAGGCAAGAGTACATGAAAGCATGGGTTGTACGGTACAACGCGTAATCGGGGTGTTGTTACTTAACTTCCTCTTTTTGAAACTTTTGCGTAGGTATAAGAAATGGCTAATGCTGTGGTAGCTTTGCAGCAGAGATAATTCAATATCAATTCCGTAGTTGAAGGATGAATTGGCAGTGACTAATATTGTTCTCCCCAGGAGCCACTTGCTGAAAGAGAAATAGCCCAATCTTGATGTAATCAGCAACAACAAATGCAGGACAAAGGCATTAGATATGCTCTTATTCATGTCTGGGGCTGGACAGTTTTCATCCCCACGCTGGCCACTATCTATTGGTGATGGTGGGAGGCAACAAACCAATCTAGTATGGGTGCCCCTGACTAGTATGGCTTTGCTGTTTACGACAATACACGAACCCTTTCACCACGTTAAGAAATCCCCTCTCAGAAAGCGTGAAATAAATACACGCACACACACACATACACACACACACACACACACACATATATATATATATATATGTATATATATATAATTTATATACATACATATACATATAATTTATATATATACATATATATATATATATATATATATATATATATATATATACATATATATATATATATATATATATATATATATATATATATATATATATATATATATTCAAATAAGCCATATATATTTGGATATATTAATGTCTGGATTCTCTTAACGACCTCGGGATCAGAGCCCCAGGCGAAATCTCACAAAGACAAGAGCTTGGCTCCGGCCGGGAATCGAACCCTGGTCGGCAAGCTTATATAGACAGTGACTAACCCATTCGGCCGAATGGGTTAGTCACTGTCTATATAAGCTTGCCGACCAGGGTTCGATTCCCGGCCGGAGCCAAGCTCTTGTCTTTGTGAGATTTCGCCTGGGGCTCTGATCCCGAGGTCGTTAAGAGAATCCAGACATTAATATATCCAAATATATATGGCTTATTTGAATATGAAAAACACGTAAAAATGTGCAAAATTTATCATATATATATACATATATATAAATACACATTCATATATGTATATATGTATACTTTATACATATGTATGTATATGTGTGTATATACATACATAAAACACACATATATATGTATATATACAGGTGTATATGCATACATACATAACCCCATATATATATATATATATATATATATATATATATATATATATATATATATATATAAATGTATATATATATATATATATATATATATATATATATGTGTGTGTGTGTGTGTGTATTTAGAAAAAAAATCTCTATTGTTTCATCGGTTTTGTTAAGATAACAGTTCACGAACATGAAAATTTCTACTTTCATAGTTCCTAGTATTAATCAATAGATATTATGATCACATTTTCAGCAATACTTCACAAATGGAAACAAATAAGTATTTCTAACGATCGTTATTGTTTCTAGACATTTCAGCAAAGACAAGGATTTTCCCCCTTCCCTTGGGCTAGTTTTTAAATGAGTGTGGTTGCCTCTTTTGTTTATATCTTTCTTAAGAAGGTTGCTGTGGCCTGATTGGTTACGTCTCTGCCTGGTGTTTGCCAGTCGGGGGTTCGAGTCCCGCTCAGACTCGTTAGTGCCATTAGTGTCTACAACCTTACCATCCTTGTGAGCTAAGGTTGGGGGGTTTGGGGGTCTATCTGCCGAGTCATCAGCAGCCACTGCCTGGCCCTCCCTGGTCCTAGCTTGGGTGGAGAGGAGGCTTGGGCGCTGATCATATAATATATGGTCAGTCTCTAGGGCATCGTCCTGATTGCTAGGGCAATGTCACTGGCCCTTTCCTCTGCCATTCATGAGCGACCTTTAAACACTTTAAACCTTTAAATTGGCATAAAAAAACTTCTCCATGCAAATCAATTACATTTTAGTCCATTCTTTTTCGGTTCAGGTTGAATTAATTTCTATTAAATATGTATCGTTTTTCTAAAATGCATTACTGATAGCTTTTGTCTGTTGATAAATTTTTTTTACAGTATTAAACAAAATACTGAACAACGTATAATAATAATAATAATAATAATAATAATAATAATAATAACACTTGTAGATATTTCTGTTGTTTTACACTATTAAACAAAATACTGAACAACGTATAATAATAATAATAATAATAATAATAATAATGATAATAATAATAACCTTTTTAGATATTATTATTATTATTATTATTATTATTATTATTATTATTATTATTATTATTATTATTATTATTATTATTATTATGCCCTTCTAGAAAGGCGAAAGTATTGTAAAATTCCGATCCTGAGCAGAAAAAAAGTATGAACTAACTGGAAAGGGCACTCGGTAGAGCGCATACCCTCGACTATATCACGTTGTATATCAAAAGATAAACATTAAATTATGCACAGTTTGACCCCAGTTGCATGCAAATCGAGTAAAAACTGAGCACAATATAGCAAATAAGACTTTTTTGACATTTTCGTGACCTTGACCTTGACCTTTGGCCAATCACTGCTGAGCACAATATAGCAAATAAGACTTTTTTGACATTTTTGTGACCTTGACCTTGACCTTTGGCCAATCACTGCTGAGCACAATATAGCTAATAAGACTTTTTTGACATTTTTGTGACCTTGACCTTGACCAATCACTGCTGAGCACAATATAGCAATAAGACTCTTTTGACATTTTTGTGACCTTGACCTTGACCTTTGGCCAATCACTGCTGAGCACAATATAGCAAATAAGACTTTTTTGACATTTTCATGACCTTGACCTTGACCTTGACCTTTGGCCAATCACTGCTGAGCATAATATTGCAAATAAGACTTTTATGACATTTTTGTGACCTTGACCTTAACCTTTGGCCAATCACTGCTGAGCACAATATAGCAAATAAGACTTTTTGACATTTTCGTGACCTTGACCTTGACCTTTGGCCAATCACTGCTGAGCACAATGTAGCAAATAAGGTTTTTTTGACATTTTCGTGACCTTGACCTTGACCTTTGGCCAATCACTGCTGAGCACAATAGAGCAAATAAGACTTTTTTGACATTTTCGTGACCTTGACCTTTGGCCAACCACTTCCAAACTCTTAACCAAATTGTCATGCAATCAAATCGGATAACAATGATAACGTAATGGTAAAACCTGCACTTTTTGCAAGTTCATTAACTCAGCTGACCTTTGAACCAATACTGCTAACAAGGTTAATGACGTCACTATATCATGTTGCATATCACAAGTTAGTCAATTAAATTATGCACACTTTGGCACTAGTTTCATGCAAATCGGATAAAAATTTACCACTATACAACAAAAAGACTTCTTTTTACCTTTTCTTTACTTTGACCTTGACCTTTGACCCAATCACTCATAATCTAATCAAATTGTCCTTGGATTTACGCTCAATCATCCCACCGGATTTCTTAAGATTCGGTCAAACAGTTTTTGAGTTATGCGAATAACAAACTCGGAGACAGACACAGAAAATACACGCCTATCAAAACAACCTTCGCAACGAAGTTAGCGAAGGTAAAATAAATATAAGTAGGCCTATGTTTACATAGAGATGTAGACGAACCATACAGGCAGCTTTATGATTTATTTTTTATTTTTTTTTCAAGATGAATGCAAACATGACAAGAATAATGTCATATGCTGCCAAAACGCTATATTTTGATTAAGTTTGATTTTGAAGTGCAATATACAACTTCCCCGATAAGCAGTTAAAGCATTTAATTGCTTAAATCACCAATCCTCTTCTAAAGCTTAGTTACCTATATACCCGGTAGTTAACTTTCGCAAATAACACTGGTTTTTCAACTCTTTATTGGGTATTTGAATTAGTTTTTCAACTCTTTATTGGGTATTTGAATTAGTTTTTCAACTCTTTATTGGGTATTTGAATTAGTTTTTCAACTCTTTATTGGGTATTTGAATTAGTTTTTCAACTCTTTATTGGGTATTTGAATTAGGTTTTCAACTCTTTATTGGGTATTTGAATTAGTTTTTCAACTCTTTATTGGGTATTTGAATTAGGTTTTCAACTCTTTATTGGGTATTTGAATTAGTTTTTCAACTCTTTATTGGGTATTTGAATTAGGTTTTCAACTCTTTATTGGGTATTTGAATTAGATTTTCAACTCTTTATTGGGTATTTGAATTAGTTTTTCAACTCTTTATTGGGTATTTGAATTAGTTTTTCAACTCTTTATTGGGTATTTGAATTAGTTTTTCAACTCTTTATTGGGTATTTGAATTAGGTTTTCAACTCTTTATTGGGTATTTGAATTAGATTTTCAACTCTTTATTGGGTATTTGAATTAGTTTTTCAACTCTCTATTGGGTATTTGAATTAGTTTTTCAACTCTTTATTGGGTATTTGAATTAGTTTTTCAACTCTTTATTGGGTATTTGAATTAGGTTTTCAACTCTTTATTGGGTATTTGAATTAGTTTTTCAACTCTTTATTGGGTATTTGAATTAGTTTTTCAACTTACAATTGCTTATTTGGAAGATTTTTCTTTTTCAAGGATTTTTCTTTTACCACTAATAATTATTTATTAGGAGGATTTTTCTTTCCCGCTTTTAATTGCTTATTTGAAGGATTTTTTCCCCGTTAACAATTACTCATTTGGAGGATTTTTCTTTTCTCACTTACAATCGCTTATTTGGTAGAATTTTCCTTTCCCGTTTACAATTGCTTATTTGATGGATTTTTCTTTTCCCATTTAAAGTTGCTTGTTTGGAGGATTTTTCTTTCCCACTTATACTTGCTAATTTGGAAGATTTTTCTTCCCATTTACAATTGCTTATTTGGTGGATTTTCCTTTTCCCATTTAAAGTTGCTTGTTTGGAGGATTTTTCTTTCCCACTTATACTTGCTTATTTGGAAGATTTTTCTTTCCTCGCTTACAATTGCTTATTTGGAGGATTTTTATTTTCCAATTTCCAATTGCTTATTTGGAATATATTTCTTTTCCCACTTACTATTGCTTATTTGGAGGACTTTTATTTTCCCACTTACTTTTGCTTATTTGGAAGATTTTTCTTCCCATTTACATATGCTTAGTTGGACGTTTTTTTTTCTTCCCATTTACTTATGCTTAGTTGGACGTTTTTTTTCTTCCCATTTACTTATGCTTAGTTGGACGTTTTTTTTTTCTTCCCATTTACATATGCTTAGTTGGACGTTTTTTATTTACTCTTATAATTGCTTAGTTGGACGTTTTTTTTTCTTCCCATTTACATATGCTTAGTTGGACGTTTTCTTTATTTACTCTTAAAATTGCTTATTTGAATGATTTTTCCCCCACTTACAATTGCAAGGTAGTAGGTTGACCAAGGCATCAGCCACCTGTTGAAATACTATTACTGGAGAGTAATTGGGTCCTTTTGTTGTCCAGATAATACTGCATTGGATTTCTCTTTGGTTACGGCTAATTTTTTCTTTGCTTACGCATACACTATATAATCTGGCATATTCTTTTTACACATTCTCCTCCTTGCTCATACACTCAACAACAGTAAGATAACCGAAAAATTATTTTTCACTCTAGAGGTTAACTACTCTGCTGAAATTATTCAGTTGTTAGTTTCCACTTGGAAAGGGTAGAAGATAAGCACCTCTTTTAGGAGAAGGACTCTCTAAATCAAACCATTGTTTTCTAGACTTCGGTGTTGTCATAGCCTCTGTACCATGGTCTTCCACTGTATTAGGTTAGAATTCTCTCGCTTGAAGGTACACTCAGGCACATTATTCTGTCTGTTTCTTTATTTACTTTTCTCACTAGGCTATTTTCCCTGTTGGAGCCCTTGGGCTTATAGCACCTCGCTTTTCCAATAAGGATTGTAGCTTAACTAGTACTATAGTAATAATGCTGATGATAATAATGATGATCATCATCATATATTTTATTCTCTTTCTATATGCCTGTTTGAAATAGATTACATGTATTCATTCAATATTCCTTCCTGGGGAAATATTGCTTACCCTCATTCTATACACATATTTGGATTGCTTTCCATGTCCTCATTCCATGTGCCAGTACTTCCCTATCCTTACTCCGGAATCTTGTTTTGGAGAAATTTCATTTTTTCCTTCATATGACTTTCTGGAATGGTTTTCAATTTTTCACTCCATATGGCTGTTTGAATTAGTTTCCTTTTGCCGATTCCATATTCCTTTTTGGAGTAGTTGGCTTGTCCTTGTGCTAGCATTCCAATTGCCAGTTTAGAGTAGTTTCTGTATCCTCAATCCATATAATTTTTGCAGTAGTTTCCTTTTCCTCCTTTCATTTGTGTTTTGGAGCAGTTTAGCCATCCTCCTTCCATATGCGTGTTAGAAGTAATTCCATTGTCCTTCCACATACCTGTTTAGAGTCCTTTTTCTTTCATTTTGTGTGCCACTAGGAAGATGTTTCTATATCGTCTTTGCGCATGCATGTTTTGAGCAATTTCCATATATAATTTTAATAGTTTCCATGTACTCACTTCATTTTTTTTTTTTAGAATTGTTTCCATATCCTCATTCTATATGCCTATTTGGAGTAGTTCCTATGTTCTTATTCCATGTTGCTCTTTAGAGTAGTATGCCAGTCCTCATTCCTTATGCCTGTTTAGAATATTTTCCCTATTGCCTTACCATGTGCATGCCATGAGTAGTTTCCTTATCGTGATTTCTACGTATATGGGTGTTTTGAGTAGCTTCCTCATCTTCATGCTATATGCCTTTTTGGAGTGGTTTCCCTATTCTCATTCCATATGCCATTTTATAACAGTTTCCATGTCCTCATTACTTATACCTGTTCTACATCCATTCTTTATGCTTATTTGGATTAGTAACCACATTCTTACACTGTCTTCCTGTTTACAGTAGTTTTCCTTTCCCTGTGCCACGTGCCACCTTTGAATTGTTTCCTTTTCCTCCTTCCATGTGTTTATTTAGGGTAATTTCTCTCTACTCATTCCTCTGTCACCTAAGAGTAATATTCATGTCCTAATTTCATATGCCTGATTAGAACACTTTACTTATTCTGCATGTCTTTTTGCTGATTCCATATTCCTTTTAATTTCCCTATATTAATTTTATGTCATATTTATGTAACTTCCTGACCTTTGTCCTCATTCTATTTGCCTGTTGAGGAAGGTGTTGGATATACTGGAGTCTGGAAGATTAAGTCTTGTACTGTTTTATTAAATCAACTAGCTTGGCCATTGTATTCACTGCAAAGGCGATAGCATTAGTAAAGGTTTTCGAGCTTGCCTTAGAAACTAAGGGCAGAAGTTATGTAATATATTGAGACTACAAGAATGTACTACTTTCTCAAAAGTTATAATCGCCTCTACCCTTTAGTTTAGAAAGCTCAAGAGTAGTTCTTCCACATTTCCTGTGGGCCAATTTATTTTTATTTTGCTGGGAATTCATGAAAATTAGGTAGCAGACAGGGAAGCAAAAGGATTTGTTTGATTTATTGATTTAAAGTTTTCTGGCATCCTGACGTCTGATCTGCTGGCCCTTCTCATCAAGGCCACAAGAGATAGTGCCATTACCCTTTCTTCTTTGTCAGTAGCACTTCCGAGGTACCACCAGACCGTGGGTATTGCTTGTATTAAAGGCTTTAGAGTTTAAATGATCCAGCCTTTCTTCAGAACAAGACACTTTTCTCTTAGGACTTTGAGGAAGATTTATGGATACCTGTAAAGGTCATCTGCTGCGTTCTACCTCTCAAAATGGGTCCTCTTCTGCAATTGGTGTCATAGGAGGAGTGTTCCCCTAGTCACAGTAAATCTTTAGCCAATTGCAGACTTGCTTATCTAATTTCGATGAAAGAAGCATCTCCCAGTCTCAGCTTTGAAAGGCAATCGCTCACCCTTGAGCCAAGTGTTCAGGCTAAAGGGCTTGGACCTCTCCTTGTGGGTGTTGTCCATGTTTGTGATTAGTTTTGGACAGTCTGTTCTCTTCAGAAACTCTTGCCCCTAAAGTTGGAAGTGAGCCATGTCTTCAGATTCTAATGCACCTGCCTTTCAACACTCTAAAAAGGTTATCTTATATAAATCTCACCCTCGAGACTCTTCCTACTTGCTCTCTTTGACATTGGTGAAGAGGGAAGGTGAGCTTCGCAGACATTTTTTTTTCTTTTTTACCAGCTCAGTCATTCAGTGGGACGTCGTCTATATAATTTGCCTTTGTAGCAGTTTGCGGCAAAGACACAGAACGTATCAATCTATGAACCTGGGTTTGATTCATTCTCAATCCTTTTCCTCTGAGATTTTGTTGGGATCATAATGAGATTTGTTTGGGTCCATTGAGAGCACTGCTGTAGCATCTGATGGATCAGTACCTCAGGTTGGAGTGTTGAATAATCAATGTTAGCAATGTCAGGAACAAGAAGGAAGTATCCAAGGACTCTATATCCTTCGTGAAATAGTCAAGCGAGTGTGCGCATCATCTGTTGAGAGAGAAAGCTGCCGAGCACAATGTATTGATTGATTTTAAGTTTTCTGGCATCCTGACATCAAAGGTCATTGACACCGACTAACTAGCAAAAATGATTGTTCACAAAGTCAAGGGTATCATCCAATGATATCCTTCAAGAACCTTTTGGTATATTTGGTGATAAAAGCAACAGTCTTGAAACATCAGACCACCCCCTTTTATTTCAGTGAAATTACTCACAAATCCTAAGACACTGTTCCTTATGGCTCTATGGTAGCTGCTCAACAGGTTATGTAGTTTCTTCTACTCCTTCTGAGCATTTATTTCTAACCATGTATCCTGTCCTAAATCTTGAATGGAAGGGAAAATGATTTTCTCTTCTATTTCTTTCTTTTCGAAGCCGGAACCACAACTGTAACAAAGGCAGATAACCTACATTTCTGAGCGTCAGTTCTTACAGACTTGAGTCTGTTCTGTGTAATTTTTCTCATCCTCTCATAACAAGGGAGAGGATGGATGAGTCTCTACTAAACCCATTGCCTCATATAAGTCACGGTGGGCCACTTTAACGCAAGTTTCAATTTTCCGGGAAGACCAAGGTTCTTAGACCTAGTACAAAGTTCCTTTTAGCTAGAACTGGTCCAGACCCTAGCAGCTGCTATATCTATGCCCAGCTGCTTAGGTGGTTATTGAAGTTATCGCCACTGCTTTTATTATGTGACCAGGTTTCCAGGGAGAAGATCAATCCAGTTCGGATCGTAGGGACTGTTTCCCGCCAAGGAATGTTTCTTAGTTGAAAGGAAGAACAGGTTTTTAGTCGTGTAGGAACAAATGACAAATTTTATAAGGCAAATTTTACTCCTTCTACCGATAGAAACATGAATCCTTTCGATAAATATCTATCCTCAAAATAACTCTCGCCAAAACTCAAAGTTTCTTGACTCAGTAAGGTAAGTAGGTGAATGGATCCCCCTTACCTACTTGGTATTTGCCAAGTTATGATGTCAAAGGTTAAACATATTCCAGCTTGCACCAAACAATGCTCCAAATTAAAAGTACTCAAGTTTTTGTAGCTTAAGAATATCCAAATTACTTGATAAAATTCCTATATTGCATTAGTATTGAAATAAGAAAATTCATCATGTAAATTTAGTTTTATGTCTTATCTTTATATGAATTTAAAGTACAGTATAGTAATAGAAAGCATTCAGAACTATTAAAAGAATTTAATAATCTACAGCAAAATGAATTTGCTTTAATTTGCTGTGAATTACTGTACAGTGTTCTATTTCAGGGATACTGCATCGCACATTTTTTATTCTGGTTTTCTTGGTTGTTGGTACAAGCTTGATTTATCTGCTTGTTAGTGGACCTCCCGTTCACAATCTCGCAATCTCCAGTGTGAATATATCGTGGTCAGGTATGTTCTTTTGTAGTATTGAAATGTGGATTTCATTTTGAAAGTACTGTGGCGTACTAGGTACTGTGGCGTACTAGGTACTGTGGCGTACTAGGTACTGTACTGTAAATATTAATTGAAAAAATATAAATTGTCTTAGCAAGGGATTATTTTTCATGTTGGTAAAGTTGTAACTTGAAAAAAAGAAAATTAGAATACCTTGTTCTTATGCAATCTCAGAAGTTTCTTATAATATAGTAATAACTGATTAATAAAAATTTCTACATCTCCATTTCAATAAGATGTATTATTAAAGTATGAAAATATCTGTCTCAGCTTTAGCACCACAAGCAGCTTCTTCAGGAGAGGATGTTTACAGTATTTTTAGCTTTCAAAGAGAAAGTAAATTGAATTAGACAAGTTTTTGTCTGCTTAGATCACTAAGCAGCTGAGATCACTAAACAGATTTTTCCTAGACTCAAAATTGACCACCACTACGTTAATTACCATCGCTATTGGTTATGTCAGTCACTACAGATCAATTATTAAAACAATTTCCTTTAAAGCTCTCAAACACCAGGTCTTACGAGCTAATTGGGCTTATTATTGAAGTTATCTATTATTATTATTATTATTATTATTATTATTATTATTATTATTACTTTCTAAACTACAACCTTAGTTGGAAAAGTAGGATGCTATAAGCCCAGGGGCTCCAACAGGGAAAATAGCCCAGTGAGGAAAGGAAATAAGGAAATATAAAGTATTTTAAGATCAGAAATAAGTATTTCTTATATAAACTATAAACACTATAACAAAAAGGTAGGAAGAGAAATACAATAGAATAGTGTGATCGAGTGTACCCTCAAGCAAGAGAACTCTAACCCAAGACAGTGGAAGGCCATGGTACAGATGCTATTTCACTACCTAAGACTACAGAACAATGGTTTGATTTTGGAGTGTCCTCCTAGAAGAGCTTCTTACCATACCTAAAGTCTCTTCTACCCTTACCAAGAGGAAAGTAGCCACTGAACAATTACAGTGCAGTAGTTAACCCCTTGGATGAAGAAGAATTATTTGATAATCTCAGTGTTGTCAGGTGTACGAGGACAGAGGAGAATATGTAAAGAATAGGCCAGACTATTCGGTGTATGTGTAGGCAAAGGGAAAATGAACCGTAACTAGAGAAAAGGATCCACTGTAGTACTGTCTGGCCAGTCAAAGGACCCCATAACTCTATAGCGGTGGTGTTTCATTTTCATTTACCATCTTTGAATTATTAACAACGTTCATTTAACTGTATATGTAGGTAGTCATATGTCACTTTGCTGCTTTTTATGACCCTTGGTTTTTTCTCTAATTCAGTGTCTGTTTAAAGGTAACACATGAATGACAGAGGCAAGGGATAGGTAATGTCCTAGAGACTGACAATGTATACATATGATAAGTGCCCAAGTCCCTTTTCCATCAAGCTAGGACCAAATACGGTAAGGCAATGGCTGCAGATGACATAGCAAGTAGACCACCTACAGGCTCCCCCATACTCGCCCCCCCCCCCTGGTTGACAAGGATGTTGTGGTTGCAGATACTACAAGAAATTATCAAGATTGAGTGGGTCTCGAACTCCCATCGAACAGATTGTCAGATAGGGATATTTCTAATGGGCTACTATCTATCATGAAGGAATTTATCTGGGTGTGATTGTTTGATGAAGTCTCAAGGACTCCAATGCTTCAGACTTTTGATAGGATGAAACCTCAGTTGTTCCAACTCCATCCATCCATATACCAAGGCACTTCCCCCAATTTTGGGGGGTAGCCGACATCAACAAAGAAACAAAACAAAAAGGGGACTACTCTCTACGTTCCTCCAGCCTAACCAGGGACTCAGCCGAGTTCAGCTGGTACTGCTAGGGTGCCACAGCCCAACCTCCCACAATTCCACCACAGATGAAGCTTCATACTGCTGAATCCCCTACTGCTGCTACCTCCGCGGTCATCTAAGGTTCCAACTCAGTTTACTTTGATCTTTGCTTTGGGTATGGTATCTGATCATCACCATTCCTTTCCCATTTTATTCGTTTGTCCTATCGCCCCTTCTATTTCTATGTATCTCCCCTGATGTTAATATTACTTTGCCCTCTAAGCTGTTCTCACTTCTCGCCTGCTTTAATCAGTCTCCAACATCGCTGTTTCTCGGACAGTTGATGTTATCCAAGAGACGTTGGGAACCATCTATTTTCCCTTTTTTACGAGTGTTCAAACATATCCTTCATTGAACGATGAAAGTTAACCCCTTTTACCCCCAGGCTCTTTGGAAATTTCCAACCCTTAAACCCCGAGGGGTTATTTTTTCCCCAGCACATTTTGCAGTTTATTTTTTTTTAAATTGCTCTAACAGCCTTAATTTTTGTCATAGAGAGGTCAGGTTGATCTCATTCTCTTGGAAAATGCCCGAATTTTCTCAAAAAAGTATCAAAAATATGAAAATTAAATTTTTATAGCATTTTTTCGCAAGGACGTACCGGTACGTCCATGCCATTAAGAGCTGAAAATCATAAATAATGAAGAAGGACTTGGCAGCTATTAAAGGCAGCCATTTTTAAAACTCGGCAACTGTTTATTCTCGTCAAGATCGTGAATACAATTTGCAATAAAAATATAAACAAGTACTTCCTTTCTTATACATCACATAAACTTCAGAAAAAATATTAACAATACGTAAACAAAAGATAATGGAAAATAAGCACATAATTGGTAAGGTAAACTAAACTAACTAATGTAAATTAAAATACTACACTTATATTCTTAACATACTTCCCAACAGAGTTCCCAAGCTCCTATAAAAAAAAATCCCACCATAGTGGCTCTTAAGCTCCTATGAAAAGATAAAACAATCTGATATCTTCATTAACAGTTATAATCACTGTCATAGCAATATTCCATCTTCTAAGTCTTAATAACTTAAACAAGACTGGGAAATAAGGAGAGACTAGATTTCAAACAATTATTCAAGGAAATACCATTAGGCCCTCTTACTTGAGCATCAAACGCAGGCGTTATCTTTGAGGAAGTGGGTCTTTATTTACAGATCTATCTAAAATACAGAAAGCAGGATAAGAACTTTCCAGTTCAGAAAAAGGGACCTCAAGAATAATAATATCCTGTACAAAACTTATAAGTACTCTTAATGAGAGAATTCCATGATGAAGTCATTGAGCTTCAGCACGGCATTTCATTCCCGTGCTGAAACTTGTGAAGGATGGTCTGCATGCAGTCACGTCAACCTCCCTTAGACCATCATTTATGTTATTACAATGAAGAATACTGAGAACTCTGCTCAGTGTGTGACTACTTTTGATGTGGTAGTATGCTATCAGTTTGTCCGAGTGATCATCATTTTATGATTGTGGGCAATACTATTGACACAATAGTGCCTCACCATGGTAACTCCCGTAAAATGCAGTGTATGGAGTGTTCCTAGTGCTCTTTGTGAAAAAAACCTAGTAAAGTGGTTCGGGCTGGTACAGAAGAAGATCTAGTAGCTTCCTCCTTCAAGTGGATTCAGTCTTTTTCGGTTGCCCAGATCAGGTTTAGATCAGGAAAGGTGTTCACAGGAAGAAGAATGAAGCAGAGGTATATCTCCCGCTGTCTGTAGGGGATGCTTTATTTTGCAAATTTCCTAACCATCATCTATACAAATCTAATCCAAACCTACCTTGCAGGTTCCATCTGTGAACAAATGACCAGAGGTGGAATGAGAGTGACTTTTGTGCTGAAAGTCTTCAGGAGTTGTTGAGGGGGACAGAAGAAGATTCCGTATCCCTCCTGGGTGAGTCAATACTTTTGAGGCCACCTTCATTTAAAGCTTTTCAATTCACACAGCCACCGAAGAGGAAGACTTCATTCTATTAGTAAATCATGCTGTCCTTCTTTCACCTCGAAAGTGCCTCCTTCATCCCTCAGGTATTCACTAGTGTGTCCAACAGTCTTGGCTTGGGCCTTTTGGAATAACCTTTTCGGATTCTTTCCCAATCAAGGTCAAGACTCCCCCTCACACTTTTTTTCATGATCTGAGGATACTTCTCATAAGAAAGAATAAGCAGTTGTATTCTAGCTGGAGGCTTCTCACAAGAAGCTACTTGATACCTCTAGTGAGAACCTTTCTTTGGAGAGAGTGACAGAGCTCACCTGCTGACTACTGCATTAAGGCTTGGTCGGTGGATCTATAGACCAGGTGAGGATGATCAAATGCACTTCTCTTATTTTTCAAACTGTTCAGTGTGATTGAAAAGGATTAAGTATTAGTGATCAGATTTGATGAAAAAATTAATTCGGTTTTAATAAATTCCTTATGCCATAAATTGATAAAATATTTGCTGCCAAAGAGTAACCTGTTAAGTAAGATGGCTATACCGTTAATCAGTGGGCATTTCTTAGTATGAAAGCTGGATTACAAAGCCATTTTTATTTAAAGTAGAGCCATGTATTTGTAGAACAAGAATGGGCCCTCTGTAGTTCCTGGTTGTTTCATCTATTACATTACGCTTCATATGGATCGGCCATTATTTCCTTATGTTTTTAGTTCTTGACAGAAAACCTGTAATCATATAGGAGAATTGGAAGAGCAAACCTCATAGTGGGAAAACGACAAGGGCTTATCACCTAATGAATCAGCATACAATATCTGTTACAGTAGCTTGCTGAATGGGGTTTAATTTTTCTGACTAAGGTCAAGCATGTGAACTCAACATGAGAGCTTGTAACTTAAATTGAATTGCTGTTTTGGTACAAGATAACTTCATATCTTTTGTAAATAAAGGTAATTAAACTTGGGTTTCCATTCCATGAAATGTTAAAATTATTTCTAAAACATCCTGTTTTAAATGCATTTTTATTGGGGAGTGAAAAAGAGAACTGTGCCAAATAT
Organism: Palaemon carinicauda; assembly: GCF_036898095.1. Taxonomy (NCBI): domain Eukaryota; kingdom Metazoa; phylum Arthropoda; class Malacostraca; order Decapoda; family Palaemonidae; genus Palaemon; species Palaemon carinicauda. Next base: position 7,528,686 of record NC_090725.1, on the reverse strand, counting down.
TAATGCAAAGCTATACATATACGTAAAACACTGAAATTTTTGTTTTTGTGAATCTAGTCCTGCATATTATTTTTAACAATGTTCTTCTCTTCCTTTGAAAGCATCAACCTAAACAGGGTGTTTTAAATAAATTTGTCATTCAACAGGTGTGAGTCATCTTATAAACACACCGAATTGTGTTATACCTTATATTGACCCATTCCATCCAAGTCTTAAGAAATTTATAGCTGAGGATCCTAAGACAGTAAGTTGATTTATCAAACTTTTAAGGAATATAATGTATTGACTTGGGGATTTTTTGTATTGTCTTACTGTGATTAAAGTTTGGATGAAATAAATGTGACATGAGTGTTCCATTGTACATAAAATGGATTTGTTACAATATGTGCGACAATTTTGGCTTTCAACTTATTATTGTTGGGATTAATATACTATTAAGTCTCCAAGGACTCTCCTGTAAAAGTCTAGAACAGCAAATTCAATATGACATAAAACACCAAAGAAATGTTGTCTTCCTTACTTTAGGGTGATGTTTCAATTTGAAAAGCACAGAGCTGGCGTGCATAAGGGAGACCAACGGCTTCAGATTCTCTGAAACGCATTTCAAAACCTCCAATTCTGAAATTCGACTGGTAACAAATAACACATCATTACCAAGAACAATAATAGCTCCAATACTACCGGGACACTGATTTACTTCCAGCCGCCATTTTAGATATCGTATCGAGAGCGATAACACTCTAGAATCCAAAATGTTGTGAATTGCAGTGCCTACATCTACTATCAAGTAAAAGTAATCCAAGTTCTGAATTCGCTATCTAGTATTTTTGGTTGTAGTGTTAACGTAATAGCTTATGTTTTGAACTTTCAATATGGTTTTCTGTATACAGTACTATTTGGAATTGTTTATGCAATATATATATATATATATATATATATATATATATATATATATATATATATATATATATATACATTCTTATGAAGCTGGTCTAGTGTAGAGTAAATAATTTATTTATGTATTTCTTATATGTATTTAATAGATGAATAGCCAGGTCATAAGCTGAGTTCTTCTCACGTAGGTATAAGTCTTGTATGTAAATAACCTAAGACTTTCGTCGTTAATTTCATTGTATTCTTCATTGAAGTTGGTATATGTAAATTTACGTTATTTTTAAGAATTAACTTTTTATTTCACGTATTTTGTTACTAAGTCTTACGTAATGTATTGAAGAGTGCTATACGACCCAACGAGCTAAGAAGGAAGGCTTATGTATTTTTTTTTTTTCATGAGGTATTGCATCATGTTTGTGAGAAAATACGCAATTCTTATATTTGCCACAGGTTTTGGAAGGTTCTCGAAAACCCCAGCGTTAGATTTCATCTTTTTTTTAATGTTTGAGGACGGGGGTGGACAGAGCTGCTGAGAGACAATTGCCTTGCAAACAAGGTTCGTTCCTCTGAATTTTTGTCTAGTTGATAGCTTAACCGTCACTAGGTGCTAACCCCCATGTGACGAGAATAATATATTTAGAAGGATCTAGAATAACTAAGTCAATATATATGTGGCCATAGGGATGTGTAGGGCAGAAGAGAAACAGCCTGTCCTGTGAAAGACCCAAAGTCCATCCTCTTTCCCTTAAGTGCTTCGAGCGTGTCCTCTCCAAAGTGTATGTTTTAATATAACATATATCGTGTGTAGTGTGTTGAAATGCTACGGAATTAAAGGTGATTTCAATTTACTATGTCATAATACATGCTGGCATTATATAAATTTTTGTAACTGGCCCTGTGCAAGTAAGATACGTGAAGTGTATTTATTTTGGCTTTACTTTGTGTGAGCTGATTACTCTATGTAATTTCTTTAAGAGTTTAATCCTTAGAGTGTTAAAGGTTATATATTTTCATTAGTTATCAAGGCTGAATATTGGTGTAAAATTTAATATTCAGTGAAACAAGTGATTATATAATTCTCAGAGTGTAATTATTTCTTTTGTCTTAGTCTAAGTTTTGTTCATACAGTACTTAATATTTCGAGTGATTTATTTTTTGCTGTAAATTCTTTCAACGTGTCGTAGTTTTTATAGAATATATTCATTTTTGTAAAGTGTGTATTATTTCGATCACCAGAGTTTGTTGCAATACTCTCTCGTATCATTGTTAAAGAATCGAAGTAAGAGATTGTTTTGAATATTTCTTATTAATAATTACCCAGTTTTGTTTTGAGTGTACTTAAGAGACCTTTTGATAGTCAGTGTTTTTATATATTGCCATCTTTGAGTTATATGATTCTTTCAGAGTTCGGGTATTATTCAAATATAACAGATTAATGTAAAAACAAACAGGCGAGTTTGGAACTCGAGAGGTTATGTAGCTTACTAGCCGTAATATATATAATGTGATATTTTGGTGCCCAGACCCTTGGGATCGAGCGAGTCTGTTTTAAATATTGGTTATAACAGGGCTCTGTCTTGATTAAAGGTTTGAATAATTTATTCTTGATTGGATTTTGTGTATTGTTAGGCTATATTTTTTTAGGAGAGGTAAAAATTTGTTGTAAAGTACAAGATGGCACAATTTAATATCCAAGAATTTTTGAATAACACTAAAACACTAATGATCAGGAATTGTCAGAAGCTAGTGTAACTGAAGCTCAGTGGCTCTCTATTTTAATGGGCGTGAGGACCATTGTCACTGGGAAAATTGTCACTGGGAAAATTGCCACTGGGCACATTCCCCATGTGGGAACATTGCCCAGTTTTTTTCTAAGATAATTTGCTATTATACATTTAACTTATTCTTTAATTCAAAAAATAATTAACTAGTTTACTAGTTAAATGTTACTTACAACCTATTTTGTTAATATTTCCATAATTAGAAATAAGTAATCTGTTAAACTGTTATTAGAGTGTTGGACAATGTAAGCTAAACATCTAATAAACTTTTACGTAGATTACATCAATAAAAAAAATATTTCGTTGATATTTTCACAAACCTAACCTAACCTAACCTAACAAAAACTTATTTTCAATATCTTATACTTTTGTAAAGGCAATGTACCTAACGGCAATGTTCCCCCATGGACAATATTCCCAGTGGCAATTTACCCAGTGGCAATATTCCCACATGGGCTATGTATCCAGTGGCAATGTTCCCACAAGGGCAATATTCCCAGTGGCAATAAACTTAGTGGCAATGCTCCCAGTGGCAATGTTCTGCATATGATTTTAATGGCATGTAGTGGCCATGCAGCGAGTGGAATGATTAAAGCCCAAATCAAGTGTCTAGCCTTAGAAGTGTTGATAAACTCGGGGAAATTATCAGAAGAAGATATTGTAGCAGCTCATGAACTGTTGGAGGAAGCTGAAGAAGAATTTGTAGTGAAGCAAAGACCAGATGGCCCACAAAGTGAAGGCATAAGAGCAGAAAGGGACATAGAGCTTGAAATTCAACGAATTGCAGTGGAAGAAAATTTTTTGAAGTTTAAGATAATAGCAAGAGAGAAGGAAATGGAAGCAAGACAAGAAGAAGAACAGCGAGAAGAAGCACAAAAAGTGAGGGAATTGGAACTGTTGAATGCTCATGCAAGGTTGGCAACTCAGATGTTTGATGTGGCAAATGCACAGGGTGGTGATCCCGAAATTCGCAGTAGAAGTTCCCAATGAGTTCTTCGATCATTTTGAAATGGTCGTGTCGATGATGGAATGAGAAGGCAAATGTCCTGTATTAGTGCAGAGTGTATTTACTGGGAAAGGACGCAGTGCTTATCTATCCTTATCTCAGGACCAGAGGAAGGAGTATCAAGAAGTGAAGAGGAGCGTGCTGCAAGTGTATCATATGACCCCTGATTTTTATAGGGAAAATTTCTGAAGTTTGTGGGAGGACGAGGAAATAACTTACCTGGATTATGCATATCAGGTACGATGAAATTTTAAACAATGGATAAAGGCTGCTAACATGTGGGAGATGGCTGATTTAGAAGAGTTGATAGTACTGGAACAATATCTACAAGGAATTCCTGAACATATTCGAATGTACTTGAGAGAGAGAGAGAGAGAGAGAGAGAGAGAGAGAGAGAGAGAGAGAGAGAGAGAGAGAGAGAGAGAGAGAGGTGAAGAAACTTGATAAACCCACTTCGCTGGGTGAAGATTATATTATCAATCGTAAACCCTGCTCGGGTATGAAGTTTTAACCGTCATTCCGACCAAGTGTCAAGTATTCACTGAACCACGAAAACCATTTCAGCAATAAACTGTCATGCGAGTTGGTGACAGGTAATTTTGATTTTGCGGTAAAGGATTCATTAGCTGTCGAAGGATTAGACGTCCTGCTGGGTAGTGAGGTTGGTGGAGTGCCGTTTGTTCCCTGTCCCATTGTAATGGAGAAACCACTGAAGTATAGTCCTGTGACTGAACTCAAGGACTACTCGTATCTGTTTCCTAGTTGTGTGACGACTAGGAGTATGACGAAGAGAGTGGCTGCTGAAGAAGAAAAAGAAACCGAAAGATCAATGAACTTGGAGGATTTGTTTTCCGAAGAAGAGGATTCCCTTGACGGTACGCAAGAGGAGAACTACCAAGTAAGCCCGAGAGAAGAGGAACAACAGACGAGTGGACAAGAAGACAAAGAAGACATGGACCTGGATACAATAGAAAATTCAGCATTAAAAGTAAGACAAGTGAATAAGGAAAAGGCTGATATGATTACAACGGAAGGATGCAACATTAACAGAGTTATTGTACCGTTTGGTCGATGAAATTCATTCAAAATTGTTTTATTTTGGTCAGAAGCGGTCTAATCCTGTGTTCTATTAATCCTGTTGGTGACGAATTGCCCGGTAGTGAATTGTCCCGTAACGAGATGTCCGGGTATGAACGGTCCACTAGCGAACTGTCCGGGTATGAACGGTCCATTAGCGAACTGTCCGGGTATGAACGGTCCACTAGCGAACTGTCCAGGTATGAACGGTCCACTAGCGAACTGTCCGGGTATGAACGGTCCACTAGCGAACTGTCCGGGTATGAACGGTCCACTAGCAAACTGTCCGGGTATGAACAGTCCACTAGCAAACTGTCCGGGTATGAACGGTCCACTAGCGAACTGTCCGGGTATGAACGGTCCACTAGTGAACTGTCCGGGTATAAACAGTCCACTAGCTAACTGTCTGGGTAACAGTAGTACCATACAAGTGTTCAACTAATCAATATTCGCAGCCTTCAAATTTTGTTTGCTTTAAATTTTTTACTTTAGTCAAATAAAATGAATCGGACAAAGTGTAGTATTTGGTATTTTTAAAATAATCTTTACATGTAGATAGTGTTCCCAAATACACTAATGGTTCCAAATCTGATGCTGACTTTGCGTTTTGGGTAATTTTTCCTTATGCTGCCTGCAATTTCCTGATTGTTTCTCAATTTTGACTGGACTTTATACCTTTTCCATGGTACCTAAGGAGATTTTTATTTATTATGATTCCTTAAGTGCACTTCAATCATTAGAATTTTATTCAAAGTATATATTCATTGGGTTTAGCAATGTTATAATGGTATCTGGAAGCTAATATTTGATGGGTATCAGCACATTTAAGGGCCGGGATTACTGGTAACGAAATTGTTGATAGATTAGAAAAGTATGGATTTGTGGATGATGTAAAACAACCTATTACATCGCTATACAGGGATTGTTTCCCTTTTCTTTGTAAAAGTATTATAAAAACTGCATTTTGTCAAGGAGAGTAGGGCTGATAGTAACCAGAAGATACTGTAAATATTAGGACGAACCTTCCAGGGAAATCTAATAATTAAAATCAAAGATGGTAGACTGCGCTTGACGTTTGACAATAGGCATATCCCATGCAATAAGGTAGGCCTTTTTATAAGGACTTCTTTGTCCCTTTGATAGGGAAATGTTCGTTCGCTGAATGGCCTTGATTGGGGGCCTAATATATTTTCTCTCTGAGTGACCAAAGGGAAATTCTAAAGTTTTGCATTTAATACCTGGAGAGGAAGTTATTTTTAAATCACATGCTAGTCTCCCTGGAATATGATTTTTCTTTTTGCAGCTTATGCTGAGCTTACGTTAGGGTGCTACCAGTGTTTTAATTGTTTTTAATGTATTCATACATCTGTATGGTCTGTATGACTGTGTTTTCTTTTAAATTTGATAAGCTTACTTAACTGCACATAGACATTGGTAAAATTCTAAGTTTCTTTTGGCATTTATGACATATGGTCATGTGATACCAGTTAAATGAATGGATCTATTGACCAATCTTCAATTCCATAATATTTTCTATTTGTTTATTGAATTTAAGTAACTAAAATTCAGGTAATTCATATCAATAATGTAATGTATTACATTTCACAGCTGAGTTGCAGTGATAAGCCTCCGCTTACAGAAGAATCAGGAGTATCTTTGATATATTTTGAAGAAAGAATACATTTCTATGGAGTGTCTAATGCTTCTGTCCAGTGTTTCTACAATGGAATTAAAAGATTAGAAGAGCTGGGTAATTACACAAAATCCTGTGATGAAAAGTGGAGGTGAGTTTTGTTACTATTTCCCATATAATCTTTTATTGCTGTAATGCACAAAGAAATTCAACACTGACACAGTTGTAATTGGTTTAACCTTCACATACATATTTTTTTTACTATTCTTATTTCTAATTACTGATAGTTTTATTCTTTATTTTAAGCCTCATGACTTTTCTTCTTTTACTTCTTGATTTTCTAAAGTATTAATTTTTATTACAATTGGTACTGCAGTACACTATATGTGAATGGAAACATATGACAAGAATATACTGTAATTTATGATGAATTCAAACCAATTAATAGGAAACACACATACATTCATGAGAGTGTGCCATGATAAAGTTGTTCGATTTCAGCATGAATAGGACATCCAGAGCTTTACAGTTTGGGCTGAGCATACAGTGTTTTGTAAGATACTACCTGAAATAAATTTAAGCAATACAACAAACAAGTGTGGTACTCGGCTTGGTTGTAGCATCCATGAGGGGAAATTAGAAGCATAATAACAAGCATCTAGCTTCTTCTTTGAATTTTTTTCCCTTATAAGATGTGTCTTCTTTTTATCCATACATTCATGATTTGGATGTTTACATTTTTGTAGATATTTGTCCTTTATGGTACACAGGTTTACTCAGTTATTTGGTCTGAAATTAATCTTTGGAGACCATACAGCACATTAAACCCCAAAAAGGGGTTTTGACAAAGGAAAGTGCTAATTCAGGGAGGTGCTGTGTGGTCTCCAAGACCCTCCCATCTCCCCAGACTTGGGTGGAGAAGGTGCACATTGAGTCTCACTGTGAATATGGAAGATGGCTGCTGGGCCAAACTAGCACACAAGTAGCATTATCTCTAGTATTAGTATTGATTCTTGGGGATTACGTGTCATCGGTTACCTGATGATTTTCAACATTGGAAGAGCTACCCTAGAGCAGGGTAGAAAATATTTATTGGTATTTTTTTAGCATGATTCCCTGCTCTACCGTTTTACAGTAAATTCCTTATAGATCACACAACACCACCAAAAATAGGTCTGTCCTTTGTCAAAACCCCTTTTGGGGGAGTGTCTTTTAGTTTTTACAATATCCAAAGCCCAAGATTTAAGCAAAATAATAAAATAATAGAAAAAAGGGCAACCAATGTCCACAATGGTCATTTCCTATTGTGACTATGGCCCTTGTGATATATTTGACTGATATACTCTCGGTCATGGGAAGAAATATCCCAGAGAAAACAAATCTGTTTCAGACTTGATCCTCAAAACTACAAACTTAATATATATAATTTTCTAATGTTTTGTTACTTTGATGTTTAGAAACTAATGTCATTATTTTTTCAGCATTGAGAAGAAGATAAAAATAAACGAAAGGGTGACACCATTGTTAGAAGATGCTATACTTGTGAAATGCATATATACAACTCCGAAGGGAAAGGGAAAGTCCATTTATGAAAATGTTCATTTTTTTATACAGTCATCAAGAATAGAGAAAAAGAGGGAAAAATTCAAGGTATGTATTTTTCACCTATTGCTATATTCTGTGAGAGCTGTTTTGTCCTTGTTATTGATTATTATTATGCCATGGTACAGAAACCTATTATATAAACAAAAGTATACAGGCTAAGTTTATTGATAATGTTATATAAATCTAGTATATTTAGAGTAAGACCATTTTCAATCAAATATACTTATTCCCAGAAGTTTTTGTGCCATCCTTCTTGATAAAAGCTTCATTAATCTCAATTTAACTTTCATCTGCAATGTTCATCAGTCATTTATGTAGGAATGCTATCATAAAAGTGTCTAGCGTGTAGTACAGTAATACCTTAACATACGAGTGCTCCAACGTACGAGCATTCCGAGATGCGAGCTACACTCTGAGCAAAACTTTGCATTGAGATATGAGCATGATATTGAGATATGGGCACGCTTAAAGATGCTAACGCTAGATAGTGGAATGCTTGAGAGTGCTCCAAGTCTGCAGCACTCGTTCAGTTCACGTGGTTGTTGACTTCTGTACACATCGCCCGAGCATTTCCCGTGTTGTGTTTGCGTTATTTACGTGATTTTCACTATACAGTATTTCTGAACATTCTTTGAAATAAATGATAGGTCCTGAAAAAGTGAATGGTGAGGTTGGCAGTGAGAAAAAAAGGCATGATGACTATGGAAATGAAGCATAAGATTATCAAGAAACGTGAGTGTGGTGTACGTATAAGTGATTTGGCACCCAATTATGAGTGGTGTACATCAACAATATGTACAATCCTTCAACAGAAGGATGCTATCAAGAACACAAATTCTTCCAAAGGCTTAACTATCATGTGTATGTCATGGACAAACATAAATGACGAGATGGAGAGGCTTCTGTTGCTGTGGATTAAGGAGAAACAGCTAACAGGAGATAGCATTACTGAGAAGCAGCTGGTAGGAGATAGCATTACTGAGACAATGATCTGTGAGGAGGCCAGTGCAATCTATGAAGATTTGAAACAAAAGGAAGCTGCTAAAGGCGTGGAGACATCAATGCTAGGGGAAATGTCTAAAGATAGTCTTGGATGGTTGAATAATTTATAAAAGTGAACTAGGATCCACTCAGTTGTGAGGCATGGAGAAGCTGCAATCTCAGATACAAAAGCCATGGAGGAGTATGTTGAATGTTTTGCTGATTATTGCTGAGGAAGGTTACATCCCCCACCATTTATCTGGCAAAAGATGCCATGGAGGACATTCATCATGGCTGAAGAGAAGAAGCCGCCGAGCCATAAGCTCATGAGGTCTAGATTGACTCTAGACTTACGTGCTAATGTCAGAAGTGACTGCAAGATCAAGTCACTGATGGTGTATTACTCCTAAAAGCCCAAAGCTTTCAAGAGTCACAAGATCTTGAAAGAAAAACTTCAATGATGTGGTGAGCTAATACAAAGACATGGGTTACCAAGCATTTTTTTTACGAAATCATTAAATCTGGCCTTTGGTCCTGCAGTCAAGAAATATTTACTAGGAAAAAAACCTGCCATTGGAATGTCTTCTCACCCTAGATAATGCCCCTGGCCAACATCTAAGTCTTGAAGATGACCCTCTTCATGAATTTGATTTCATCAAGGTCCTCTATCTCCCCCCCCCCCCCCAGCGTGACTCCCCTTCTCCAGCCCATGGACCAACAAGTCATTTCTAATTTCAAAAAGCTCTACACAAATGCTTTGGCATCACAGATAATACCACCTTCACCTTTCATGAATTTTGAATGGATCGTTTCTATCTTTTTTCCCGGCTAAGTTAGGAATAATCGATTAAAAGGGAATTTCAAAGTTATTTTAGGTAGTTTTACAATGTCTTCTCTTGACATATCTTCAGGGTCTAATTTTCCTTATATCCTTATAATCACCTTATTACTGCATTGATACTTAATGTTAGTTCATCAAGCAAGTAAGCGACTCTATCCTGCGTGATGAACATTCTTTATGGAGTGCAATTGTATGCAGTCAGTCTACTGCTACCACTTCCTCATGAGGTAGAAAAATATCTTTTATGATTTATTGTATCCTTCAATACCGCTGTAGCCACCCAAAGAAGTGCCCTTAATAGCATACCCTTCACAGACTTCTCTTTGGAATCCAAGTGACTGGTTCTGTTCATATGCATTCCCTCAGACTTTAATTTACCTATATTACAGACACCCTTACTTGGTTGTAAACAAATATTCCTATTGTTCACGGTGATTCATCATTTTTATTTAGCTTTGAGATATATTCTGATCTTTAATCTTTACATGAAACATATTCTTATCTGATATTTATACTAGACAAATTCTTATCTTTAATCTTTACAACACAGTTTCAGAAAGCTTATGATTTATACTCATCACCACCCGAAGAGACACATGCCAGGCCAAATATTTGTTTAGCTTATCGTACTGGATATGTGCCATATGATGTTCATTAACAGTGCCTGTTTTGTATGCTGTATCTCTACTGTACATTCTTTCTCTTCTGAATACTTATGCTTGTTTTCTTGATACCAGCCTTTTAATGTAAACCCAACATCTTACAAAGAATTTAACAGAAGTAAAAGAGATGACTAAATTTGCAATAAATTCATAAAGGTGGAATTCAGTAATATAGCCTTGGTTGAAAAAATGGAATGATTATGATCAATTAGACAGTGATGATACGAAATCGAAGAAAATTTTCGAAACAATTATATAACCGTGCGAAGCGGTATGTATTGGCAATCCATGTTTGCCAACTGTCACATAAGCAGAAGAGCAACTTGGCGGAGTAACGAGAACTTTGGGTGTGGAGGAAATGCCCCCTAAATCTTGATGAAGTCACTGGCAGCAGGGTGACGGATTGGGTTTAAGGCGATAGACAAGATGTCATTTCAGTCTCTACTTTCGATGCCTGGCGGATGATCTTACTGAAATCAGTATGGACTTGCAGGGGTCACTTGCCTTAGTTAGATAGGCACTGCCTATCTCGAGGAACTGACTATCTTTTTTTTTTTATGAATTTAGCCAAAGAATCCTCTATGGATTTAGTCAGCCTGTGGAAAGCAAAAATGATAGAATGGCCTCAGTCCTAGGCGTAGCAGGGTGCTAAGAATCTCCTGATTACTAAAGAAAAATTGAAAATTGGTAATTGGAATGTTAGAACCATGCATCAAATTGGGAAGTTACACCATGTGGAGAATGAATTTATGAAATATAGTTTATATATCTTGGCCATAACTGAAACACAGTGTAGGTTGATTGGTAAAGAAATCTGAGACCAAGGCAATATATATATATATATATATATATATATATATATATATATATATATATATATATATATATATATATATAATGTATGTGTGTATGTATATATAATGTATATATAATACATGTATATATATGTATATGTATATATATATGTATATGTATATATATGTATATATATGTTTATATATGTCTTATTTATAACTGTAATCGAACAGTTTAACATGTTTTTTCAAAAAGGCCCATAAAAGAAACACAGGAAATATGAATAAATCACACTATATTTCGGTCAATAAACATCGACCCTCTTCAGGATGTGAAGTAAAAGTGAGGCTTACAGTGGAGAGTGACGGTTTATATATGAAAGCAAAAGGGTGTGTTCAATTGTTCTATAGTTGTTATAATTGCTGGAAGGATTAGCCAAATTTAATTACATCCAGGTGCGTGTTCTTATTGTTGAGCCGCTTGGAGGAAGTCTTGACCTCTGATGCATGTCTGGTGGTCGGTCTCCGTGGATTATCTTCTTAATGATAGGGTTGAGAAGAGTATTGTCCACTGTGTCAGCTTTCCATTGGCCCCCACATAGGTTCATTGTGTTTGATTGATTTATGATGGCTGATTCCAGGATTTTCCTTCTGTACGGACAGGTACTCTTAAAAAGCAAAGACGACTCACTCCAGTTAATCTGGTGCCCTAAATCCCTAAGGTGAATGAAAATCCCCGAGTTTTCATACCCATATCTAACAGATCTTTTGTGTTCGGATAATCTTTGAGATAGCGAACGGCCAGTTTGCCCAACGTACACTTTTTCACAATCCCTACATGGTACTTTGTAAACGCCGGATTCTATCTCTCTTTTATTTTGATAAACATTAATAAGGGCGCTTCCTATGGTCTTTGGATATGAAAAAACAAAGGGGTTCTCAGTTTTGATATGATTTGTTATATTTTTAATACCTTCTATATATGGGAGTTTTATCTTATTTTTAAAATCTCTTTGGTTAGTAACATCATGATCTTTATAATATATCGTGTTGGCTTTGTTGATGGCCTTTTCTATGACATACGTCGGGTAGAATAGCTGGGCGAGTTGTTTACGGATGATTTCAAATTCTTTATTTAGGTAGGCTGGGGAACAGATTCTCAAACCTCTAAGAAATAGATTGCAAGCTACTCCAATTTTTACAGAAATGTCGTGATAACTAAAGAAATGAATGTAGGAAATAGAGAAAGTTGGTTTTCTATTCAACATACATTCACGTAACCTTTTAATTTCCTCACATTCATCTTGCATTTCTTCCACCTCCTCTTTAGTCAGTAGATCATCCTCACTCCTCGTAATATCAACCATGCCAACAAAATTCGCCATAAATACACTATTATCTTCTATCACAACTACTTCACATCCATTCTTCAGAAGCAAACCACTACCAATATCAACTGATAAATCATGCAATCTTAAAAAGTCAATTCCTATCAAAAAACAACTAGGCATCTCCTTCTCTCCCATTACAATAAAATTATGTTCCACCTCCATACTTCCCAGTTTTACTTTCAAACGCACTTCTTCCCAAACTAGCAAACTTCCTTTACCTATCCCATGAATTCTCACACTCGTACATTGCCGTTTCACTTCCCAATTGTACCGCTCTATTTCCTTGATAACACACATATTCACTAATGACACTTGCGCACCTGTATCAATTAAACTACAGTATTCATTCTCATTTATACCCAATGAGGGTCATCCTTATCACACCCATGGTCATCTTCGCTATCTTCTATGCTCATACCACTCTGATTCAAATCACTCGGACAATCCTCCTTCTTACTCAACAACTCGCAACATCTTTCATTACATTGTAACCTCAATATATACTCTCTTTCAGTCTCTTTATTTGCTCGATACTGCATCGGACGATTCCACCCAAAATACAAATAAACAGTGACACCATACAACATACTTACTACCAACAATACTTTTGATAACAATTCACCCTCAAGCATACTATCCTCCTCCTTATATGCCATTTCTTTCGATACTTCATTCCTAACACTCATTCTAAGCTCATCTATACTAGCAGGTATATCCCTATTCAAACCCTTCAATTTAAACTTATTTAACCCACACAAAATACATTTATACACCATGTCATCCCCTTCAAAACTTTTTACCACCACTAAATCTTCCGGCAACCTTTCAAAATTACTATCATTCTCGCTACTCTCTTCTATCTTACCATGCATTCTTGACATCGCATCTGCTATCACGTTCTTACTCCCAGGTACATATTCTAGCTTAAAGTCAAATTCATTTAAATCCTCTATTGTCCTCGCAACTCTAGCATTCACAGACTCTTTCCTAATCATGTACACTAGGGGCTGATGGTCAGTACGCACAATAAATTTCACACCATACAAAAATACCTTCAACGCTTTCACGCAAAACCTTATCGCAGCCAACTCCCTTTCAATCGTGGAATACTTTCGCTCAACCTTATTAAATGCTTTACTTACATACGCTATCACTCTCAACTGTTCATCTCCGTTTATTCTTTGCATTTGAACCAAGCAACCACCCATACTAATCCCACTAGCATCCGTATATAACTCTAGCATACTCGCATGTTCACTATAATCGGGAAAGGCCAAAGTGACGTCTCTCACAGCCTCTTCTTTCAAGTTTTCAAATGCTTCAATCATACGCTCATCCCATTTCAGTCTCGTACTATTTCTCTTACCTATCCACTCATTCAAAGGCTTCCCTATTCCCGAACAATCTCTGACAAACTTCCGACCAAATTAAATTAACCCAAGAAAACCTCTCAACTCACGCACCGTATGAGGACGTGGAAACTCTCTCACCTTACTCACAAACTTTTCACTCTTCCTTATACCCGATTCACTCACCACATGCCCAAAAAATTCCACCTCCCCGGCCAACTATGTACACTTTTCAAGCTTAACTTTCACACCAACTTCTATCAATCGTTCTAATACTGCTCCAAGCAACTGCATGTGTTCCTCAACAGTCTCACTAGCAATCAAAATATCATCAATAAAAACAGTCACCTTCTGTCTATCAAACCCAGCCAAAACTACATTCATTGCCCTCTGGAAGGCAGCAGGCGCATTAGCAAGGCCAAAACTTAATCTCTTAAACTGATAATGACAATTGCTGCTCGAAAATGCTGTAATGGGCCTGCTCCCCTCTGCCAGAGGCATCTGGTAATAGCCCCTAACTAAATCTAACTTTGTAAAAACTTTCATACCATGCATCTTATACACACAGTCAGACACTACATTCATTGGGAAACGTTCTTTAACAGTTACTTCATTCACCTTCCTATAATCAATACACATACGTAAACTTCCATCCGGCTTTCTTACAGGTACAATAGGGCTATTCCAGGCACTTTCACTCCTTTCTATTACACCCATTTGCTCTAACTCCTGGCACTGCTCTTCTATTTCTCTGGCAATAGGCGGAGAAAAATGTCGGGGACGCTGATATATGGGGGTATCATTACTAAGAACTATCTTAAATTCAGGCAGCTTTGATCCCCCACAATCCTCGTCACCGCGACTCAAAACTCTCCGTCTATCCCATAACATCCTATACAATTGTTCCCTTTCTCCCTCACTTATATTCTCATCTACATTAATTCTTTCTTTCAAACTTTCATAGTCCCAATCGTCATCCGGCTTTATCTTACCCGTCATAACACGTCTCAATTTAACATACCTTTCATCCTCTACATTGACCAACGTATACATACATCCCATGCAATCACCCTCACGTATACCCCGTATTCTCTTCCTCCTTACAGTCGGCAACAAGCTCACATACACCTTCGGCTCCTGCAAATTCAAAATACCATCATACACATGCACACTTGCTTTCACCAAATTACTTGCTTCCGAACCTTCCACTACATATTCACAATTGTCACTATTGGCAATTCCCAGACTATTCGGCCATGCAACTTTTACACTGACAACCTCTCTCGCATCTTTTGACAATTTAACACCTTCTTTTGCTATTAACGGCACACCTTTCCATACCTTCGTACATACACTACCATCTTCATTCAAATAAAATTCCCCACAAAATTTACCCTTAACTTTCATCTCTATCATATTTACATTAGGATGTACAATCATACCGCATTTTTTCAAGAAGTTATAACCTAACAACACATCGTATTTGTCATTTACTCCCTCAACCACATAAAAATCATTACCTTCCATCATCAGCCCCCCAATCATAACATTTTCACGTAACTTTCCTTGCACAGACATACTTAAATTACCGATACCTTTCACTTCACCTTTACACCCCCTAAATTCACACACATCCCTTACCTTATTGTATGCATTCCTAAACATTAAATTGACACCACAACCAGTGTCAATCAGACCAACTAGCTCTATTCCATTAAAATTTACTTTTGCACTCATGCAGTCATAAGCTCTTTCGCCCATCACGTCTTCATGTAGTAAACCTTCACGAACATGCATCACATTCACTCCGCACACACTCGAGGACTCACCCAGCTGAACCCTCTTACACTCTAGTTTCCCGAACATCCTGGCTGATTTACTCCCTTCTTCCTACATACCCTAGCTACATGCCCATCTGCACCACATTCACTACACTTACCCCGTGGCTCCTTGCATATTCTAGCATAATGACCATCCTTACCACAATTACCGCAAATCACATTTGTACGATTACTCCGACATCCCCTCGCTATGTGCCCAGTCATACCACACCGATAACATTTTATCCCTTTCTCTTTCTTGCACTCACTAATTCTATGCCCTACCTCACCACATCCAAAACAAGCATCTAGAGCCCATCTACATTCATTCTTCTTATGTCCTACTTTCCCACATCTATAACACTTCTCTTCACGGATACAACTACCTGACCTACCTTGCGGCGCACTAGCACTCATATCCCTCCAAACCTGATTCCCTTGCCTAAACCCTTCATTTGTCCTTACAGGTATTCCCACATTACTCGCCCTAACACTCCTATCTACTACACTATCAGCTACCCTCATCGGTCCTCTCATAACAGCATCTCTAAAACTAACAAATTCTGGCACACTTTCCTCCATTCCAGTTCTTACACTCACAGATTTACTTTCTTTCATACACCTATCCAACTCGTAATCCTCAACTATCTCTAAAATATCATCCCATGTCAATCTTTCTTTCGTCCACCTCATTTTCTCCTTCCGTTTCAAATTAACAAACTCAGCAACATTCTCGGGTACAGTAGCCAAAAACTTCCTCATTAACTCCTTATTCTCATTTATACCTTCATCCCCATACTTCTTCCTAGCTAAAGTTTCCAACCTACATACGTACATTGATATCGCTTCTCCTGCATTCATCCGGGCTTCATCAAAATCATTCTTACGCTTATACTTAACACTCCCTTTCATACGTTTTACCTGCTCAATTATTCTCTTTTTCACACTTTCATAATCAACGTCCCCTACACTCATTATCACTCCATACATCGTCAACAAATACCCAGTCAAATATTCTCCTAACTCCCTAGCCCAAACTCTTTTACTATCACCATACTTATCCTGACAATACCTCTCATACTCCTTGAAAAAATCATATACATCCCTACTGCTATGCTCATTGAACCTTTCACACCGAGGTACCTCTCTCATAAACACAGTCTTACACACATCACGTTCATTCTCACTGCTATCATCACTGTCTACTCCCCTGTTACCTTCTTCCTCATTTGAATACAATGAATCCACTTCCACACTTAAATTCCTATCCTTAACCATTCCCTTCTTACCCTTTTTCTTACTTACCACTTTCACCCATTCACGATCGTCCTTGCTATCAGCCTGATACTTTTTCTTCTCTTTCTTCACATCACTTTTACCTTTCCTTTCATCTTTCCTCTCACCTTTCTGTTCATCCTTACTATGCCTAATTCCCTTATCTTCAATATCACCATCACTATTACTACTATCACTATCACTTCCTTTCCCATTATCACCTACCTTAACCTTCTCTTCCACTACCAACCCATTACCCGAAGCTGAGGACACTCCTCCGACTGCACCTTCACCCATTATCGTTTTCATCATCCCCATGACTTGCCCCATCATATCTTCCAATCGGTTCTCCATTCGTTCCTCATTCTCTTTCATCCTCATCTCAAAACATTCTTCCACTTTCGCTACAGTTCCCTTTAACTCCCCAAGCTCCTTCTGCATCACCGCATTCTCCCAGTTCAACCTCTCATTCTCTACTAGCAACCTCTCCTCACGCTCCTTACTCAGCCGCAATTCCTCCCTCAAAACCCTTAATTGCTCCTCCATTTTTCATCAACCTTAATCCTAATTCCGTCCTTCGTCCAACAGTCCAGCTTCTATCCCACCTCGGCAGTCCCTGTTCGGGCGCCAAAATAATGTGGCGGGATGTTGCAAAACAACCCCCACACCCTTGAATCACTCTAACTGACAATTGTCTCAACAACACAAACTTTCCCCTTACGTAATCTACAACCAGACTCTTAGACAAAAAGGACGAAATTTAAACAAAACATAACCTTAAAACTATATTCTCAAAAACTTACACTTAAAACTAGAATCAACTGCATCCAAAAACTTAACACTAAATATACAATAAACACCATTCAAATAAACCAAAAAAAACTATCAAAACTTAACATTAACCTCACACCACCAACACCAAAATATGTACGTATATATATTTTATGGACACTAACAGTCGTCCACACACTGCCAACTGTCTTTTGCAGCCCACTACCACAGCTTTGTGGTCAACAATCCACTCGGTGGCCATTTGCCATAACTGTCTCAGTGATTGGGGTGGTCGTTCTAATCATAATCATCATCATAAACATCATTATTATCAGCAATCTCAATTCACAGGCCTAGGTCATCAACAGTTCAGCAATCCAATAAAACAGTCCAAAAAAATCGTATACAGGTCAGGTCATCAACAATAATCCACTTTCAAACTTGAGTCTCTCCAAAGGAGGAATCACGGCTTGCCAAAAATAAAGAAAGAAAAACACTTACGAACACTTCTAGCTAACTGAACTATCGCACTATAATCAAAGATAAATAATAAATTGTTCCTATCATTCACAATCACGACAAGCAAAGATAAACAAAACTGTACTTACTCAAAAAATCAAAAATCACTTCCTCGCTGGTAAAGAAAAATAATAATTCCAGCGTTCACACAACTGACTCAGGACGCAGTCAATCAAAAAAAGCATTCGCTCCGAAACATTCACCACTGTCGTAACCTTACTAAAAATGTAAACAAACAATCTCATTGGTACCAACAGTCTTTCTCACCACAAACGATCGTTAACCTAACTACTTTCGCTCGCTAACACAATATCTCTCTCTCTCTCTCTCTCTCTCTCTCTCTCTCTCTCTCTCTCTCTCTCTCTCTCTCTCACAGGATTTGGCAAAAACAAAAAAAATAAAAATAAAGCAAAAATAAATCCTCCACACCGTGTGTCACAATATCGTACATAGTTCATTTTGTGTTTATATCATGCTTGTATCTTCGCTCTTCCCTCACACAAAAAAGAACCTGAATAAACATGCCTGTTTTTCTCATTGGTAATGGTGTCGATTTTAAACATGAAATTTCCTGTTGCCTTGAGCTTTTGTATATAAAATAGTGTGTTCTATAATAAACTCACGCAATTGCTTTCATCCTGTCTTTGAGTCACAAATGTGACAGGCCGAGAGAAGGTCGTGACTCCAAGACAGGGTGAAAGCAACTGCGTGAGTTTATTATAGAACACTCTCCTTTATATACAAAAGCTTAAGGCAACAGGAAATTTCATGTTTAAAATCGACACCATTACCAATGAGAAAAACAGGCATGTTTATTCAGGTTCTTTTTAGTACGAGGGAAGAGCGAAGATACAAGCATAATATATACACAAAATGAACTATGTACGATCGTGTGACACACGGTTGGTACAATATCCATGGTTTTCTCCTTGTAACTGTATGCCCCCAAACTTCACTACCAACTGAATGATATATTTTCTTGGTATCACACCATTCTTCATTAATTATCTGCTCTTCGCTGCTTGAAGTCTCTTAAGATTGCAAATTGATTCCTACATTCAATTGCAAAGGTTTTTCTGTGTTCATCTTCTAGAAGCTTAGTTGTATGAAACCTAGGTACTCTATCTACATTTATTCTGGGTGCTTTAAGTTTTAATTTCAGTGTGGAAATGAAGAGCTGGTGATCACTACCAATAGTGATCACCAGCTCCTCATTGCCACAGTGTCCTATCAAATGCATTTCCAATGAACAGTGGAGTAATCTAAGGGAATGTGTTGTTACCTATGTTGTTTATCCTCTTCATTGATTTTGTAATGCATAGAACAGTTGGGGATGGTGAAGAAGTATTGGAGTGGATTGGTAACAGGGAATTAGCTGGCCTACAGTATGCTGATGACGTTGTCCTTATTAATAGAACACCACAGGTCTTGCAAAACCTGGTTACCATAATGCATGAAATACCATATGACGTTGGCCTCAAGATAAATAGAAAAAAGACAGAGATGATGAGACCGGAATATGCAATGGAAGATGAAATATCTTTAGAAGGAGAAAGGATTAATGAGGTGGAATCATTTAAATATTTAGAACTATGATCTCTTAATATAGGATCTTTACAATTACGGTTGATGAAAGATTGAAAAAAGCAAATCAGACAATGGATAGGTTCAGTAAAATTTGGAAATCAAATCGCCTGAAATTACATATAAAAATCAGGCTATATATCTATTTAGTGAGATTGGTGTTACTGTATGGGCATGAGTCATGGTATGACAATGAAACACTATCCAGCAGATTTTGTAAATTTGAGAACAAAGCCCTCAGAAGAATATTGGGAATTAAATGGCAGGACAACATTAGAAATAACACCACTCTATAAAAGAGATTACCTGAGTTTCTTTTGTGGATGAGGTCATGGTGGGTGGTAGATGGAGATGGTTCGAACATTATCTTCGCACTCCTCAAGAGAGATTAGTTCACCAAACTTTCAACTGGGCTCCAAGAGGCACTAGAATAGTTAGAAGACCCAGGGCAACATGGGTGAGGCCTATGAAATGTGAAGTAGGAGATGATGGATGAAGAAGTATTGATTTAAAATCTCAAGACAGAGACGACTGGTGAAATCTAAACGAGGCCCTTTGCGTCAATAGGCGTAGGAGGATATTATGATGATGAGGATGAAGATTAAACTCTCGTTAAGGAAACATACCGAGATCAAGTGAGAAACAAAATCTAGGGCAAAAAGCTGCTTATGATTAATGTGGTTTTTATGAAACAATTCTTAACATAATAAGGAATGAAAGCTTTTCTTTTTAGTTTACATAAATTCTAAACCAAATTATGTATCTTATTTTAATCAGAATAGAAAATTTAAATTATTTTAAGTTCAGACTGCTCCATAATACTCAAATTAAAAACTAGATATCTTGCGTTTCATCTCTGATTTTATTGGGCTCATTAATCATATCACTTTCAAAATATTATTAATGGGAGCTTTGTTTATGGTTGTAACAGTAGATATGTTATCAATTATTGTCAAGCTCATTTGATCAGGTGCTTAAAATTTTAATACTCAATATATAGCTTTCAATGTCCAGTGGCTTATTATATGTTATCTTTATCAACATTATTAGTAATTTCCATGTAGACGATTTTATTTTTTTTTATTTTCAACTTATTTCATTTCAACTTCGTAATAGGGATTTTCTTTTATCTTTAACAGGCTAACTTTTGGGAAAGAAGGCGTGAAAATCTAAGTGTGATAATTTTTGGAATGGATTCTGTATCACGTGGTAATCTTCATCGTCACATGCCAAAAACATTTGCCTACCTCACTGATAAGCTCAAGGCTGTAGATCTGAAAGGTTATAACAAGGTTGGTGACAACACCGATCCTAACCTTTCAGCAATATTGACGGGTATGCATTATGAAGAATTAAAAAACCATTCGTGTTTAGTTAATAATTCAATAATAAATTTTGACGACTGCCCTTTTATTTGGGATGAGTTTGAAGGTAAAGGATATGCCACAGTCTTTGCTGAAGATGGTCCATGGATGGGGACTTTCCATTGGAGAAAAGCTGGATTTTGTAAAGAGCCCACTGATTACTATAATAGGCCATATTTTTATGCTGCCGAGAAAACTATTGGAAATTCCCCTGGTGGTAAAAGGCATTGCAATTTATGCCAGGGAGAAAGAGTTAGCATTTCCTTAGTTCATAATTATTCACTTGCTATTGCTGAATCACTCCAAGATATTCCATACTTTGCTTACTATTGGACAGCAGCCTCCACTCATGATAACTTGAAAGAACCTGCAGCCGTCGATCAACTCTGTATGGATTACCTGAAACTACTCTCTGAGGGAGGCTACTTAGAGAACACTGTCTTGTTTTTCATTAGTGACCATGGTCTGAGATGGGGGGATTTCAGGTCAACCTACTCTGGAATGCTTGAAGAAAGATTACCCTTTGTAATGATAAAATTTCCAGAGTGGTTTGAGCAGGAATACCCTGAAGCATTTCAGAATTTGCATGTTAATACCAAGAGACTGACATCCAACTTTGATGTTCATATTACTTTAATTGATATATTGAACCAAGCCTATGGAAATTTAGAGGAAAGGTGAGTTCATATTATTGTGATTATCTTTGAAATACTTTCTTGTGAAATAGTTAATTTCTTTTACTTGCCATGCAAACAACTGTTTGAAACCTGTCACTAACTCTGATCAAAATATAATTTCATGGTTTTGATCATAGCTATAAGAGAAATTGCACTTGAATTTAACAGTTGAAGTTGAACTTTTAGATAACTCCAAAAACCAGGAGCATTGAAAAGGACGTCACTATTAAAAGACTATTTTGTACAAAAGGGGTTCTTTGATTAATTTTAAAGAATCCATTTAAAGGTTGGACAGAAAAGAATACATTGTAATGTATTACCAACCTTATGTAAATATTGTCAATGGAGAGCAAACTGCATAGAAAAATTCTAAGATTTTACTTATAATTCACTAAAAGTAAATTGTCAGAACAAAGTATAAATGAGTTCGGCTGTTACGCATTTTGAAAGGATGCTATGTGTTTCCTCTCACCTTCAGCCAAGAAGTGGATGGAAGTAGGCAGGTCTGCCTCTATTTACATGGCTTGGTGTGGTAGTCGAGTGGGGCACTGGACACTGACTGGTCCCCATGAGCGTAGGCAGTACTGAGTCTTGGATGAAGCTGCTCTCCCATAAGCTGAGGCTCTCACCAGGAGAGGATCCATCCTAGTCATGCTGCTACTCTGCTAACTGTCATTGGATTTAGGCACTAGGTCCAAGCTGTGCTCTTAGTAATAGATGCTGATTTAATAGCTCCCTATTGTATGCGACAGGATAAACGTTTTTTAAAGTCTCAATTGTCGTCATTCCAATATAACGAGGGGAGCCCATCGCAACATTCACAGGAACTACTACTACTGACATAACTCTGTTAAGCCTCTGATGATGTATAATGAAGTGACAAACAATTAAATTACTAGGGTCAAAGCCAACACGACCCAGTTCATTTTCAACATATGCTAGTAACCCTTTCTTTGAAACAAACATGGCTGGAGTTCCATCAGCAACTAGGCCACTGAGCTTTACAAATGTTAGCCCAAATTTGTTCATTGATGATTTGAGTCTCTCAAACAAGTCTTTGTTAGTTGTAGTGCCATGCATAGGTTCCAAAGAAAGTAATTCCTCTCTATCTCAAATTCCGCAGTTACCCCACGAATGAATATAGCCAGTTGGGCAGTATTTGTTATGCCTGTTGTTTCATCAGAAGCCAAGGAGAATTAATAGTAAATCCTTTGCATAGTATGTTAGTGTTCTTTCAATGTCTTCAGCCATGTCACCAATCCTAACACTCTTAAACAATTTAGCCTTTTTTGGTACAAGCAACTCCACAGTAGCAGCCGTGCACTCCTTTACTAATTCTCCTCCTACATGGGGTTTCAACTTCCTTGTAATTAGCTCACTCACTACAAAACTAGTCGGAACAATTTTATCTTTATCACAATAAAGTCTATCTCAAATTCTGCAGTTACCCCACGAATGAATATAGCCAGTTGGGCAGTATTTGTTACGCCTGTTGTTTCATCAGAAGCCAAGGAGAATTAATAGTAAATCCTTTGCATAGTCTGTTAGTGTTCTTTCAATGTCATTAGCCATGTCACCAATCCTAACACACTTAAACAATTTAGCCTTTTTTGGTACAAGCAACTCCACAGTAGCAGCCGTGCACTCCTTTACTAATTCTCCTCCTACATGGGGTTTCAACTTCTTTGTAATTAGCTCACTTACTACAAAACTAGTCGGAACAATTTTATCTTTATCACAATAAAGTCTAGAAAAAGTAATTTGTTGGGATTCCAAACCTCTTTGAGAGCATTTATTTCAGCCACAACACGTAATTGCCTTTATAACTGCCGAAATTTAGCATGCTTTAAATCACATGTGTGTGTGTAGTATCATTTTAAAACAATTGGAATATCAATGTTTCATCTCAATAAGGTTTTTCAAATTTAATCATTTGATAATATTCTGTGCTGTATCATTCTTTATTGAATTAGTCACTATATTACCATTTTGCTCAGCGTCAGATTACTGAGGGTTCGGATAAATGGCCTTATGACTCAGGGGTTGCCTGACGGGAAAATAGTTGAGAACCCCTGATCTAAAGTGTTTGAACGCCTTTTGGCAAAACGTCTTGATAGGTTTGCTGAAGGTAATCATCTGTTCCCTTGCTTGCAATTTGGTTTTCGTAAAGGCCCTAGAGCATGTGATGCCCTTCTTACAGTCTCCAACGCTGTACAGAATTCTATTGATTGTGGTCGGAAAGTTCGTATGATTGGCCTTGATTTTAGTGCTGTCTTTGACCGTATTAATCATGAGGCCCTTGTTTTCAAACTCAAACAGCTGGGAGTGGTGGGTCTTTTCTTAGCATTATTATTGAATCTTTAAGTAATGGATCTCAAACAGTTGTTGTTGATGGTTACCATAGTGAGTATTGGAATATGATATCTGGTGTTCCACAGGGTAGTGTTCTTGGCTCATTACTTTTTATCTTATTTGCACATGACATATGGTTTGGCTTATAAAACAAGCTTGTTGCATATGCAGATGTTACTACTCTCTTTGCATCAATTCCATCCCTTGAATATAGATCTGGGGTTGCTGAATCTCTTAATAGAGATCTAGCTAAAGTTTGTGCATGGTGCAAATTATGGGGCATGAAGTTGAATCCTAACAAAACTCAAAGTATGCCTGTAAGTAGGCCAAGGACAGTGGCTCCTCAACATCTGGATCTCAGCATTGATAATGTTTCTTTTACTCTGTATGACTCTTAATCTATTCTGAAGAAGTGTTTTAATTTTTTCATTCTACCTTCTTTTGAGTATAGCGCCCCTATCTGGTCTTCAGCTGCTGATTCTCATCATAATTTGTTGGACAGGAACTTACGGTTTATTAAATTTCTTATTCCTGATCAAGATACTAAACTTTGGCACCATCGTTCAATTAGTTCATTATGTATGTTGCATAAGAGTTTTCATAATTCTGACCATCCTTTACATTCAGATCTTCCTGGACAGTTCCATCCTGTTCGTAATACTAATTCTAATAGGCATGCCTTTCCCAAAATGGGGCTGAATGCTACATAGTATTCTGGAAGTTTTATTCCAGCTGTGACCAAGTTATGGTATGGTCTTCCTAATCAGGTAGTTGAATCTGTAGACCTTCATAAGTTCAAACTTGCAGCAAATATTTTTTTGTTGAACTGGCTGGTATAAGACTTTCTATAGTTTATATATGACATATCTGTTGTGATGCTGTTACCGTTTTTAAAATATCTTATTGGTAATTTTTTCTTATATTGTTTATTTCTTTCCATATTTCCTTTCCTCACTGGGCTATTTTTCCCTACTGGAACCCTTGGGCTTATAGCATCTTTCTTTTCCAACTAGGGTTGTAGCTTGGCTAGTAATGATATATATATATATATATATAAATATATATATATATATATATATATATATATATATATATATACAAGTATTGCATTTTATTATTGTTAAAATCATTTTTGCAGGTGAATATTAGTGATAAATGGAAAAATTTGGCTTTTTTTTCTTTTAATAAATATGCATAATAGTTTAGGTCTTTAGCTGCTGCCTAACATTGAATTGACATTTTATCCAGTTTAGATAAAGATTTTGTTTATATGTGACATGTGGGAGGTTTCTTTAGTTCATTAAATAATTTTGAATGATTTTCTGTATATCTGTGGTTTAGATGGGCTTTTTCCATGGCATTTCTCCCTTACGTTCTGTATATCTGAAAGCCTTGGCAATGGAAACATAGTGAAAGATTTGACAGTTTTGTTTGTTTTTCAGTATATGCATATCTTTTTTGTATAGATAAGAGTTGGGTTGGGCTGTGGCACCCTAGCAGTACCAGCTGAACTCGGCTGAGTCCCTGTTTAGGCTGGAGGAACGTAGAGAGTAGAGGTCCCCTTTTTTGTTTTGTTTCTTTGTTGATGTCGGCTACCCCCCAAAATTTGGGGAAGTGCCTTTGGTATGTGGGTGGAAGAGTTGATGCATCTAGACAATTTGTATAGAATAAATTACGAAATGAATATTAATTGAAATTATTTCTGTTTTATAGGTCCTTCACACCTACACTCCCAAATCATGGCCAGTCCCTTTTCAAGGAGATATCAGAGAATAGAACATGCAGTGAAGCTGGGATTCCGGACCATTATTGTGCTTGTGAAGACACTAAAGAAGTTGACCCCTTAGACCCGTACTTGTTAAGGGCAGCAGGAGTATGTATTGAAGTAATCAATAATGGCCTTGAAACCTTTCCAGATTGCGTACCACTGAAATTAGGAGAGGTATGTATACTCCATCGTAGGATGGAAGTAGATTTTAAGTATCTTTTTAATACATTAATTGAAGTGCTAAATCAAAAATCTTTTATTCAAACTTATAAATCATACATAGATATATGCCTAACAGTGTGATCTCTCGTCTATTTCGAAAAAATTAATAATTAAGTTTCACCCACAATATACCATCTATATCACCAGAAATGTGTTGTTTAGAAACTCCTCTTTCTATTTGTTTGATCACACCCCCGTTAAAGTAGTATATGACATATATAGCTCATTTGCGACAACGGCGTCATAACTCAAAAATAGCTAATTTTCAGGAGAGCCATTTTAATAAATTAAAACACTCTCATATTAATGTATGTCGTTAGGACATTTAGCGCATCAAGCGATCAATTTTTTAGCTACAATTATGACACTTTTTCCAAAATAATCAGCATTTGAAGATGAATATGGCTATATGGATAACTCAAAAATAAATTTTTTTGAGTTATGACGTTATTGTCGCAAGCGAGCGAATTTGTCAGATTATCTGGTATCCTATCGTTTCTTGTAAAACATCAGTTATATCTTTTCAATTCAATGCTCAGTCATCATTGATGAACTCTATATTCTTTAGTAATAGAGAAGGCTTCAAGTTACCAGACTTCAATAATCTATTAATTTTACTACCATGGCATTTTTGGGCTCAATCTATGTCGTCCTGAAGGAAATTCCTCAAAGGCAACTTTCTACTTTGGATATTTCTACTAGTGATATACCAGATAATTTTACTTAAGAAATATCCCAGAGTTCTATCCCTTGGAGCAAATATCCTAAGAGATATCATGTATGAAACAGGGACGTGTTTAAAACCAGCCACGACTATCCTTTCCCGAATAGAGTTAACCTTGTCTCGAAGGATGTGGGATAAGATTGGATACGTGGGCGAGTGAGTCTTTACAATTCCAATTTCAGTGTGCTGAAAACATGTTTGCTAGTTTGCCCTTTCTTCTAGCAATGCCACCTTCACAGATTTGCTATCGGGAGTTTCTGCTAATTTTCAAGTTTTAAGAGTGATTTTGAGACCAAGGAAGCTTCTGCTCCTTCCTCATTGCTTAAGTTGAGTACCGTTTCCCTTTTTGGTGGACAATTTCATGTCTCCACCCTTGTGCTTTTGCGCTAAGCATCCTTTAATTGTCCGTGGTCGCCGCATGGCCAAAGCTGGTAGCTCATGTCTCCAAATCGCTCAGAAGTTCATATTGATTCTTATCTAGTCTTGTAAAAGTGTGTTAAACATATTTTTTCACAACTGTGGTATGATTATAGTTTAGACCTTTGACACCTTTTGCATGCTTGTCTTCAGTCATGACTTAGGCTAACCCCTACACATAGCTCTTGGCCAAGACTGGCTAATATGTCACTCAAAGACAGGATGAAAGCAACTGAGTCACAATCTTCTCTCGGCTCGTCACATTGGTCACTCCGGGGTCACCAATGTGACTATTTCCTGTTCAACTGATACCACACCGGTTAACAGCTAACTGTGAGAAAAAGATACATGTTTATTCATGTTCTTTTTAGTGTGAGGGGAGAGCGAAGATACAAGTATAATATATACACAAAATGAAATGTCGTTACTATGTACAATCGTGTGACACACTGTTGGTACAGTACAAATGCACCCTCTCCTTCTACCACATAACCACATGGTTCTCATGAGGCAGCCACCCCTCCCTTGCTACTGACACGTCATAGCGGGGAGTTGCAGCCCTGAAAGTACTCTCTGGGAGCAGCGGATAGTGTTTTACAGTTGTCTTTTGGCGACAGTATTTCACTTATCTACCTACTTAGTGTCTGGCTAGGCAGCACTTGTTGTGGGACTTATTTCCTGTGTCTACAGTCTGTTGATCCCTTAGAACAAAGCCAACCTTGTTCTAATATTGACAGGTAGACCTTCCTTTCATGTTGCCTTATCCATTTCCTAGGATTCCTTTAGTTTTTGGTATACTGGCAGCCGGTTATGAGGACTCATTCTCTGTGCCTACTTACTACAGATCCCTTGGAACAACGTTTATTAGTTCTAATACTACAGTTAGTCCTTTCTGCCCTGCCTCTTTACCAATTTCTAAGTCTCCCTTTCCCCACCCCCCTTGCCTTGCTAGTCTTGTCCTGTTTGCTGCTTAACCTAGTTCCATTCCAGTCCAAGTTTCTGTGGCATCTGAGGTATCCTTAGTTGCTATACAGATGGACAGGATAGCTTGTGGGTCATCTAGTCTGGCTCTGGGTGGACGAGTTATTGATCCTTCCCTGGATTAATTCTATCTACCACCTTAGAGATCACCCTTTGGTGCTCTAGTTGCCCCTTCCTCTTCCTAGTTAAGCCATGAATTTTTCACTATCCATGGAACTACAATTTTTTTTATCTAGTCTCCATTCCCTAGCATCTGAACCACTATATAAGCTAGACTAGCCTACACCAATGGGTTTTTTGTGGCCTAACCCTATCCTTAGAGACAAAGATTGAGGCTTTCCGTCAGGCACCTAAGTCCAAGGCTCCACCAGCGTCGAGCCTTCCAGATTGCTCGGCGAAGAATCCTTGTTGCTATGCATAGTATATGGCTCTGACTAAGGGGTACCTCCACATTGTAGAAGGCATGAGATCTAAGCCATTCTATGTGTTAATGTTAATGTCTGGCTCCATCAGTCAATTAGGTGGTTGCCCATTAGCCGTTCAGGAATTCTTAATCCCTCATAGCCTACCTCACATACAAAATTAGAGGAATACGTGATATCAGTAACAATTTTTCATTATTCAAGGATATAAATCCCATCACCTGTTCCTTTTATTAGGGTTTTTATTCTTAATGTTAATCTGTGTTCAATTCTGCTTTGTATTCCTCATCTCGAGGTATTTGTGCAAATGAGAAAAACTTCATGAGGTACCCAGCAAACAGAATCTCCTTAATGATGTTCTTTATGTCCAAAATTTATATCTTCTTGGTCCAACATTTCAATCAACATCATCATTCATTGACACCCTTTGATCCCCCTTCCACCCGCCCCCCTGGCTTTCATCAACCTCATAGAAATAAACCCAGGAGGAAGGTTAATATCATCCACTCTAGAGATCCCTGTTCTAGTACTAATCAATAATCAATAAATGAATGACCAGCTATAATCACAAGTAAAGAATAATGAGAGATAGACTTCATTTTTACTAGTCCACTACCTCATTGTTCCTGTGAAATAGAGATGGAGAATTTGGGAAAGCCAATAGGTCTACGTGTTAAGTCATCACCAGTCCTTCCCACCAAACACTAAGTAAAAAGGTTGAGTCACTGAGCTATGAAAAAACAGAGGCCAAAGGGAACATGAAAAGTCCTCGTTTGAGTGGAGATGGGGCTTGGATGCTGATTATATGCATTTAGGGTAGGACTCCAGGGGATTGCCCAGTCCTTTGCCACTGCTATTCCTGACTAACCTTTAACTTTTAAGCAAGGACCCCTCTTGGCCAGTATTTTACATATATTATCAATTTGAGGGGACAAAACTAGTTTCACTACATAGGAACACACTAGAATTGATACAACCTATCCTCTAGTTGCTATGACTCTTTGGTTCTTTAAAATCTCGATAAGCAAGTTCCAGCTTTTATTGAGTCATTTGTGTAACACATTCGTAGAGAGCGTTGAGACGACTTCTGCTTTTGAAAGGTCGCCACTAAATCTATGGTTACACATTAAGAAAAGAATATTATAGAAAATATTAATAGTTTCCTTTGTCCTGTATACATCAGTTTGAAGAATTCTAACCATTCCTTCAAGAACATCTCTTGATAGGATGTTCAAAATGGTAATTTTTTAAGTATACTTGAAAAACTTGAAAGATTTCAAGTGTATGTAGTGTAAAGCCATGCTTGGTAGCTTAAAAAATACTGAAT
>NC_090725.1:7440949-7493449 GCF_036898095.1 Palaemon carinicauda | reverse complement strand
GACATGTTTATTCTGGTTCTTTTTAGTGCGAGGGAAGGACGAAGATACAAGCATAATATATACAAAATTAATTACGTACGATCGTGTGACACACGATTGATACAATTCCATGTCTTAATAAGATATCAAAGCTTTCTTTTATAAAACTGGTCTCTATTGCATTTTTTTCTTAATTATTATACTAAATCTAATGTAACTCGTATCGCAGTTTGTGAATCTAAGAAGATATAATCGTGAAATCTTTTGTTCGCAGGATATGCAAAACTAGAAGCTACACTAACTTTCCATGATGGCGATTTTAAATTAACTTCCGAGGTGTCACGGATTAATCGATATGGCTCTCAAAGTCACTGCATCAGTGATGATATTTATAGGAAATATTGTTCTTGTAAAGACTTGATTGCATGAATGTATTAATTTCGATGCATTGCATGTTTGTTAAAGTATTTGTTGTGTATATTATTATTATTATTATTATTATTATTATTAATATTATTATTATTATTACTATACAAGCTACAACCCTAGTTGGAAAAGCAAGATGCTATAAGCCCAGGGGCTCCAACAGGGAAAAATAGCCCAGGGAGGAAAGGAAATAAGGAAATAAATAAATGAAGAGAACAAATTAAAAATAAATCATTCTAAAATAAGTAACAACGTCAAAACAGACATGTCATATATAAACTATTAACAACGTCAAAAACAAATATGTCATAAATAAACTATTTTGACGATAAGCTTTAAATTCAGCCGACTTTCTTGTATATGTTTTTGATCCAGTAATATTTGGAAAATACATTATTTTAAGACTGAATGAAGTTTATATCATTAGAAATAAAAAAAAAAGTTATGTACGAGGACAATGATGCCAGTTTATGTATACAGTAATACGATTTTATTTTCTAAAAATGAGGCTTAGGTAATTGCATTTGGTTTTACAGTAAGAAAAATAAATCTTTTCCATATCATATATTTGGTATTCATGACCTACTGGTAAGATGTGAAATCATATGTAATTCTATAGTTGTGGATTCGTATTTAGAGATTTTATCTGTAAATGAGACTTGGAACACGTTTCAAAGGTATTAGAATATGTCAATGGAAATGCTGTACAAGAAGGAACATTAAGTAATAGAATATGCTGTACAAGAAGGAACATTAATAGTAGAATATGCTGTACAAGAAGGAACATTAAGTAATAGAATATGCTGTACAAGAAGGAACATTAAGTAATAGAATATGCTGTACAAGAAGGAACATTAAGTAATAGAATATGCTGTACAAGAAGGAACATTAAGTAGTAGAATATGCTGTACAAAGAAGGAACATTAAGTAAAAGAATATGCTGTACAAGAAGGAACATTAAGTAAAAGAATATGCTGTACAAGAAGGAACATTAAGTAGTAGAATATGCTGTACAAGAAGGAACATTAAGTAATAGAATATGCTGTACAAGAAGGAACATTAAGTAATAGAATATGCTGTACAAGAAGGAACATTAAGTAATAGAATATGCTGTACAAAGAAGGAACATTAAGTAATAGAATATGCTGTACAAAGAAGGAACATTGAGTAATAGAATATGCTGTACAAAGAAGGAACATTGAGTAATAGAATATGCTGTACAAAGAAGGAACATTAAGTAATAGAATATGCTGTACAAAGAAGGAACATTAAGTAATAGAATATGCTGTACAAGAAGGAACATTAATTAATAGAATATGCAGTACAAGAAGGAAGATTAAGTAATAGAATATGCAGTACAAGAAGGAAGATTAAGTAATAGAATATGCTGTACAAGAAGGAACATTAAGTAATAGAATATGCTGTACAAGAAGGAACATTAAGTAGTAGAATATGCTGTACAAGAAGGAACATTAAGTAGTAGAATATGCAGTACAAGAAGGAAAATTAAGTAATAGAATATGCAGTACAAGAAGGAAGATTAAGTAGTAGAATATGCTGTACAAGAAGGAACATTAAGTAATAGAATATGCTGTACAAGAAGGAACATTAAGTAGTAGAATATGCAGTACAAGAAGGAACATTAAGTATAGAATATGCAGTACAAGAAGGAAGATTAAGTAATAGAATATGCTGTACAAGAAGGAACATTAAGTAGTAGAATATGCTGTACAAGAAGGAACATTAAGTAGTAGAATATGCAGTACAAGAAGGAACATTAAGTAATAGAATATGCTGTACAAGAAGGAACATTAACTAATAGAATATGCAGTACAAGAAGGAAGATTAAGTAATAGAATATGCAGTACAAGAAGGAAGATTAAGTAATAGAATATGCTGTACAAGAAGGAACATTAAGTAGTAGAATATGCTGTACAAGAAAGAACATTAAGTAGTAGAATATGCAGTACAGGAAGGAACATTAAGTAGTAGAATATGCAGTACAAGAAGGAAGATTAAGTAATAGAATATGCAGTACAAGAAGGAAGATTAAGTAATAGAATATGCAGTACAAGAAAGAAGATTATGTAATAGAATATGCAGTAAAAGAAGGAAGATTAAGTAATATAATATGCTGTACAAGAAAGAACATTAAGTAGTAGAATATGCAGTACAAGAAGGAAGATTAAGTAATAGAATATGCAGTACAAGAAGGAAGATTAAGTAATAGAATATGCTGTACAAGAAGGAACATTAAGTAGTAGAATATGCAGTACAAGAAGGAAGATTAAGTAATAGAATATGCAGTACAAGAAGGAAGATTAAGTAATAGAATATGCAGTACAAGAAGGAAGATTAAGTAATAGAATATGCAGTACAAGAAGGAAGATTAAGTAATAGAATATGCAGTACAAGAAGGAAGATTAAGTAATAGAATATGCAGTACAAGAAGGGAGATTAAGTAATAGAATATGCAGTACAAGAAGGAAGATTAAGTAATAGAATATGCAGTACAAGAAGGAACATTAAGTAATAGAATATGCAGTACAAGAAGGAACATTAAGTAATAGAATATGCAGTACAAGAAGGAACATTAACTAATAGAATATGCAGTACAAGAAGGGAGATTAAGTAATAGAATATGCAGTATAAAAAGGAACATTAACTAATAGAATATGCAGTACAAGAAGGAAGATTAAGTAATAGAATATGCAGTACAAGAAGGAACATTAACTAATAGAATATGCAGTACAAGAAGGAAGATTAAGTAATAGAATATGCAGTACAAGAAGGGAGATTAAGTAATAGAATATGCAGTACAAGAAGGAAGATTAAGTAATAGAATATGCAGTACAAGAAGGAACATTAAGTAGTAGAATATGCAGTACAAGAAGGAACATTAAGTAATAGAATATGCAGTACAAGAAGGAACATTAAGTAATAGAATATGCAGTACAAGAAGGAAGATTAAGTAATAGAATATGCAGTACAAGAAGGG
The DNA here is from genome assembly GCF_036898095.1 of Palaemon carinicauda. Classification (NCBI taxonomy): domain Eukaryota; kingdom Metazoa; phylum Arthropoda; class Malacostraca; order Decapoda; family Palaemonidae; genus Palaemon; species Palaemon carinicauda. The sequence goes on along the minus strand of NC_090725.1, from coordinate 7,490,046 downwards.
AGATTAAGTAATAGAATATGCTGTACAAGAAGGAACATTAAGTAATAGAATATGCAGTACAAGAAGGAACATTAAGTAATAGAATATGCAGTACAAGAAGGAACATTAAGTAATAGAATATGCAGTACAAGAAGGAACATTAAGTAGTAGAATATGCAGTACAAGAAGGAACATTAAGTAATAGAATATGCAGTACAAGAAGGAAGATTAAGTAATAGAATATGCAGTACAAGAAGGGAGCTTAAGTAATAGAATATGCTGTACAAGAAGGAACATTAACTAATAGAATATGCAATACAAGAAGGGAGATTAAGTAATAGAATATGCAGTACAAGAAGGAACATTAACTAATAGAATATGCAGTACAAGAAGGAAGATTAAGTAATAGAATATGCAGTACAAGAAGGAACATTAAGTAATAGAATATGCAGTACAAGAAGGAAGATTAAGTAATAGAATATGCAGTACAAGAAGGAAGATTAAGTAATAGAATATGCAGTACAAGAAGGGAGATTAAGTAATAGAATATGCAGTACAAGAAGGAAGATTAAGTAATAGAATATGCAATACAAGAAGGGAGCTTAAGTAATAGAATATGCAGTACAAGAAGGAACATTAAGTAATAGAATATGCAGTACAAGAAGGAACATTAAGTAATAGAATATGCAGTACAAGAAGGAAGATTAAGTAATAGAATATGCAGTACAAGAAAGAAGATTATGTAATAGAATATGCAGTAAAAGAAGGAAGATTAAGTAATAGAATATGCTGTACAAGAAAGAACATTAAGTAGTAGAATATGCAGTACAAGAAGGAAGATTAAGTAATAGAATATGCAGTACAAGAAGGAAGATTAAGTAATAGAATATGCAGTACAAGAAGGAACATTAAGTAATAGAATATGCAGTACAAGAAGGAACATTAAGTAATAGAATATGCAGTACAAGAAGGAAGATTAAGTAATAGAATATGCAGTACAAGAAGGGAGATTAACTAATAGAATATGCTGTACAAGAAGGAACATTAAGTAATAGAATATGCAGTACAAGAAGGAACATTAAGTAATAGAATATGCAGTACAAGAAGGAACATTAAGTAATAGAATATGCAGTACAAGAAGGAACATTAAGTAGTAGAATATGCAGTACAAGAAGGAACATTAAGTAATAGAATATGCAGTACAAGAAGGAAGATTAAGTAATAGAATATGCAATACAAGAAGGGAGCTTAAGTAATAGAATATGCCGTACAAGAAGGAACATTAACTAATAGAATATGCAATACAAGAAGGGAGATTAAGTAATAGAATATGCAGTACAAGAAGGAACATTAACTAATAGAATATGCAGTACAAGAAGGAAGATTAAGTAATAGAATATGCAGTACAAGAAGGAACATTAACTAATAGAATATGCAGTACAAGAAGGAAGATTAAGTAATAGAATATGCAGTACAAGAAGAGAGATTAAGTAATAGAATATGCAGTACAAGAAGGAAGATTAAGTAATAGAATATGCAGTACAAGAAGGAACATTAAGTAGTAGAATATGCAGTACAAGAAGGAAGATTAAGTAATAGAATATGCAGTACAAGAAGGAACATTAAGTAATAGATTATGCAGTACAAGAAGGAAGATTAAGTAATAGAATATGCTGTACAAGAAGGAACATTAACTAATAGAATATGCAGTACAAGAAGGGAGATTAAGTAATAGAATATGCAGTACAAGAAGGAACATTAACTAATAGAATATGCAGTACAAGAAGGAACATTAAGTAGTAGAATATGCAGTACAAGAAGGAAGATTAAGTAATAGAATATGCAGTACAAGAAGGAACATTAAGTAGTAGAATATGCAGTACAAGAAGGAAGATTAAGTAATAGAATATGCAGTACAAGAAGGAACATTAAGTAATAGAATATGCAGTACAAGAAGGAAGATTAAGTAATAGAATATGCAGTACAAGAAGGAACATTAAGTAATAGAATATGCAGTACAAGAAGGAAGATTAAGTAATAGAATATGCTGTACAAGAAGGAACATTAACTAATAGAATATGCAGTACAAGAAGGAAGATTAAGTAATAGAATATGCAGTACAAGAAGGGAGATTAAGTAATAGAATATGCAGTACAAGAAGGGAGATTAAGTAATAGAATATGCTGTACAAGAAGGAACATTAAGTAATAGAATATGCAGTACAAGAAGGAACATTAAGTAATAGAATATGCAGTACAAGAAGGAACATTAAGTAATAGAATATGCAGTACAAGAAGGAAGATTAAGTAATAGAATATGCTGTACAAGAAGGAACATTAACTAATAGAATATGCAGTACAAGAAGGGAGATTAAGTAATAGAATATGCAGTACAAGAAGGAACATTAACTAATAGAATATGCAGTACAAGAAGGAAGATTAAGTAATAGAATATGCTGTACAAGAAGGAACATTAAGTAGTAGAATATGCAGTACAAGAAGGAAGATTAAGTAATAGAATATGCAGTACAAGAAGGAAGATTAAGTAATAGAATATGCTGTACAAGAAGGAACATTAAGTAGTAGAATATGCAGTACAAGAAGGAAGATTAAGTAATAGAATATGCAGTACAAGAACGAAGATTAAGTAATAGAATATGCAGTACAAGAAGGGAGATTAAGTAATAGAATATGCAGTACAAGAAGGAACATTAAGTAATAGAATATGCAGTACAAGAAGGAACATTAACTAATAGAATATGCAGTACAAGAAGGAAGATTAAGTAATAGAATATGCAGTACAAGAAGGAAGATTAAGTAATAGAATATGCAGTACAAGAAGGAACATTAAGTAGTAGAATATGCTGTACAAGAAGGAACATTAAGTAGTAGAATATGCTGTACAAGAAAGAACATTAAGTAGTAGAATATGCTGTACAAGAAGGAACATTAAGTAATAGAATATGCTGTACAAGAAGGAACATTAAGTAGTAGAATATGCAGTACAAGAAGGAACATTAAGTAGTAGAATATGCAGTACAAGAAGGAACATTAAGTAATAGAATATGCAGTACAAGAAGGAACATTAAGTAGTAGAATATGCTGTACAAGAAGGAACATTAAGTAGTAGAATATGCTGTACAAGACGGAACATTAAGTAATAGAATATGCTGTACAAGAAGGAACATTAAGTAGTAGAATATGCTGTACAAGAAGGAACATTAAGTAGTAGAATATGCAGTACAAGAAGGAGGATTAAGTAATAGAATATGCTGTACAAGAAGGAACATTAAGTAGTAGAATATGCTGTACAAGAAGGAACATTAAGTAGTAGAATATGCTGTACAAGAAGGAACATTAGGTAGTAGAATATGCTGTACAAGAAGGAACATTAAGTAATAGAATATGCTGTACAAAAAGGAACATTAAGTAGTAGAATATGCAGTACAAGAAGGAACATTAAGTAGTAGAATATGCAGTACAAGAAGGAACATTAACTAATAGAATATGCAGTACAAGAAGGAACATTAACTAATAGAATATGCAGTACAAGAAGGAAGATTAAGTAATAGAATATGCAGTACAAGAAGGAAGATTAAGTAATAGAATATGCAGTACAAGAAGGAAGATTAAGTAATAGAATATGGAGTACAAGAAGGAAGATTAAGTAATAGAATATGCTGTACAAGAAGGAACATTAAGTAGTAGAATATGCTGTACAAGAAGGAACATTAAGTAGTAGAATATGCTGTACAAGAAGGAACATTAAGTAGTAGAATATGCTGTACAAGAAGGAAGATTAAGTAATAGAATATGCTGTACAAGAAGGAACATTAAGTAGTAGAATATGCAGTACAAGAAGGAACATTAAGTAGTAGAATATGCAGTACAAGAAGAAACATTAAGTAATAGAATATGCAGTACAAGAAGGAACATTAAGTAGTAGAATATGCTGTACAAGAAGGAACATTAAGTAATAGAATATGCTGTACAAGAAGGAACATTAGGTAGTAGAATATGCTGTACAAGAAGGAACTTTAAGTAGTAGAATATGCTGTACAAGAAGGAACATTAAGTATTAGAATATGCAGTACAAGAAGGAACATTAAGTAATAGAATATGCAGTACAAGAAGGAAGATTAAGTAATAGAATATGATGTACAAGAAGGAACATTAAGTAGTAGAATATGCAGTACAAGAAGGAAGATTAAGTAATAGAATATGCAGTACAAGAAGGAACATTAAGTAATAGAATATGCTGTACAAGAAGGAACATTAAGTAGTAGAATATGCTGTACAAGAAGGAACATTAAGTAATAGAATATGCAGTACAAGAAGGAAGATTAAGTAATAGAATATGCAGTACAAGAAGGAAGATTAAGTAATAGAATATGCAGTACAAGAAGGAAGATTAAGTAATAGAATATGCAATACAAGAAGGAAGATTAAGTAATAGAATATGCAGTAAAAGAAGGAAGATTAAGTAATAGAATATGCTGTACAAGAAGGAACATTAAGTAGTAGAATATGCTGTAAAAGAAGGAACATTAGGTAATAGAATATGCAGTACAAGAAGGAACATTAAGTAATAGAATATGCAGTACAAGAAGGAACATTAAGTAATAGAATATGCAGTACAAGAAGGAAGATTAAGTAATAGAATATGCAGTACAAGAAGGAAGATTAAGTAATAGAATATGCAGTACAAGAAGGAAGATTAAGTAATAGAATATGCAGTACAAGAAGGAAGATTAAGTAATAGAATATGCTGTACAAGAAGGAACATTAAGTAGTAGAATATGCTGTACAAAAAGGAACATTAAGTAGTAGAATATGCTGTACAAGAAGGAACATTAAGTAATAGAATATGCAGTACAAGAAGGAACATTAAGTAATAGAATATGCAGTACAAGAAGGAAGATTAAGTAATAGAATATGCTGTACAAGAAGGAACATTAAGTAATAGAATATGCAGTACAAGAAGGGAGATTAACTAATAGAATATGCAGTACAAGAAGGAAGATTAAGTAATAGAATATGCTGTACAAGAAGGAACATTAAGTAGTAGAATATGCTGTACAAGAAGGAACATTAAGTAATAGAATATGCAGTACAAGAAGGAACATTAAGTAATAGAATATGCAGTACAAGAAGGAAGATTAAGTAAGAGAATATGCAGTACAAGAAGGAAGATTAAGTAATATAATATGCAGTACAAGAAGGAACATTAAGTAATAGAATATGCAGTACAAGAAGGAAGATTAAGTAGTAGAATATGCTGTACAAGAAGGAACATTAAGTAATAGAATATGCAGTACAAGAAGGAACATTAAGTAATAGAATATGCAGTACAAGAAGGAAGATTAAGTAATAGAAAATGCTGTACAAGAAGGAACATTAAGTAGTAGAATATGCTGTACAAGAAGGAACAATAAGTAGTAGAATATGCTGTACAAGAAGGAACATTAAGTAATAGAATATGCAGTACAAGAAGGAACATTAATTAATAAAATATGCAGTACAAGAAGGAACATTAAGTAATAAAATATGCTGTACAAGAAGGAACATTAAGTAGTAGAATATGCTGTACAAGAAGGAACATTAAGTAGTAGAATATGCAGTACAAGAAGGAACATTAAGTAATAGAATATGCAGTACAAGAAGGAAGATTAAGTAATAGAATATGCAGTACAAGAAGGAAGATTAAGTAATAGAATATGCTGTACAAGAAGTAACATTAAGTAGTAGAATATGCAGTACAAGAAGGGAGATTAACTAATAGAATATGCAGTACAAGAAGAAAGATTAAGTAATAGAATATGACGTACAAGAAGGAACATTAAGTAATAGAATATGCAGTACAAGAAGGAAGATTAAGTAATAGAATATGCTGTACAAGAAGGAACATTAAGTAGTAGAATATGCAGTACAAGAAGGGAGATTAACTATTAGAATATGCAGTACAAGAAGGAAGATTAAGTAATAGAATATGCCGTACAAGAAGGAACATTAAGTAATAGAATATGCAGTACAAGAAGGAAGATTAAGTAATAGAATATGCTGTACAAGAAGGAACATTAAGTAATAGAATATGCAGTACAAGAAGGAACATTAAGTAATAGAATATGCAGTACAAGAAGGAAGATTAAGTAATAGAATATGCAGTACAAGAAGGAAGATTAAGTAATAGAATATGCAGTACAAGAAGGAACATTAAGTAATAGAATATGCTGTACAAGAAGGAACATTAAGTAGTAGAATATGCTGTTCAAGAAGGAACATTAAGTAATAGAATATGCAGTACAAGAAGGAAGATTAAGTAATAGAATATGCAGTACAAGAAGGAACATTAAGTAATAGAATATGCAGTACAAGAAGGAAGATTAAGTAATAGAATATGCAATACAAGAAGGGAGCTTAAGTAATAGAATATGCAGTACAAGAAGGAACATTAAGTAATAGAATATGCAGTACAAGAAGGAACATTAAGTAATAGAATATGCAGTACAAGAAGGAAGATTAAGTAATAGAATATGCAGTACAAGAAAGAAGATTATGTAATAGAATATGCAGTAAAAGAAGGAAGATTAAGTAATAGAATATGCTGTACAAGAAAGAACATTAAGTAGTAGAATATGCAGTACAAGAAGGAAGATTAAGTAATAGAATATGCAGTACAAGAAGGAAGATTAAGTAATAGAATATGCAGTACAAGAAGGAACATTAAGTAATAGAATATGCAGTACAAGAAGGAACATTAAGTAATAGAATATGCAGTACAAGAAGGAAGATTAAGTAATAGAATATGCAGTACAAGAAGGGAGATTAACTAATAGAATATGCTGTACAAGAAGGAACATTAAGTAATAGAATATGCAGTACAAGAAGGAACATTAAGTAATAGAATATGCAGTACAAGAAGGAACATTAAGTAATAGAATATGCAGTACAAGAAGGAACATTAAGTAGTAGAATATGCAGTACAAGAAGGAACATTAAGTAATAGAATATGCAGTACAAGAAGGAAGATTAAGTAATAGAATATGCAATACAAGAAGGGAGCTTAAGTAATAGAATATGCCGTACAAGAAGGAACATTAACTAATAGAATATGCAATACAAGAAGGGAGATTAAGTAATAGAATATGCAGTACAAGAAGGAACATTAACTAATAGAATATGCAGTACAAGAAGGAAGATTAAGTAATAGAATATGCAGTACAAGAAGGAACATTAACTAATAGAATATGCAGTACAAGAAGGAAGATTAAGTAATAGAATATGCAGTACAAGAAGAGAGATTAAGTAATAGAATATGCAGTACAAGAAGGAACATTAAGTAATAGAATATGCAGTACAAGAAGGAACATTAAGTAGTAGAATATGCAGTACAAGAAGGAAGATTAAGTAATAGAATATGCAGTACAAGAAGGAACATTAAGTAATAGAATATGCAGTACAAGAAGGAAGATTAAGTAATAGAATATGCTGTACAAGAAGGAACATTAACTAATAGAATATGCAGTACAAGAAGGGAGATTAAGTAATAGAATATGCAGTACAAGAAGGAACATTAACTAATAGAATATGCAGTACAAGAAGGAACATTAAGTAGTAGAATATGCAGTACAAGAAGGAAGATTAAGTAATAGAATATGCAGTACAAGAAGGAACATTAAGTAGTAGAATATGCAGTACAAGAAGGAAGATTAAGTAATAGAATATGCAGTACAAGAAGGAACATTAAGTAATAGAATATGCAGTACAAGAAGGAAGATTAAGTAATAGAATATGCAGTACAAGAAGGAACATTAAGTAATAGAATATGCAGTACAAGAAGGAAGATTAAGTAATAGAATATGCTGTACAAGAAGGAACATTAACTAATAGAATATGCAGTACAAGAAGGAAGATTAAGTAATAGAATATGCAGTACAAGAAGGGAGATTAAGTAATAGAATATGCAGTACAAGAAGGGAGATTAAGTAATAGAATATGCTGTACAAGAAGGAACATTAAGTAATAGAATATGCAGTACAAGAAGGAACATTAAGTAATAGAATATGCAGTACAAGAAGGAACATTAAGTAATAGAATATGCAGTACAAGAAGGAAGATTAAGTAATAGAATATGCTGTACAAGAAGGAACATTAACTAATAGAATATGCAGTACAAGAAGGGAGATTAAGTAATAGAATATGCAGTACAAGAAGGAACATTAACTAATAGAATATGCAGTACAAGAAGGAAGATTAAGTAATAGAATATGCTGTACAAGAAGGAACATTAAGTAGTAGAATATGCAGTACAAGAAGGAAGATTAAGTAATAGAATATGCAGTACAAGAAGGAAGATTAAGTAATAGAATATGCTGTACAAGAAGGAACATTAAGTAGTAGAATATGCAGTACAAGAAGGAAGATTAAGTAATAGAATATGCAGTACAAGAACGAAGATTAAGTAATAGAATATGCAGTACAAGAAGGGAGATTAAGTAATAGAATATGCAGTACAAGAAGGAACATTAAGTAATAGAATATGCAGTACAAGAAGGAACATTAACTAATAGAATATGCAGTACAAGAAGGAAGATTAAGTAATAGAATATGCAGTACAAGAAGGAAGATTAAGTAATAGAATATGCAGTACAAGAAGGAACATTAAGTAGTAGAATATGCTGTACAAGAAGGAACATTAAGTAGTAGAATATGCTGTACAAGAAGGAACATTAAGTAGTAGAATATGCTGTACAAGAAGGAACATTAAGTAATAAAATATGCTGTACAAGAAGGAACATTAAGTAGTAGAATATGCAGTACAAGAAGGAACATTAAGTAGTAGAATATGCAGTACAAGAAGGAACATTAAGTAATAGAATATGCAGTACAAGAAGGAACATTAAGTAGTAGAATATGCTGTACAAGAAGGAACATTAAGTAGTAGAATATGCTGTACAAGACGGAACATTAAGTAATAGAATATGCTGTACAAGAAGGAACATTAAGTAGTAGAATATGCTGTACAAGAAGGAACATTAAGTAGTAGAATATGCAGTACAAGAAGGAGGATTAAGTAATAGAATATGCTGTACAAGAAGGAACATTAAGTAGTAGAATATGCTGTACAAGAAGGAACATTAAGTAGTAGAATATGCTGTACAAGAAGGAACATTAGGTAGTAGAATATGCTGTACAAGAAGGAACATTAAGTAATAGAATATGCTGTACAAAAAGGAACATTAAGTAGTAGAATATGCAGTACAAGAAGGAACATTAAGTAGTAGAATATGCAGTACAAGAAGGAACATTAACTAATAGAATATGCAGTACAAGAAGGAACATTAACTAATAGAATATGCAGTACAAGAAGGAAGATTAAGTAATAGAATATGCAGTACAAGAAGGAAGATTAAGTAATAGAATATGCAGTACAAGAAGGAAGATTAAGTAATAGAATATGGAGTACAAGAAGGAAGATTAAGTAATAGAATATGCTGTACAAGAAGGAACATTAAGTAGTAGAATATGCTGTACAAGAAGGAACATTAAGTAGTAGAATATGCTGTACAAGAAGGAAGATTAAGTAATAGAATATGCTGTACAAGAAGGAACATTAAGTAGTAGAATATGCAGTACAAGAAGGAACATTAAGTAGTAGAATATGCAGTACAAGAAGAAACATTAAGTAATAGAATATGCAGTACAAGAAGGAACATTAAGTAGTAGAATATGCTGTACAAGAAGGAACATTAAGTAATAGAATATGCTGTACAAGAAGGAACATTAGGTAGTAGAATATGCTGTACAAGAAGGAACTTTAAGTAGTAGAATATGCTGTACAAGAAGGAACATTAAGTATTAGAATATGCAGTACAAGAAGGAACATTAAGTAATAGAATATGCAGTACAAGAAGGAAGATTAAGTAATAGAATATGATGTACAAGAAGGAACATTAAGTAGTAGAATATGCAGTACAAGAAGGAAGATTAAGTAATAGAATATGCAGTACAAGAAGGAACATTAAGTAATAGAATATGCTGTACAAGAAGGAACATTAAGTAGTAGAATATGCTGTACAAGAAGGAACATTAAGTAATAGAATATGCAGTACAAGAAGGAAGATTAAGTAATAGAATATGCAGTACAAGAAGGAAGATTAAGTAATAGAATATGCAGTACAAGAAGGAAGATTAAGTAATAGAATATGCAATACAAGAAGGAAGATTAAGTAATAGAATATGCAGTAAAAGAAGGAAGATTAAGTAATAGAATATGCTGTACAAGAAGGAACATTAAGTAGTAGAATATGCTGTAAAAGAAGGAACATTAGGTAATAGAATATGCAGTACAAGAAGGAACATTAAGTAATAGAATATGCAGTACAAGAAGGAACATTAAGTAATAGAATATGCAGTACAAGAAGGAAGATTAAGTAATAGAATATGCAGTACAAGAAGGAAGATTAAGTAATAGAATATGCAGTACAAGAAGGAAGATTAAGTAATAGAATATGCAGTACAAGAAGGAAGATTAAGTAATAGAATATGCTGTACAAGAAGGAACATTAAGTAGTAGAATATGCTGTACAAGAAGGAACATTAAGTAGTAGAATATGCTGTACAAGAAGGAACATTAAGTAATAGAATATGCAGTACAAGAAGGAACATTAAGTAATAGAATATGCAGTACAAGAAGGAAGATTAAGTAATAGAATATGCTGTACAAGAAGGAACATTAAGTAATAGAATATGCAGTACAAGAAGGGAGATTAACTAATAGAATATGCAGTACAAGAAGGAAGATTAAGTAATAGAATATGCTGTACAAGAAGGAACATTAAGTAGTAGAATATGCTGTACAAGAAGGAACATTAAGTAATAGAATATGCAGTACAAGAAGGAACATTAAGTAATAGAATATGCAGTACAAGAAGGAAGATTAAGTAAGAGAATATGCAGTACAAGAAGGAAGATTAAGTAATATAATATGCAGTACAAGAAGGAACATTAAGTAATAGAATATGCAGTACAAGAAGGAAGATTAAGTAGTAGAATATGCTGTACAAGAAGGAACATTAAGTAATAGAATATGCAGTACAAGAAGGAACATTAAGTAATAGAATATGCAGTACAAGAAGGAAGATTAAGTAATAGAAAATGCTGTACAAGAAGGAACATTAAGTAGTAGAATATGCTGTACAAGAAGGAACAATAAGTAGTAGAATATGCTGTACAAGAAGGAACATTAAGTAATAGAATATGCAGTACAAGAAGGAACATTAATTAATAAAATATGCAGTACAAGAAGGAAGATTAAGTAATAAAATATGCTGTACAAGAAGGAACATTAAGTAGTAGAATATGCTGTACAAGAAGGAACATTAAGTAGTAGAATATGCAGTACAAGAAGGAACATTAAGTAATAGAATATGCAGTACAAGAAGGAAGATTAAGTAATAGAATATGCAGTACAAGAAGGAAGATTAAGTAATAGAATATGCTGTACAAGAAGTAACATTAAGTAGTAGAATATGCAGTACAAGAAGGGAGATTAACTAATAGAATATGCAGTACAAGAAGAAAGATTAAGTAATAGAATATGCCGTACAAGAAGGAACATTAAGTAATAGAATATGCAGTACAAGAAGGAAGATTAAGTAATAGAATATGCTGTACAAGAAGGAACATTAAGTAGTAGAATATGCAGTACAAGAAGGGAGATTAACTATTAGAATATGCAGTACAAGAAGGAAGATTAAGTAATAGAATATGCCGTACAAGAAGGAACATTAAGTAATAGAATATGCAGTACAAGAAGGAAGATTAAGTAATAGAATATGCTGTACAAGAAGGAACATTAAGTAATAGAATATGCAGTACAAGAAGGAACATTAAGTAATAGAATATGCAGTACAAGAAGGAAGATTAAGTAATAGAATATGCAGTACAAGAAGGAAGATTAAGTAATAGAATATGCAGTACAAGAAGGAACATTAAGTAATAGAATATGCTGTACAAGAAGGAACATTAAGTAGTAGAATATGCTGTACAAGAAGGAAGATTAAGTAATAGAATATGCAGTACAAGAAGGAACATTAAGTAATAGAATATGCAGTACAAGAAGGAAGATTAAGTAATAGAATATGCAGTACAAGAAGGAAGATTAGGTAATAGAATATGCTGTACAAGAAGGAACATTAAGTAATAGAATATGCAGTACAAGAAGGAAGATTAAGTAATAGAATATGCAGTACAAGAAGGAAGATTAAGTAATAGAATATGCAGTACAAGAAGGAAGATTAAGTAATAGAATATGCAGTACAAGAAGGAACATTAAGTAATAGAATATGCAGTACAAGAAGGAACATTAAGTAATAGAATATGCAGTACAAGAAGGAACATTAAGTAGTAGAATATGCTGTACAAGAAGGAACATTAAGTAATAGAATATGCAGTACAAGAAGGAACATTAAGTAGTAGAATATGCAGTACAAGAAGGAAGATTAAGTAATAGAATATGCTGTACAAGAAGGAACATTAAGTAGTAGAATATGCTGTACAAGAAGGAAGATTAAGTAGTAGAATATGCTGTACAAGAAGGAACATTAAGTAGTAGAATATGCTGTACAAGAAGGAAGATTAAGTAGTAGAATATGCTGTACAAGAAGGAACATTAAGTAATAGAATATGCAGTACAAGAAGGAAGATTAAGTAATAGAATATGCTGTACAAGAAGGAACATTAAGTAATAGAATATGCAGTACAAGAAGGAACATTAAGTAATAGAATATGCTGTACAAGAAGGAAGATTAAGTAATAGAATATGCTGTACAAGAAGGAACATTAAGTAGTAGAATATGCAGTACAAGAAGGAAGATTAAGTAATAGAATATGCAGTACAAGAAGGAAGATTAAGTAATAGAATATGCTGTACAAGAAGGAACATTAAGTAGTAGAATATGCAGTACAAGAAGGAAGATTAAGTAATAGAATATGCAGTACAAGAAGGAAGATTAAGTAATAGAATATGCAGTACAAGAAGGGAGATTAAGTAATAGAATATGCAGTACAAGAAGGAACATTAAGTAATAGAATATGCAGTACAAGAAGGAAGATTAAGTAATAGAATATGCAGTACAAGAAGGAAGATTAAGTAATAGAATATGCAGTACAAGAAGGAAGATTAAGTAATAGAATATGCAGTACAAGAAGGAACATTAAGTAGTTGAATATGCAGTACAAGAAGGAACATTAAGTAATAGAATATGCAGTACAAGAAGGAAGATTAAGTAATAGAATATGCAGTACAATAAGGGAGATTAACTAATAGAATATGCTGTACAAGAAGGAACATTAAGTAATAGAATATGCAGTACAAGAAGGAACATTAAGTAATAGAATATGCAGTACAAGAAGGAACATTAAGTAATAGAATATGCAGTACAAGAAGGAACATTAAGTAGTAGAATATGCAGTACAAGAAGGAACATTAAGTAATAGAATATGCAGTACAAGAAGGAAGATTAAGTAATAGAATATGCAGTACAAGAAGGAACATTAAGTAATAGAATATGCTGTACAAGAAGGAACATTAACTAATAGAATATGCTGTACAAGAAGGAACATTAAGTAATAGAATATGCAGTACAAGAAGGAACATTAACTAATAGAATATGCAGTACAAGAAGGAAGATTAAGTAATAGAATAAGCAGTACAAGAAGGAACATTAACTAATAGAATATGCAGTACAAAAAGGAAGATTAAGTAATAGAATATGCAGTACAAGAAGGGAGATTAAGTAATAGAATATGCAGTACAAGAAGGAAGATTAAGTAATAGAATATGCAGTACAAGAAGGAACATTAAGTAGTAGAATATGCAGTACAAGAAGGAAGATTAAGTAATAGAATATGCAGTACAAGAAGGAAGATTAAGTAATAGAATATGCAGTACAAGAAGGAAGATTAAGTAATAGAATATGCAGTACAAGAAGGAACATTAAGTAGTAGAATATGCAGTACAAGAAGGAACATTAAGTAATAGAATATGCAGTACAAGAAGGAAGATTAAGTAATAGAATATGCAGTACAAGAAGGGAGATTAACTAATAAAATATGCAGTACAAGAAGGAACATTAACTAATAGAATATGCAGTACAAGAAGGGAGATTAAGTAATAGAATATGCAGTACAAGAAGGAACATTAACTAATAGAATATGCAGTACAAGAAGGAAGATTAAGTAATAGAATATGCAGTACAAGAAGGAACATTAACTAATAGAATAGGCAGTACAAGAAGGAAGATTAAGTAATAGAATATGCTGTACAAGAAGGAACATTAAGTAGTAGAATATGCAGTACAAGAAGGAACATTAAGTAATAGAATATGCTGTACAAGAAGGAACATTAAGTAATAGAATATGCAGTACAAGAAGGAACATTAACTAATAGAATATGCAGTACAAGAAGGAAGATTAAGTAATAGAATATGCAGTACAAGAAGGAAGATTAAGTAATAGAATATGCTGTACAAGAAGAAACATTAGGTAATAGAATATGCAGTACAAGAAGGAAGATTAAGTAATAGAATATGCAGTACAAGAAGGAAGATTAAGTAATAGAATATGCAGTACAAGAAGGAAGATTAAGTAATAGAATATGCTGTACAAGAAGGAACATTAAGTAATAGAATATGCAGTACAAGAAGGAAGATTAAGTAATAGAATATGCAGTACAAGAAGGGAGATTAAGTAATAGAATATGCTGTACAAGAAGGAACATTAAGTAATAGAATATGCAGTACAAGAAGGGAGATTAAGTAATAGAATATGCAGTACAAGAAGGAAGATTAAGTAATAGAATATGCAGTACAAGAAGGGAGATTAAGTAATAGAATATGCAGTACAAGAAGGGAGATTAAGTAATAGAATATGCAGTACAAGAAGGAACATTAAGTAATAGAATATGCAGTACAAGAAGGGAGATTAAGTAATAGAATATGCAGTACAAGAAGGAAGATTAAGTAATAGAATATGCTGTACAAGAAGGGAGATTAACTAATAGAATATGCAGTACAAGAAGGAAGATTAAGTAATAGAATATGCTGTACAAGAAGGAAGATTAACTAATAGAATATGCAGTACAAGAAGGAAGATTAAGTAATAGAATATGCAGTACAAGAAGGAAGATTAAGTAATAGAATAGGCTGTACAAGAAGGAAGATTAAGTAATAGAATATGCTGTACAAGAAGGAACATTAAGTAGTAGAATATGCAGTACAAGAAGGGAGATTAAGTAATAGAATATGCTGTACAAGAAGGAATATTAAGTAATAGAATATGCTGTACAAGAAGGAACATTAAGTAATAGAATATGCAGTACAAGAAGGGAGAATAAGTAATAGAATATGCTGTACAAGAAGGAACATTAAGTAATAGAATATGCAGTACAAGAAGGAAGATTAAGTAATAGAATATGCAGTACAAGAAGGGAGATTAAGTAATAGAATATGCTGTACAAGAAGGAACATTAAGTAATAGAATATGCAGTACAAGAAGGGAGATTAAGTAATAGAATATGCAGTACAAGAAGGGAGATTAAGTAATAGAATATGCAGTACAAGAAGGAACATTAAGTAATAGAATATGCAGTACAAGAAGGGAGATTAACTAATAGAATATGCAGTACAAGAAGGAAGATTAACTAATAGAATATGCAGTACAAGAAGGAAGATTAACTAATAGAATATGCTGTACAAGAAGGAACATTAAGTAGTAGAATATGCTGTACAAGAAGGAACATTAAGTAATAGAATATGCAGTACAAGAAGGAACATTAAGTAATAGAATATGCAGTACAAGAAGGAAGATTAAGTAATAGAATATGCAGTACAAGAAGGAAGATTAAGTAATAGAATATGCAGTACAAGAAGGAACATTAAGTAATAGAATATGCAGTACAAGAAGGAAGATTAAGTAATAGAATGTGCAGTACAAGAAGGAAGATTAAGTAATAGAATATGCAGTACAAGAAGGAACATTAAGTAATAGAATATGCAGTACAAGAAGGAAGATTAAGTAATAGAATATGCTGTACAAGAAGGAACATTAAGTAGTAGAATATGCTGTACAAGAAGGAACATTAAGTAGTAGAATATGCTGTACAAGAAGGAACATTAAGTAATAGAATATGCAGTACAAGAAGGAACATTAAGTAATAGAATATGCAGTACAAGAAGGAAGATTAAGTAATAGAATATGCTGTACAAGAAGGAACATTAAGTAGTAGAATATGCAGTACAAGAAGGAGCATTAAGTAATAGAATATGCAGTACAAGAAGGAAGATTAAGTAATAGAATATGCAATACAAGAAGGAAGATTAAGTAATAGAATATGCTGTACAAGAAGGAACATTAAGTAGTAGAATATGCAGTACAAGAAGGGAGATTACCTAATAGAATATGCAGTACAAGAAGGAAGATTAAGTAATAGAATATGCTGTACAAGAAGGAACATTAAGTAATAGAATATGCAGTACAAGAAGGAAGATTAAGTAATAGAATATGCTGTACAAGAAGGAACATTAAGTAGTAGAATATGCTGTACAAGAAGGAACATTAAGTAGTAGAATATGCTGTACAAGAAGGAACATTAAGTAATAGAATATGCAGTAAAAGAAGGAACATTAAGTAATAGAATATGCAGTACAAGAAGGAAGATTAAGTAATAGAATATGCTGTACAAGAAGGAACATTAAGTAGTAGAATATGCTGTACAAGAAGGAACATTAAGTAGTAGAATATGCTGTACAAGAAGGAACATTAAGTAATAGAATATGCAGTAAAAGAAGGAACATTAAGTAATAGAATATGCAGTACAAGAAGGAAGATTAAGTAATAGAATATGCTGTACAAGAAGGAACATTGAGTAGTAGAATATGCTGTACAAGAAGGAACATTAAGTAGTAGAATATGCTGTACAAGAAGGAACATTGAGTAATAGAATATGCAGTACAAGAAGGAACATTAAGTAATAGAATATGCAGTACAAGAAGGAAGATTGAGTAATAGAATATGCAGTACAAGAAGGAAGATTAAGTAATAGAATATGCTGTACAAGAAGGAACATTAAGTAGTAGAATATGCTGTACAAGAAGGAAGATTAAGTAATAGAATATGCTGTACAAGAAGGAACATTAAGTAATAGAATATGCAGTACAAGAAGGAACATTAAGTAATAGAATATGCAGTACAAGAAGGAACATTAAGTAATAGAATATGCAGTACAAGAAGGAACATTAAGTAATAGAATATGCAGTACAAGAAGGAAGATTAAGTAATAGAATATGCAGTACAAGAAGGAAGATTAAGTAATAGAATATGCAGTACAAGAAGGAAGATTAAGTAATAGAATATGCAGTACAAGAAGGAAGATTAAGTAATAGAATATGCAGTACAAGAAGGAAGATTAAGTAATAGAATATGCAGTACAAGAAGGAAGATTAAGTAATAGAATATGCAGTACAAGAAGGAAGATTAAGTAATAGAATATGCAGTACAAGAAGGAAGATTAAGTAGTAGAATATGCAGTACAAGAAGGAAGATTAAGTAATAGAATATGCTGTACAAGAAGGAACATTAAGTAGTAGAATATGCTGTACAAGAAGGAACATTAAGTAATAGAATATGCAGTACAAGAAGGAACATTAAGTAGTAGAATATGCAGTACAAGAAGGAAGATTAAGTAATAGAATATGCAGTACAAGAAGGAACATTAAGTAGTAGAATATGCTGTACAAGAAGGAAGATTAAGTAATAGAATATGCTGTACAAGAAGGAACATTAAGTAGTAGAATATGCTGTACAAGAAGGAAGATTAAGTAGTAGAATATGCTGTACAAGAAAGAACATTAAGTAGTAGAATATGCTGTACAAGAAGGAACATTAAGTAGTAGAATATGCTGTACAAGAAGGAACATTAAGTAATAGAATATGCAGTACAAGAAGGAAGATTAAGTAATAGAATATGCTGTACAAGAAGGAACATTAAGTAATAGAATATGCTGTACAAGAAGGAACATTAAGTAATAGAATATGCAGTACAAGAAGGAAGATTAAGTAATAGAATATGCTGTACAAGAAGGAACATTAAGTAGTAGAATATGCAGTACAAGAAGGAAGATTAAGTAATAGAATATGCAGTACAAGAAGGAAGATTAAGTAATAGAATATGCTGTACAAGAAGGAACATTAAGTAGTAGAATATGCAGTACAAGAAGGGAGATTAAGTAATAGAATATGCAGTACAAGAAGGAAGATTAAGTAATAGAATATGCAGTACAAGAAGGGAGATTAGGTAATAGAATATGCAGTACAAGAAGGAACATTAAGTAATAGAATATGCAGTACAAGAAGGAACATTAACTAATAGAATATGCAGTACAAGAAGGAAGATTAAGTAATAGAATATGCAGTACAAGAAGGAAGATTAAGTAATAGAATATGCAGTACAAGAAGGAAGATTAAGTAGTAGAATATGCAGCACAAGAAGGAACATTAAGTAATAGAATATGCAGTACAAGAAGGAAGATTAAGTAATAGAATATGCAGTACAAGAAGGGAGATTAACTAATAGAATATGCTGTACAAGAAGGAACATTAAGTAATAGAATATGCAGTACAAGAAGGAACATTAAGTAATAGAATATGCAGTACAAGAAGGAACATTAAGTAATAGAATATGCAGTACAAGAAGGAACATTAAGTAGTAGAATATGCAGTACAAGAAGGAACATTAAGTAATAGAATATGCAGTACAAGAAGGAAGATTAAGTAATAGAATATGCAGTACAAGAAGGGAGATTAAGTAATAGAATATTCTGTACAAGAAGGAACAATAACTAATAGAATATGCAGTACAAGAAGGGAGATTAAGTAATAGAATAAGCAGTACAAGAAGGAACATTAACTAATAGAATATGCAGTACAAGAAGGAACATTAAGTAATAGAATATGCAGTACAAGAAGGAAGATTAAGTAATAGAATATGCAGTACAAGAAGGAAGATTAAGCAATAGAATATGCAGTACAAGAAGGGAGATTAAGTAATAGAATATGCAGTACAAGAAGGAAGATTAAGCAATAGAATATGCAGTACAAGAAGGAACATTAAGTAGTAGAATATGCAGTACAAGAATGAACATTAAGTAATAGAATATGCAGTACAAGAAGGAACATTAAGTAATAGAATATGCAGTACAAGAAGGAACATTAAGTAGTAGAATATGCAGTACAAGAAGGAACATTAAGTAATAGAATATGCAGTACAAGAAGGAAGATTAAGTAATAGAATATGCAGTACAAGAAGGGAGATTAACTAATAGAATATGCAGTAAAAGAAGGAAGATTAAGTAATAGAATATGCTGTACAAGAAGGAAGATTAACTAATAGAATATGCAGTACAAGAAGGGAGATTAAGTAATAGAATATGCAGTACAAGAAGGAACATTAACTAATAGAATATGCAGTACAAGAAGGAAGATTAAGTAATAGAATATGCAGTACAAGAAGGAACATTAACTAATAGAATATGCAGTACAAGAAGGAAGATTAAGTAATAAAATATGCTGTTCAAGAAAAAAACATTAAGTAATAGAATATGCAGTACAAGAAGGAAGATTAAGTAATAGAATATGCAGTACAAGAAGGAACATTAAGTAATAGAATATGCAGTACAAGAAGGAAGATTAAGTAATAGAATATGCAGTACAAGAAGGAACATTAAGTAATAGAATATGCAGTACAAGAAGGAAGATTAAGTAATAGAATATGCAGTACAAGAAGGAAGATTAAGTAATAGAATATGCAGTACAAGAAGGAAGATTAAGTAATAGAATATGCTGTACAAGAAGGGAGATTAAGTAATAGAATATGCTGTACAAGAAGGAACATTAAGTAATAGAATATGCAGTACGAGAAGGGAGATTAAGTAATAGAATATGCAGTACAAGAAGGGAGATTAAGTAATAGAATATGCAGTACGAGAAGGGAGATTAAGTAATAGAATATGCAGTACAAGAAGGGAGATTAAGTAATAGAATATGCAGTACAAGAAGGGAGATTAAGTAATAGAATATGCAGTACAAGAAGGGAGATTAAGTAATAGAATATGCTGTACAAGAAGGGAGATTAACTAATAGAATATGCAGTACAAGAAGGAACATTAAGTAATAGAATATGCTGTACAAGAAGGAAGATTAACTAATAGAATATGCTGTACAAGAAGGAACATTAAGTAATAGAATATGCAGTACAAGAAGGGAGATTAAGTAATAGAATATGCTTTACAAGAAGGAACATTAAGTAATAGAATATGCAGTACAAGAAGGAACATTAAGTAATAGAATATGCTTTACAAGAAGTGAGATTAAGTAATAGAATATGCTGTACAAGAAGGAACATTAAGTAATAGAATATGCAGTACAAGAAGGGAGATTAAGTAATAGAATATGCTGTACAAGAAGGAACATTAAGTAATAGAATATGCAGTACAAGAAGGAAGATTAAGTAATAGAATATGCAGTACAAGAAGGGAGATTAACTAATAGAATATGCAGTACAAGAAGGAAGATTAAGTAATAGAATATGCTGTACAAGAAGGGAGATTAACTAATAGAATATGCAGTACAAGAAGGAACATTAAGTAATAGAATATGCTGTACAAGAAGGGAGATTAAGTAATAGAATATGCTGTACAAGAAGGAACATTAAGTAATAGAATATGCAGTACAAGAAGGGAGATTAAGTAATAGAATATGCAGTACAAGAAGGAACATTAAGTAATAGAATATGCAGTACAAGAAGGGAGATTAAGTAATAGAATATGCAGTACAAGAAGGAACATTAAGTAATAGAATATGCTGTACAAGAAGGAAGATTAACTAATAGAATATGCAGTACAAGAAGGAACATTAAGTAATAGAATATGCTGTACAAGAAGGAAGATTAACTAATAGAATATGCAGTACAAGAAGGAAGATTAAGTAATAGAATATGCTGTACAAGAAGGGAGATTAAGTAATAGAATATGCTGTACAAGAAGGAACATTAAGTAATAGAATATGCTGTACAAGAAGGAAGATTAAGTAATAGAATATGCAGTACAAGAAGGAAGATTAAGTAATAGAATATGCTGTACAAGAAGGGAGATTAACTAATAGAATATGCTGTACAAGAAGGAACATTAAGTAATAGAATATGCAGTACAAGAAGGGAGATTAACTAATAGAATATGCTGTACAAGAAGGAACATTAAGTAATAGAATATGCAGTACAAGAAGGGAGATTAAGTAATAGAATATGCAGTACAAGAAGGAAGATTAACTAATAGAATATGCAGTACAAGAAGGAAGATTAAGTAATAGAATATGCAGTACAAGAAGGAAGATTAACTAATAGAATATGCTGTACAAGAAGGAAGATTAACTAATAGAATATGCAGTACAAGAAGGAAGATTAAGTAATAGAATATGCAGTACAAGAAGGAAGATTAAGTAATAGAATATGCAGTACAAGAAGGGAGATTAAGTAATAGAATATGCTGTACAAGAAGGAAGATTAACTAATAGAATATGCAGTACAAGAAGGAAGATTAAGTAATATAATATGCTGTACAAGAAGGGAGATTAAGTAATAGAATATGCTGTACAAGAAGGAAGATTAAGTAATAGAATATGCTGTACAAGAAGGGAGATTAAGTAATAGAATATGCTGTACAAGAAGGAAGATTAAGTAATATAATATGCTGTACAAGAAGGGAGATTAAGTAATAGAATATGCTGTACAAGAAGGAACATTAAGTAATAGAATATGCAGTACAAGAAGGGAGATTAAGTAATAGAATATGCAGTACAAGAAGGAACATTAAGTAATAGAATATGCAGTACAAGAAGGGAGATTAAGTAATAGAATATGCAGTACAAGAAGGAACATTAAGTAATAGAATATGCTGTACAAGAAGGAAGAATAAGTAATAGAATATGCAGTACAAGAAGGAAGATTAAGTAATAGAATATGCTGTACAAGAAGGGAGATTAACTAATAGAATATGCAATACAAGAAGGAAGATTAAGTAATAGAATATGCAGTACAAGAAGGGAGATTAAGTAATAGAATATGCTGTACAAGAAAGGAGATTAAGTAATAGAATATGCAGTACAAGAAGGGAGATTAAGTAATAGAATATGCAGTACAAGTAGGGAGATTAAGTAATAGAATATGCTGTACAAGAAGGAACATTAAGTAATAGAATATGCTGTACAAGAAGGGAGATTAAGTAATAGAATATGCAGTACAAGAAGGGAGATTAAGTAATAGAATATGCTGTACAAGAAGGGACATTAAGTAATAGAATATGCTGTACAAGAAGGAACATTAAGTAATAGAATATGCTGTACAAGAAGGGAGATTAAGTAATAGAATATGCAGTACAAGAAGGAAGATTAAGTAATAGAATATGCTGTACAAGAAGGAACATTAAGTAATAGAATATGCAGTACAAGAAGGAACATTAAGTAATAGAATATGCTGTACAAGAAGGAACATTAAGTAATAGAATATGCAGTACAAGAAGGAAGATTAAGTAATAGAATATGCTGTACAAGAAGGAACATTAAGTAATAGAATATGCAGTACAAGAAGGAACATTAAGTAATAGAATATGCAGTACAAGAAGGAACATTAAGTAATAGAATATGCAGTACAAGAAGGAACATTAAGTAATAGAATATGCAGTACAAGAAGGGAGATTAAGTAATAGAATATGCAGTACAAGAAGGAACATTAAGTAATAGTATATGCAGTACAAGAAGGGAGATTAAGTAATAGAATATGCTGTACAAGAAGGGAGATTAAGTAATAGAATATGCTGTACAAGAAGGAACATTAAGTAATAGAATATGCAGTACAAGAAGGGAGATTAAGTAATAGAATATGCTGTACAAGAAGGAACATTAAGTAATAGAATATGCAGTACAAGAAGGGAGATTAAGTAATAGAATATGCAGTACAAGAAGGAACATTAAGTAATAGAATATGCTGTACAAGAAGGAAGATTAAGTAATAGAATATGCTGTACAAGAAGGAACATTAAGTAATAGAATATGCAGTACAAGAAGGAAGATTAAGTAATAGAATATGCTGTACAAGAAGGAACATTAAGTAATAGAATATGCAGTACAAGAAGGAAGATTAAGTAATAGAATATGCAGTACAAGAAGGAAGATTAAGTAATAGAATATGCAGTACAAGAAGGAAGATTAAGTAATAGAATATGCAGTACAAGAAGGAAGATTAAGTAATAGAATATGCTGTACAAGAAGGAAGATTAAGTAATAGAATATGCTGTACAAGAAGGAACATTAAGTAATAGAATATGCAGTACAAGAAGGAACATTAAGTAATAGAATATGCAGTACAAGAAGGGAGATTAAGTAATAGAATATGCTGTACAAGAAGGAACATTAAGTAATAGAATATGCAGTACAAGAAGGAACATCAAGTAATAGAATATGCAGTACAAGAAGGAACATTAAGTAATAGAATATGCAGTACAAGAAGGAACATCAAGTAATAGAATATGCAGTACAAGAAGGAAGATTAAGTAATAGAATATGCAGTACAAGAAGGAAGATTAAGTAATAGAATATGCTGTACAAGAAGGAAGATTAACTAATAGAATATGCAGTACAAGAAGGAAGATTAAGTAATAGAATATGCAGTACAAGAAGGGAGATTAAGTAATAGAATATGCTGTACAAGAAGGAACATTAAGTAATAGAATATGCAGTACAAGAAGGAAGATTAAGTAATAGAATATGCAGTACAAGAGGGGAGATTAAGTAATAGAATATGCTGTACAAGAAGGAACATCAAGTAATAGAATATGCAGTACAAGAAGGGAGATTAAGTAATAGAATATGCAGTACAAGAAGGAAGATTAAGTAATAGAATATGCTGTACAAGAAGGAAGATTAACTAATAGAATATGCAGTACAAGAAGGAAGATTAAGTAATAGAATATGCAGTACAAGAAGGGAGATTAAGTAATAGAATATGCTGTACAAGAAGGAACATTAAGTAATAGAATATGCAGTACAAGAAGGAAGATTAAGTAATAGAATATGCAGTACAAGAAGGGAGATTAAGTAATAGAATATGCAGTACAAGAAGGGAGATTAAGTAATAGAATATGCAGTACAAGAAGGGAGATTAAGTAATAGAATATGCAGTACAAGAAGGGAGATTAAGTAATAGAATATGCAGTACAAGAAGGAAGATTAAGTAATAGAATATGCAGTACAAGAAGGGAGATTAAGTAATAGAATATGCAGTACAAGAAGGAAGATTAAGTAATAGAATATGCTGTACAAGAAGGGAGATTAAGTAATAGAATATGCTGTACAAGAAGGAAGATTAAGTAATAGAATATGCTGTACAAGAAGGGAGATTAACTAATAGAATATGCAGTACAAGAAGGAAGATTAAGTAATAGAATATGCTGTACAAGAAGGAAGATTAAGTAATAGAATATGCAGTACAAGAAGGAACATTTAAGTAATAGAATATGCTGTACAAGAAGGAAGATTAAGTAATAGAATATGCAGTACAAGAAGGAACATTTAAGTAATAGAATATGCTGTACAAGAAGGAAGATTAAGTAATAGAATATGCAGTACAAGAAGGAACATTTAAGTAATAGAATATGCTGTACAAGAAGGAAGATTAAGTAATAGAATATGCTGTACAAGAAGGAAGATTAAGTAATAGAATATGCTGTACAAGAAGGAACATTAAGTAATAGAATATGCTGTACAAGAAGGGAGATTAAGTAATAGAATATGCAGTACAAGAAGGAACATTAAGTAATAGAATATGCTGTACAAGAAGGGAGATTAAGTAATAGAATATGCAGTACAAGAAGGAACATTAAGTAATAGAATATGCAGTACAAGAAGGAACATTAAGTAATAGAATATGCAGTACAAGAAGGAAGATTAAGTAATAGAATATGCAGTACAAGAAGGAAGATTAAGTAATAGAATATGCTGTACAAGAAGGAACATCAAGTAATAGAATATGCAGTACAAGAAGGAAGATTAAGTAATAGAATATGCAGTACAAGAAGGAACATCAAGTAATAGAATATGCTGTACAAGAAGGAACATTAAGTAATAGAATATGCAGTACAAGAAGGAAGATTAAGTAATAGAATATGCTGTACAAGAAGGAAGATTAAGTAATAGAATATGCAGTACAAGAAGGAAGATTAAGTAATAGAATATGCTGTACAAGAAGGAAGATTAAGTAATAGAATATGCTGTACAAGAAGGAACATTAAGTAATAGAATATGCAGTACAAGAAGGGAGATTAAGTAATAGAATATGCAGTACAAGAAGGAAGATTAAGTAATAGAATATGCAGTACAAGAAGGGAGATTAAGTAATAGAATATGCAGTACAAGAAGGGAGATTAAGTAATAGAATATGCAGTACAAGAAGGAACATTAAGTAATAGAATATGCAGTACAAGAAGGAACATTAAGTAATAGAATATGCAGTACAAGAAGGAAGATTAAGTAATAGAATATGCAGTACAAGAAGGAACATTAAGTAATAGAATATGCTGTACAAGAAGGAAGATTAAGTAATAGAATATGCAGTACAAGAAGGAACATTAAGTAATAGAATATGCAGTACAAGAAGGAACATTAAGTAATAGAACATGCAGTACAAGAAGGAACATTAAGTAATAGAACATGCAGTACAAGAAGGAACATTAAGTAATACAACATGCAGTTCAAGAAGGAACATTAAGTAATAGAACATGCTGTACAAGAAGGAACATTAAGTAAGCTCATTATATGAGTAATCGTTATGAGAATCTGTATCATTAACATGTTAGCATCTCCAAGATGGTCGCTGTTTCTCATTTCAATGTTCCTTAAAAAGAAAAGTGAAGCATAAATACATACACACATGTAATTGCATAAACATATACGATTCATAAATTTCTTTTTTTTTCCTTATTACTGGCTACTAAAGTTTCACTGTTAATTCGAAAAATGTAATAAATAATAATAATAATTCTCTAATATCGCAAGAGGGTCTGCCCCTCTCTTTTATTCTTCTTCTGTACTTCTCTTTCTCCCTATTTCCCTAGTCTTTCCCATCCCGAGTACCTGCCTTTGAGCTATAAAGTGGATTGTATCCAGGGGTACTCTTCCTTTCCCCATTTTCCCCACTTCCCTATCCTTATTATTATTAGTATTATATAATTCGTAAAAGTTTGTTTTTGTTCATATTTTAGTATTGACTGTAACCTACTTTTCATTTTACACCATACGTTTTCATCACAACTCCATGAGTATTGGCAAGAACAAAATTCCTATGATCCCTGAATACCTAATTGAGATGATTATGGCATAAACCAGAATTGAAGATCATATAAAAAAAAATTCCAATGCTGATGATATCTTTAAACATCATTATTTAAGAAAATATCAAACTTTTGAGGTAAATTCTCTTGCTCCATTGATTTGCAAAATTAAAAAAAAACTTGAAATGATGTTTTTACGGTCATTCGGCAACACTAATCCCTACTGTAAGCCACCAGAAGTATTAGAAACAAGAGCAATCAGAGATTTCAGAGCTTCGCCAATGCACATTAACCCTTTTACCCCCACCATAAGGTTAAATTTCGAGCACATTTTGCTATATATTTTTTTTTTTTAAATGCTCTAAGAGGCTTAATTTTTGTCCTAGAGAGGTCAGGTTGGTCTCATTCTTTTGAAAAATGCCTGAAGTTTCTCATGAAATTATCAAAAATATATAAAAACATGTAATTAACAGTGTTTTGCAAGAACGTACCGGTACGTCCTTTAGGGGTAAAAAGGGTTAATAACAGTTTAATAAAGTCTACGGATATCGCCTCCTACTTTTCATATGATGACTGTACAGTGAATGGTGGAAAGTACAATGTTGGGATGGATAGTATTTGGTAACCAAAATAAGATTATGAAAAGTAAAATGTCCCTTTCTCTAATATGAAAAGTATATAATCAGATATCAACCGATATCAACTTATGCATCAGAAACTTGGTGCCTTACTAAAGCCTTAGAACATAAGGTAGTTACAAATCAGTGAGTTTTGGAAAGAATAATGATGGGAATAACTCTAAGAGACAGAAAAAGAGCAACATCGACACGCGAACAGCGAGTTTCCCCCGACTTCCCGGCTCACTAGGTGACTCAGTTGATAGGCAAGATAACAGATATAAAATGCATGGCATAATCTTTGTGTCTGAAGCCGTTGTATTGCAGCCATTTTGATCTCGGGCAATCTCCTGTAGGCAACCGCATGATGCAGTGATAATGGCGCAGGCAGTTAAATGTAAGTATACATTGAGTTTCTTTTTTATTTTCCAGTGTTCATCTCCAAGCCGAAATACACGGTCCGAGAGATAGGAAGAGAAAAATACGGAACTGTTTTGATGAAAGGATACTTTTTACAGAACGAGTGCCTTAACCGTGTTAACATTTAGTCACTTTGTAAACTTGATGTCAGTTGACTTACGGCTGGATGGTCGATGAAATTATAACTGGGATTTCAGAATCACTATCGTATATCCGACTGATGTCTAAGATCCAGGAGAAGTTGTGTTGTGTTTGTCTTACATAGAAAAAAAAATTCGAAAAAAAAATTCACAATCGATTTGAGAAAAGTGAACACTATATTTTCTTGTGAAATATACCTGTGTCAGAAATGAGCTATACATCATTTATTATCACTGCGTTAATAAAGAAATGTATGTATGTTGTTAAGCTAGTGTTTAATGTCTGGAAATTTTTGGCGACATATTCAGGGCAGATACCAGAAATTACCCCTTTGAAAATCGAAGGTTGTAGTGAACGGTATGAGTGAAAGGAAATAATGATGCTTGAGAGTTTTTCGCCATAGAATTATGATTGGTTAACCGTCTGTTAGGTGAAAACGGAAGGAAAGATACAGAGAAATAATTACTAAGATTCCTATAAAATTGTGAATTTCGTAAAGGCACTATAATGCAAAAAATGATAAGTGTTCGTTATATGCTGTTTCGTTTCTGTTATTGTTACGCAATCGCAGGTACACTGAATTTAAAATGCCCAAGTACTGTATATATATATATATATATATATATATATATATATATATATATATATATATATATATATATTTATATATATATATATATATATATATATATATACATATGTATATATATACATATATATATATTATATATATATATATATGTATATATATTTATATATATACATATATATATATATGTATATATATATATATACATATATGTGTGTGTATATATATATATATATATATATATATATATATATATATATATATATATATTAAAATAAGCTATATATTTTATTCCTTTAATATCTGGATTCTCTCTATATCTACGGACCAGAGACCCAAGTGGAGGAATCAACTCAAAGATATTAAGTCAGCTTAGGTTCAACAAGAATTTCATAAGGTAAATTACCCCCCAAAACATCAATTCTAACAACATCAGAGCTAGGTCTAGGTAAGAGAGATACATGAACTTGGTTTAGTTCACACTTACCCACGATAATGTCTCAGTCTATCTTTCTCAATGCCAATGTAAAGGTAAGGCTAAATGCGAGTCCTTAGTTTATTATAAGGAAAGATAATTAGCTATAAGACTATGGGTGGATGTATAGAATACTCCAAAAGGTGACTGTGTGGGGTTACTATAGTCCATTTCTTTTAGCGATGCATATTTGCACAGACTCGCAGCGGTGCCCTTTTAGCTCGGAAAAGTTTCGTGATCGCTGATTGGTTGGAATTATCTCGTCCAACCAATCAGCGATCCGGAAACTTTTCGAGCTCGGAAAAGTTTCCTGATCGCTGATTGGTTGGAATTATCTCGTCCAACCAATCAGCGATCCGGAAACTTTTACGAGCTAAAAGGGCAAAGCTGCGAGTCGGTGCAAATATGCATCGCAAAAAGAAATGGACTATAGTTTATCAATATGATGACAACAATCGGGGCATAATTGTTATAAAGGCTTAACCTAGAGTAATGTATATTATAAAGGTGTATACTCAAGGTACTCCAGTTCACACCCAATAGTAACTGCTACAAGTTTAGATAGTGATGAAGGATATGTTAGTAGGGAATAGGATATGGAATCTAAGATAGGAATATAAGATCTTTAGCTGTTATTGTCTAGTGCTATGAAGTTTTTTGTTCTGCCAAATCAGTGTGTTCAATACTCTCGTATTAGAATTATACCACCAAACACTCGGTATTTCCACACAACAGAATAAGAGAATAATAATATGTAATTTATAGTATTGTTTATACTTAAATACAAGTGTTGATTCAAACTAACAGTAATAGTATTAGGACTAAGACTTCACTACTATGTATACAAATAAGAAGGTTGCAGTGATTACTACTCCATTATAATATTAATTTTCTAAGCTTCGGGCTGAGCTTTCCTCTTGGGCCTATCGTCAAACCCCCCCCCCCCCCCCCCCCCCGCCCCGTCGAGTAGGAGCCTGACCAATGACTTCACTCACATCACTATCAACAGCCTTATCCCTGATAACAAGCCTCTTGACTATCAATCACTCCTATCGACGCTAACAGCCTTAATTAATACACTATAGAATTCCTACAGAAATACACATAATAAGTAAAAATGAAGAGAGGACAGAGAGACAGGATGGGACAGCATCTCTGTGTTACTGTAATAGGTTCAATACTAAGGCATCAGATTCCAGGTCAGAAAGAATAATAATGGAAGAAGTGCACCAGGAACTGATTATAGAGCCTAAAAACATCAGCCTATAACCAAATTTCATTAGTTTAGAGTTTTGAGGTTTTAAAGTCTAACAGTGGCTGTATAGAAAGAGAATATATTCATGTTATTAGTTCCTGTTTTACCTTTTCCCTGGAGAAGATTTTTTACATCAATACCTCTTTGGGAAATTTACATAAATTGCTCCCAGTATAATTGCTAAATGACTTCGACTACAATTATTGCGGACATGAGTCTTTTTATAGTTTATATATGACATATTTGTTTTTGACGTTGTTAATAGTTTATATATAACATATCTGTTTTGACGTTGTTGCCTTTTTTAGAATGATTTATTGTTATTTTGTTCTCTTCATTTATTTATTTCCTTATTTCCTTTCCTCACTGGGCTATTTTTCCCTATTGGAGCCCCTGGGCTTATAGCATCTTGCTTTTCCAACTAGGGTTGTAGCTTGGATAGTAATAATAATAATAATAATAATAATAATAATAATATGTATTTTACAACTCTTGTTAAAAAACAGGAATGTCATAAGCTCAAGCATCCATTAGTAGAATTACCTTTGCATAGTAAAATAAATACAGAAATAACAAAAGGCAATAAGAAAGAACAGTTAGTAATATAAAAGCAATATCATATGAAGTGAGCTTGCTCAACAATAAAGTGTTTGCACAAAGTTTAATCGTTTGAAGTTCCAATCATTCAAGTCCTTTTTAGATCATAGTTTCTTAATTTGTTTGTAGCTGTGAAAACTGCTTATCACTGGGCCTCACAGGAGAAAGGGTGAGATTGTTGGAATGAAATGCATATCTATAAATGTAGTGGATGAGTTAATCAGGGAAGATTTGAATCAAAGGAATGTTCAGAATCATAAAATGTAGTAGTTTATTATTATTTCCTCTAACGTGCTGCAAATTGTCTTGACTAATTTTCAATTGACCTACATTCCCTACATATGTAATATATTAGATATTACTTGTTAAAAACACATGACCTAAAGGTCACTGTGGAAGTAAGAGAAGTGTGAGAAACGCCATAGTCATATCCTAAGTAGGATGTGAATGCCAACCCTCAGCAATGTAACATTTTTCATGAAGAGTAAACACAACCAAGCCCGTGAGAAAGAAGTTGTCTGTGAGAACGGAACAAGTACCTTCCGGTATTAATGTTGTGTTTACTATAAATCATTGAGTGCTGAGATAACTGTATAAACTTTAGCATGAAATTGGATATTTGTGGGAGTTCACTTTTAGATGTCATACGGAATGGTCATCCGACCAAACCATCTATACTCCTGTGATGGAGATGTTAATACTGTTCTTAAATAATAAACTATTTTAAAGTTAACTTACTTAGATTTTACTTGAAGATGTAACATACCAAATCTAATCTATAACACATTTAAGATGACATTTGAAGAGAACCCATATGTGTGTTAACAACAGTAACACACCAATACATATACAGTAACATCTCAAGAAGGCAAACTTCAAGATGATCAGAAAGTATGCCCCTAACCCAAGCAGATTCTATTTCACCGGTCTATTTTATGTTGAATTCGTTGAAAAAAAAAAATGCCCATTTATGTTACTTTTTAAATATTTTCCCTTGAAAAGACCTCTAAAGGGGTCAATCACCTGGTTCTTAGCAAGTATTTTTTAGGCAGTTACGACCCATTTTAGTGGCACCCTACTACAAGAATTTCCTCTTGATGTTGCCTTTAATGGCCTTTTGAGAATAAATTATTTTTTTCAACAATACATAGATAATTTTCAAACAACCAATGATTATTAACAAAGCGTAAATCCTTTTAATTGTTATTTTTAAGTGTAAATGTGTCAATAATATTTGCATGATACATACATACATATACCAAGGCACTTCCCCCAATTTTGGGGGGTAGCCGACTTCAACAAATGAAACAAAAACAGAAAGGGGACCTCTACTCTCTACGTTCCTCCAGCCTAACAAGGGACTCAACCGAGTTCAGATGGTACTGCTAGGGTGCCACAGCCCACCCTCCCACATTATCCACCACAGATGAAGCTTCATAATGCTGAATCCCCTACTGCTGCTACCTCCGCAGTCATCTAAGGCATCGGAGGCAGCAGCAGGGCCTACCGGAACTGCATGATAAAATATACAAATGTGTGTGAATATAGCTACACAGTTTTTTTTTTATGCAGAAATTTGTAACTTTTTTTTTTTTAATGATCCCAGCCCTAAGATATGAGGCATAAATCCCATTTATTCATTCACAGCTCACTGATTGCCAGACATATAGTTCATTACATAAGTCAAAGAAGAACAAAGTTTTTTCAGTTAATGGGTCTTAAATGGCTTCTGTCAAATATCAAATTTGGTCAGGTTAGTAATGCATTGTATTTCATATGCAAAAATGCAGATGCATTACATTGTAAAGCTGGATTAAATCTTATTTCCTTATGGGCTACCAAAGACAATTAAGATATGTATTAACTAACATGCATTCCAAGTCCTCTTGCAGCCTCTTACTAAATAGTTGATATGACGGTCAGTTTTCAAACACAGCATACACTGTTAAAAATATGCATTAGAAAAACGGCAAATGCCTGGTAACGTTTATTCCCGGATTTTCACTGTTTTAAAAACGGATACATTAACGTGAACGAGGGATATTACGGTCACCAACCAGTAAAAAATAAAAAAAAAAAAAAAGTAAGGTAAAATTACGGTCGCTTGTATTTTACTGAAATATGGCTGTAGACAGCATATTTTTACGGAGAATTTCAGGTTAAAATTACCGTTTTTTTTTTAAGTGTACATGTTCAATTTCTCTCCCATGGAAATACAAACGTTACATTTGATGCTAATATTACTGCTTGTCCTACTACTACGCTTTGGGTGGTAGTTTTGCTAGTGTTCTTAGATAACGTATCGGTGCTTCTTTTTATCTAGATATGAAAATACCTGAAGGGGAGAACAGGCTTACATCGTTAGATTAGCATGCAAAATATTTCATGCTATATTATCATAATGTGTTTCTGTTTATCATCTAACCGTAACAAGCACGTACTTTGTCAATATTTTTTTTATTAAGAGATTGTGAATTAAGAAATCTTGAAGACAATTAAGAATTTAGCGTTAAGAAAATCATGTTTATTCAGTCAGTGGCGAATATTTTCTCATGATTTTTCTCTTGTTCTTCAGGTAGTTTTCACCGGATCCTATTAGGTGCCTTACTGTTTTGCACTGTTGGCATCTATTTAAGTTATTTTTACTTAAACGCTGGTGGAAGTCAAGTTTTTTTAAGAAACATCAGAGGTAAGAGATAATTAGTAAAAGTTTAGTACCATACAATTGCTCCAACTCTGAACTTCAAAAGTTCAAAGTTGGAGCAAATGCTTTTTTTGTTGACCAGGCGGACATGAGTCTTTTTATAGTTTATATATGACATATTTGTTTTTGACGTTGTTAATAGTTTATATATGACATATCTGTTTTGACGTTGTTACTTTTTTTTTTAGATTGATTTATTGTTAATTTATTCTCTTCATTTATTTATTTCCTTATTTTCTTTCCTCACTGGGCTATTTTCCCTGTTGGAGCCCCTGGGCTTATAGCACTTTGCTTTTCCAACTAGGGTTGTAGCTTGGACAGTAATAATAATAATAATAATAATAATAATAATAATAATAATAATCCTATGTTTCAAATTATTATTCTATATGAATAAGAAATTATTTATAGTGAGTAATATCCTGAAAAGAGACTACCATTCGAAAAACATGTCTCTTGAACGTTCAAGGCAAGTTTGTTAATGCTGCTTCTAAAACATTTTTTGCAATCAATTATTGCCAGTCTATTTTCTTATTAATGGAGAACCTGGTATCCCTTTTACCCCCAGGCTATTTGGAAATTTCCAACCCTTAACCCCCCGGGGGTTATTTTTTTCCCAGCACATTTAGCAGTATATTTTTTTCTAAATTGCTCTAACAGCCTTAATTTTGTCATAGAGAGGTCAGGCTGATCTCATTCTCTTGAAAAATGCCTGAATTTTCTCAAAAAAAAAAATATAAAAAACATGAAAAAATTTTTTTTTATAGCATTTTTTGCAAGGACGTACCGGTACGTCCATGGGGGGGGGGGGGTAAAGGGATGGCTTTTGTGAAACGTACCAGTACGTTCTTTGGGGGTAAAAGGGGTATAGGATATGACATTTCAGAACTTCTCTCCTAGATTTGAGATCAGAAAAGCAGCACTTTTCAGACATCCTACACAAACTTCGGAATATGCTTTTGGGTACAATGACATAACCGTTTTATGCTTTAGTGCAGTTTGAATCTATTTAAAAGGTTAATTCACAAAACACGAAGATATACCTTTTATGCAATAGACAAGTGAAAAAAAAAATGGATGTAAATGTTTGGTAGTGTTTTACAATATCAATGTTACGAATCTAAGGTCTTAGCTTATTCAGCGAATAATTGTTAAACTTTTGGTATGTCCATTTACCAATACATTTAATGTCAATATTATTGGATATAAGAATCATGTTAAAAATATTTTCACAAATCAGTATGTTTCTAACTTAAAAGCATATTTAGAAAAATAATAAAATAAAAATTCAATTTTATCATATATTAGATGTTTTAATGTATATACAAAAATATCAAATATAATTTGTTAAGGAAATATTTCTTTATAAAAGGAAAAAAAATGTATGTTAAGAAAATGTAATTGTATTTTCATAATAAAAGATAAAAAAAAAAATATATATATATTTCCAGACTGGAATTCTCACTACTATATTCACACTCCTGGCTGCATCCTTCCAGAGATTGATCCCTTTCATCCAAGCCTTTTGAAATACAAACTTAAACAACCAAAGGAGGTGAGTTATTTGTTTATACATAAGATTCTATGGTAGATATGGGAATGAAAATGAGTTGCCAAGAATTTTATATCTGTACCTAATTATTTTATGCACTCTCTTGCTAATGCTTTATTTAGATATGATATCATAGAAACAAGTTTATGGTTGAATTGCCCTCAACTTTAAACTTTGATGAAGTTATAAATGATATCTTCTTTATCCTCTTTGAAAGAGGAGTGGCAAAAAACAGAATGGTTAGGGGTTGACTTACTAAATTGACTGCTGACAACTGTGACGTAAGTCTCTTTCAATAAGACTGTTTGCCAAGTAGTCATTACATTGGTTTAGAAGTTTGTAAAACGCGACTTTATGTTTTATAATGAAAAGATTCCCTAGAAATTAAATTTGCTGTGAAATTGTGGAAAGCTCAAAAGTAAATGATGCGCTGGTGTATGATGGTTATGAGTATGCTTGCAAGAATGACAGTTAATCATGAGAGCTGGGGGCCTATGATCTGAGCCTAAGGAGGGTTAGTATAAAGAGAGAACAAAGTGGAGAGATATTGAGGGTAAAGAGAGAAGGAGCAGGGAATTGGCCTTCCTACTGACCTAACCTGCGACCCGAGAGGATTTAGGCTACATATAGTTTGGCATAGGAGCATATGAGTGGGAGTGTGTGTATAGGTATATCATAGAGCATTGAGGTTGTAGCATGATTTTTTTTCTTCTAGATCAGTGGTTCCCAACCTTTTTTCTGTCATTTCCCCCCTGCACCCAGTTCAACCATCCATATTTCCCCCTTCATGCCCCGCTCAACCCTCATGCCCACTCACCTACCTTAGAAATGGGTATGATATTCCAATTATCCCCTTGAATATCATGTCAATGAGAAATATGATATGATCATATCATAATTGAATGGCTAACAACAAATTGCCGCACGTACTATGTGGACATTTTCTGCTTGTTTTAGTTAGTAGGTAGTATAATTATTTCCCCCCTGGAAGCTTCAAATTTCCCCCCTGGGGGAAATTTCCCCCAGGTTGGGAACCACTGTTCTAGATCATGTGGATAGTGAATAGAGTAATAGCTAGGTCATGGCAGGTTTGAGAGTTCTTTATAGATACTTGGATCACCACGGGATCGACGGCAATGCACCGTGAAGCTGAGGAAGTAAGAGCCCAAGTACATTTCTGTAGTCAGTGTTTGCTCTGGGTAGAGCAATTATAAACTCTTAGAACAAGACAAATTGTGTGCAAAACCACGGTCTACGAAGATATTTAGGAAGTCAGAAACAGGTGAATCTGAACGTTTCTCATTTGTCACATGGATATAGAAATGTTAGTGGAAACATCAAAGATGCTGTTCTATTTTTAGCATGGACTCGCATGCTATTCTATACCACAGACGGTAAGCGGCCGTACTAAAACTTAAAATCAGTATACCATGGTGCCGTCTAGTGCCAATGTATAACCAGTTGCAATGTCCATTATATGTATATATATATATATATATATATATATATATATATATATATATATATACATTCATACATACATATATATATATATATATATATATATATATATATATATATATATATATATATGAACCTTGAATACAAGTTTTTGGGAGATAAGGCAACTTACACCCAGTGTTTGGTTAAAATAAGAAAATAAAATCAGGGGTACCAAGGTTATGCAGTGAAGCACCAAGACATATGCCTTGGTCAATTTTGAGGCATGTATGTATGTATGGTGTGTGCATGTGAGGAAAGTGGTAGTGGGTGTTATATATTGCTATGTTTTTCTATTCATTTAATTTACTATTTTTTTTTCTTCGTTAAAACCACATTTAATAATTACTCTACCTTTTCTTCGTGATTCATAAACTGATCGGTTATAAAATGCTCTTCACACAGTAAAAAAAATTTTGGTGCTGATACTGTGACTTCCACCGGATCTAGCAGACTGTGGTGACATAAACAATTCTGGTACAATGGATTTACTTTTTACGTTGTGTACCTGTTTCTTGCCCCTGTGAATTTTATCAAGCAAATCTATTTTCACCCTTGATGTTTAGTTAAACAAAATATTCATATGATGAATATTTTAAGAGTAAAGAATATGTTTATCTTAATTGAAATATATATTATCGAAATTATGCATCAATTGTCGTAATTTATATTTTATTTCAAACACAAGACCACTCTTAGTCGTACCAGAAAGACGTTCAATACAATTATAAATGAACAGCTATAAATGTAGGTGGTAAGGGTGGTGTTACAATTGCATGTTTTCGTGAATTCATAAACCTTAACAGGTTTTCACCACCGTTATCGTATAGTGTTTTCGATAGATCTAGTAGCACCACTTCATATATTAAATAACAATGGCGTAGATAACGATTATGGATTAGACACGCTATTGCAGATACGCATGAACGTGTGGTATGGTTTTAACCTGTGTTGTTGTACCTATTTTTAATTATTATTTACTCAACCAATGCACCCCCTTGAATTATTGTTGTATTGTAAATGTACAATATTCAGCGTTATTTTAAATTCAATATCTCATTATCGTAAGCTAACAATTAAATCCACCACTCTGACTACTATCATTACCGACGACCTTCACTCAAGTCTAACATTACCACCACTGTCGGGGCTATGTTTATTAAATCAAAATGTCTCCATCATTAAAACTACAAGAGCATATCGTTCTATAGTCCATTTCTTTTATCGAGGCAGATTTGCACCGACTCGCAGCGGTGCCCTTTTAGCTCGGAAAAGTTTCCTGATCGCTGATTGGTTAGAATTATCTCGTCCAACCAATTACAGCGATCAGGAAACTTTTCCGAGCTAAAAGGGCACCGCTGCGAGTTGGTGCAAATCTGCATCGCTAAAAGAAATTGACTATAGATCTTCTTCTTTATTGGGAAACGTGAAAAATGACATTCCGGGTCTGTTCCTACATGAATTTGTGCAATTATATGCACAGCACCTACAACTTTGGTGCGTTCTTCCAACCATTTTTCTTATGCGGTTATACTTGACGCTTGGTGGCAGCACTAGTATCGCGATTACATTCCGTCCATAGGCGTCTACCGTCTGTGTTTTGTTGGTCTGTGATGTACTTTACAACTTACGCTTAAACTGAATTTCTCGCTAGAAAGGCTTATAATATTGTATCGTTCTTATAAAAGGAATGCATAACTTAACCGTATGTGAAATCAAAAGAGGTGTAAGTTTCTATGTTTACCATAACAATGCTGAATGCCGAACTGGATATAATTTAAAAACCACGTGTGTATGGGTCTGATAACTGCAAAGTTGTTCATTAATTGATAAAAAGGGGTCACAGTTTTTTTTTTTTTTTTTTAGAGAAGTCACATCTCCTACGGTGCTGTAGACAATTAGCGCTTTCAAATGATCTCATAAGGTGCATTGTAATTTTTACTGAACGACTTTGCAGTATTTTCTGTCTCTAGCTACAGGCATGTTTTATGCTTACTACTTTACTCCAGTCCCCTATGTCTTCATTGTTGTTATCAAACCTTTGCAAAGAGTAAAGGAAGTACTCAATATACCCTCTTTTTAAGTATTTTGGTGCCTAATTTATTAATGGATCAGTGTTAACTACATACTGTTGCTGGGATATGTAAAGCGCTTCGTTCTTATTATGCTGTGCAAGACCATGTAAGCGAATTTTCCTTCTTCTGCCCCAATCTCGTGATGTATGATTATTGTTATTAACATTCTTATTATCATTACGATTACTATCCAAGCTACAACCATATTTGGGAATGCAGAATGCAAAAAAACAGTATTAATAAGAAATAAAGAAATAACGAATAAATTGTAATAGAAAAATAACAAAAAATAAGATATATTCATATCAGCAGCAGCGTCGAATACATCAGCCATATATTAACTATAAAATTAGTCTTGGGCAACATATCCAACAAAAAAAAAAAAAAAAAATGCTTTTACAACAAGTTTGAACATTGAAAGATCGGTGGATTCAATAACCAGATTAAGAAAATCACAGCTGGAATTAAAGTTTTAGTATTGTGCAGTATTGAACATTATGATAGAAAAGTAAGACAGTAAGAATTAACATTCTGGGTCGACCTGTGACGCCCGGTGAAAAGAGTCCTTCCTTACACTTTTCTGATATAAATACTTCTAAATATACCAGAGAAATTAAAGTATGGAATGCAGAGGTTACTACCCTCGCGCGAACACCCTGTGGGCGTCGTTTATAAAGCAAGGGCGTGTGAAAACTACTATTCACAGGCTGTCTCCCATTTAAACATTATATCTAGTGCAACATACTGGATGGTATCATCTGTTGAGATCTGGATGCAAAGCAGAGTCAGAATTAGAAAATTTATATAGTCATAGAGTTTAGTTCTCTTCCCCCTCAATCCTTAATCTATTCTTCTGTTACTTGCTACATTGTTTAATTATTCAATTAACTATTATTTATTATGTATTAACCTCCCTTTATTTAGTTTTATCTTTTTTAATCACTTACTTTGTTGTTGTTTTTTTCAGTATACTGTTAAAGTTTTGCGTTTATGAACTTCGTTGTTTTTTTTTTTTTCAGTATACTGTTAAAGTTTTGCGTTTATGAACTTCGTTGTGTTTTTTTTTTCAGTATACTGTTAAAGTTTTGCGTTTATAAAACCTTGATTGAAAAATTCATGCCTCTCAAGTTACAATAGAAGAATATATTTTCCTTATGAATAAGTGGCCTAATCCACTTTTACATCATGCATTCTTACGTGCTTAACAATTATTGTTTGCATTTCCTATCTTAAGGTAATTTGATGTCTGAAACTATAATTTCTTTGATTTTATGTGAAATTTACTCTAAATGAATTCTGCATTTACAGCTCGTGTGTTCGAAGAAGAAGCCCTTAACAGAAGAATCTGGCCTTAATCTGGTTTTTTACAGGGACAGATTGGCTGACTATGGAGTTGCAAATGATAATGCCACGTGTTTTTATCGAGGAATCATAAGAGTAGAACAAGAACCGGGAAAATATAGCAGTCAATGTGACAATAAGTGGAAGTAAGGACCCAAATGTTTAGTAATATAGTCGGTTTTAGAGCACAGGTGTATTTCCTTTTTTTTTCCCATTATTTTTCTTTTTTTTATTAAAAAGTTAAATTACATATTCTTTACAACACAATATTTAAAGCATAATCACATTTAATTGCATTTTTCTATAAACAAATCCATCTAATTTAACAATTTACATCACACATCTTGATTTTAATTTTTAGTCACTCAAAAACAATAATTTATATACTTTCTGGTGAACATTTTATTCATTCTTTCTTTATAGATATTTTTCAAAAGCCACCGATCATATTGAAATTTCTCATTATTAATGAGCCTTACTATGCCAGGCTTATACTGTATAATATAATTATGCGTCCACAGGTTACATAATCTGAATGGGCATCTTTGAGGTTATAATATCTGCTTCTTGGGACTGCAGTAGCATTATGCTTGACGTGAAGGATTCACGTCAAGCTCCTTTCATTTCATGCTTGAATGAAAACACCATTAATAGTCAGATCATATAAGGATCAACAATGTGCACATTCTTCCTTTTTTCAATGATAATATTCTTAATCAATGATTAACGCTAGTAACACTGGCATCAATGGCTTTTTAAAGTTGGATTCCAGTCAATTCTAGTAATTAAATTATTTCTTTATATATGTCTTGGTCATTATTTAGGAAACCTGTGACTCCCTTTCTTCTGTTGGAATCTCATTACTATGTATTGTAATTAATAAATCCTCTTTAGATTCTAGTGATGTTAAGCAGCAGTGGTCATTAGGATCTATTTTCTATCAAGCCAGTTAATGTTTGTTGGCAAACACCAAACATAAACACCACTAACACCACTACTCTTACATATTAGCCAACAGTTGTTTTTCAGTTCTGCGTGATTGACAGAGTAGATTTCATTCTAGATTTGATTTATTTGTTAAGATATTGAATTGAAGAGTGCAGTTTGTTTACACTGTCTTGGCGCATACATAATTAACCCTTTTGCCCCCAAAGGACGTACTGGTACGTTTCACAAAACCCATCCCTTTACCCCCATGGGCGTACCGGTACGTCCTTGCAAATAATGCTATAATTTTTTTTTTCATATTTTTGATAATTTTTTGAAAAAATTCAGGCATTTTCCAAGAGAATGAGACCAACCTGACCTCTCTATGACAAAAATTAAGGCTGTTAGAGCAATTTAAAAAAAAAAATACTGCAAAATGTGCTGGGGAAAAAAATAACCCC
This sequence comes from Palaemon carinicauda, assembly GCF_036898095.1. NCBI lineage: Eukaryota > Metazoa > Arthropoda > Malacostraca > Decapoda > Palaemonidae > Palaemon > Palaemon carinicauda. The sequence continues at coordinate 7,448,979 of NC_090725.1, read as the reverse complement.
CTGGGGGTTAAGGGTTGGAAATTTCCAAGGAGCCTGGGGGTAAACTAAGTGCGCGTGAGTTTAGCAGTTACGGAAGGGTTGACGTATGTAAGGTTAAAAATATGCGATTTGTCTGTTTCCACTGAATACGACAAAAAGTCGAGATCTTTAGCTACCTCCCTTTTTTTGTATTTAAAAAGATAAAAGACTTATGAATGACTGACAAGTAGTTATATTGAGTAATTCCTTCTAGACTTAATGCTTCCGGTCGAAAATATTTGGTCTTAATCATAGTATATGTCTTAGAAATTATTATTATGGTTTTACAATTGTAAATAGAATCTTTATAGTTAACGGACATGTGATTTTATTATATGTCTTAAAAATTATTAATATGGTTTTACAATTGTAAATAGAATCTTTCTAGTTAACGGAGATGTGATTTTATTATATGTCTTAAAAATTATTATTATGGTTTTACAATTGTGAATAGAATCTTTATAGTTAATGGAGATGTGATTTTATTATATGTCTTAAAAAAATATCATTATGGTTTTACAATTGTAAATAGAATCGTTATAGTTAATGGAGATGTGATTTTATTATATGTCTTAAAAATTATTACTATGGTTTTACAATTGTAAATAGAATCTTTCTAGTTAACGGAGATGTGATTTTATTATATGTCTTAGAAATTATTATTATGGTTTTACAATTGTAAATAGAATCTTTATAGTTAACGGAGATGTGATTTTATTATTTGTCTTAGAAATTATTATTATGGTTTTACAATTGTGAATAGAATCTTTATAGTTAACGGAGATGTGATTTTATTATATGTCTTAAAAAAATAATATTATGGTTTTACAATTGTAAATAGAATCTTTATAGTTAACGGAGATGTGATTTTATTATATGTCTTAAAAAATATTATTATGATTTTACAATTGTAAATAGAATATTTATAGTTAACGGAGATGTGATTTTATTATATGTCTTAAAAAATATTATTATGGTTTTACAATTGTAAATAGAATATTTATAGTTAACGGAGATGTGATTTTATTATATGTCTTAGAAATTATTATTATGGTTTTACAATTGTAAATAGAATCTTTATAGTTAACGGAGATGTGATTTTATTATATGTCTTAGAAATTATTATTATGGTTTTACAATTGTAAATAGAATATTTATAGTTAACGGAGATGTGATTTTATTATATGTCTTAGAAATTATTATTATGGTTTTACAATTGTAAATAGAATCTTTACAGTTAACGGAGATGTGATTTTATTATATGTCTTAAAAAATATTATTATGGTTTTACAATTGTAAATAGAATATTTATAGTTAACGGAGATGTGATTTTAATCTAGCTAATTACTGTATACATTAGTGTTACTCCATCATTGTTATCAATCCTGTAATCACTTAACTCTGTCCATTTAATTTCAGACTAAAAGATGAAAAGGTTGCGATAGTGCAGAAAGAAATGCCAATTGCTGAGGATGCTATATATGTAGGGTGCACTAATTCAACGTCCAAGAAACCAAAAGCATTTTATGAAGCAGTTCACTACTTCATACAGCCATGGAGAGCTGAAGAAAATAGGAAGAAATTCAAGGTACGTCTGCGAATATGTTAGTATTATTACTGGAAGTAATATTGCATATTACGAATATGTATGTGGGAGTAATGTTACTATCTTTTGTAAGTTTAGTGCTATTATGATTATTATCATTATTGATATTATTATTGACGTTGATGTTGATATTATAATTACTATTATTATTCATAGTTTACATACATTCGTAATACGTCAAACAAGATCATTAAATAATTGCTAATCAAACTTTTACAAAGTAGAAAAAAAGAAACCGGGTAATCTCACTGATGCTCTCAATGTTTCATGAATCTGATATATATTTAGGAAATTGTCACCTTTTATATTTCTCCATTTTTACTTTTCCAGGCTAAGAACAATGGCCAGAGGAAGGATGACCTTAGTGTAATCATTATGGGATTAGATTCAGTCTCTCGAGCAAACCTCCAGCGACACATGCCAGCAACTTATGATTTCGCAAAAAACAGCCTCCATTTGATTGAAATGGAAGGCTTTAATAAAATTGCCTTGAATACAGACGTGAACCTTTCGGGAATTTTACTAGGAATGTATTATGACGAAGTGCAGAAAAGCTGTACACCCAAAGATAGCAAAACCAGATTTGATGACTGTCCATTTATATGGAAGAACTTCTCTGCAAAGGGATATCCTACGGTCTTTGGCGAAGACAGTCCTTGGATGGGAAGCTTCCATTACAGAAAACATGGGTTTTGTAAATCACCAACTGACTACTACAACAGACCCTACTTTTATGCTTCTGAAAAATTGATTGGAAATACTAATGGAAAAAAGTACAGCGGCAATTATTGCCAAGGAGGAAAGTCCAGTATTTCTATTATCCAAGACTATTCATTAGCCGTCGCCGAGGCTTTTAAGGATATTCCCTATTTTGGTTATTACTGGACAACTTCAGTTACGCATGAATCAATACAGAAGACTGCAATGGCAGACCTCCCCACTCGAGACTACCTGAAGAAGCTGAGCGACAGAGGCTACTTAAACCACACGATTCTATTTTTCATCAGCGACCACGGAATGAGATTTGGGAAAATCACCAATACTTACGCAGGGATGTTGGAAGTGAGACTGCCCTTTGTTATGTTTGGATTTCCCAAATGGTTTGGATACCAGTACCCGGAAGCTATCAAAAACTTGAATACCAATAGAAAGAGACTAACGTCATCCTTTGATCTTCATAAGACTCTTCTTGATATTGTTAGCGAGGCATATATCAATCCACTTGAAAGGTGAGTGTTTGGTGAAGAAAGTTATACAGGTTATACTCTGTACTAAAGGGAAGATCTGAACGTCGGTTGAATTTTTGTGACCATTTGCCCAACAGATGGCGCTAATATTTTGTGCGGTTCTTGTGCTGTTTGTTTTCTTCAAATCATCAGCAATGTTGTCGCCCCATTTAGGTTAGTTTACTTTAAGGCACAATGTCGTATATTGAATTTGTGGTCTAGCATGTCTCACACATATTCTCTAATTTATATTTAAAAATTACATAATACATTTAATACATATTATCTTACATTTTGTGAATGTGTGAGATTTCATTATGATCAGCCATATTTCAATGTTGATTTGCGCAGCCGGGTGTGTAATGAATTTAAGAAATATTGCATATATTGAATTTTATATCAATCTATCGTACTATCTAAAGGAAAAGGGTCTTCTGATTGCGAGAAAATGAATGACCAACAAGCGACACCAACTAGAAGTACGAGTATAAGCAAGAATTTAGGTGGTCTACTGATAAATAGGAATTAATACATATATGCCGGCATGGAAAATTAAGATATGAATTATATTAAAGCAATTAACAGTACTCGAACCCTCTGAGGTACGGAGTTGAGGACTGCAGGGTGTCTTTTAGTTAGCAAATAAGTTAGGCACGATGGTAGTAAATGGCACTAATCAGGCACTTAGCGTGCACGGAGTTTTCATAGAGATTTTGACCCTTGATAAAGGAAATGCCTAAACTGTTTTGTGATTTTATTGAATGAAAAGCTGTTTTAATTAAGCTAATTTATTTTTCTTTGTTGGTGCATTGAAATATGTAATTATATTTCCGATTTTTTTCTTTTTATCTCAGTTATATATTAATTTTTGTTTTGTTTTTTGTTTTTTACTTTTGTAATTATTAGGCGTTATATTTTCCATCAAGTATACTATGGTGAAGTGGTTCTGGCCAATTGACTAGAAAATAACGGATAACTTAAAGATAGTGTGTCGCAGTTTGATCTAAAAATCTGAATTACTCCAAAGAATGGTAAAAAGGGCAAGATAAGAATTCTTAACTCAGGATATTGATAGATTTATCCTACAATTCCGGGATTTGGAGGTTTATATGAATTCTTTATTTTGTTGTGGGTGGTGTGAACAAAGGTTTATTGGGACTTAGAGTTCAGAATAAAATTTTTAGAAATCATCTATATCAGAATTTAAAAAATCATCCAAACCTAATAGCTCAGAGGGAAATTGAAACAGAAATCTGCACTATTCTGTAGCTCTTGATATAAATCAAACGGTTTTTATCAGTCAGCCTCAAAAGCAACTATTCTTCCTCATTCAAGTTTTTAGTTGCTATGATTTATTTTTATTTTTGGAACTGGAAGACGTATGGCATGATATTTGATGCGAATTATGTACCTTGCGGAGAGAACAAAGAGTTTTACGTTTTCAATTTTATATAAAATTGTCATTTTTGGTAACATTTTGAGACGTTGTAATATAGACTAATGTCAGTACAGTGCTGCACGAAATGCATAACCTACTTACCAAGACTAAAAAGACATTGCTGTCAGAAGATGAACACATTTTCTTATAAAAACATCAATGTTTATCCCTTTCACCCCCAATGGACGTACCGGTACGTTCTTGCAAACCACTGTTATTTACATGTTTTTGCATATTTTTGATAACTTTATGAGAAACTTCAGGCAATTTCCAAAAGAATGAGACCAACCTGACCTCTCTCTGACAAAAATTAAGGCGGTTAGAGCAATTAAAAAAAAATATATAGCAAAATATGCTTGAAAGTTCAACATACCTTGGGGGTAAAAGGGATAAGATATCAAGAAATGTGTTGTTTAATATTCCTTTTACTGGCCACGTTACCACAATGTAATTAGAATAATTGACAATGGTTATTTCTTAGAGATAACTAAGCTAGAGAATCTTGAGTCATAGATCTCCATTCCAACAGATCTTACCGCCCCACAACAGCGAACCACGGTCAGAGTTTGTTTCTAGAAGTGTCCAAAAACAGGACATGCGCAGAAGCTGGTATACCGGATAGGTACTGTGCCTGCATCCATACTAAAGAGGTTAAGACAAGTGATCCTCATGTCCAGGAAGCAGCAAATGAGTCAGTTAACATAATCAACAGTAACCTCATGGAATTCCCTGATTGTGCTCAGTTGAAATTGAAGCAGGTAAGAACTCACCTTTCTGAAGGTATGCTTTTGATGTTGAATTAATTTATTTCTCAAATATGTAAATTTGGAACATTGAAATTTAGCTTCAGATCAGGATGGAGTTGGAGTACCATCAGATTTGGGGAAATAGTCGATATAACAAATAGAACAAAAAAGATATCAATATGAAAGCATTTGAAATAATAATAATAATAATAAGAATAGGGAAGTGGGGAATATGGGGAAAGGAAGAGTACCCCTGGATACAATCCAGTTTATAGCTCAAAGGCAGGAACTCGGTATGGGAAAGATTAAGGAAATAGGGAGAAAGAGAAGTACAGGAGAAGAAGAAAAGAGAGGGGCAGACCCTCTTGCAATATTATGGAGGGAACTTGAAAGTCTATTAATGCGCAGCAAAGGAATGTTAGTGGAAGTAATGACATTATGTTAGAAATATGACAGGATGAATATTATATACTTAATTGAGGAATATATAAAGTCAGTTTATATTTAAAGTAAGATAAAAACTTTTGAGAGAAGTCAAATATGCTAAATGTCTGGAATCAATGTGGAAAACATAGATTAAATGGTTTTGCGAGGACTTTACATAGTACTGATAATTTAAAAAAAAAAAAAGGTGTTTTTCATTAGATGGTGATATTTTTAATCCATAATTGCTTACGTATTTCATATCACAACAATTGATTAAAAGGTTTATTCCGTAGTATTGCTCACAGTACTGAAATTAAACATGCCCACTGCTATGAATAGGAGTGAATGTTAACTGAAAAAATATCTGTAATGTAACTTATTTTTGTATAATGTGTCTGGGCCTCCTAAAGTTGACATTTTCTTCATTTGTAAAAATTGCAGCAAGATAAATGCCTTACACATAATAGGAACGTTTCAAATAATATTTAGACCTATATCATTAGTTTTAAACATTAAGGAAATAGTTGTGCTCTGCGATTTCATAGGTTTCAAATAACGAACCCTTTTATTTTCTTTTTTAAGGAAATTTGCTTGGCTGTTAGTATTTGATTTAGGATTTCTTATTTGACTATCATTTTGGTTATTTCATCGCCCACACATACCCTCTTTCATAACAACACCGGCGTTTGGCTGAACTATTGTATAATAATAATAATAATAATAATAATAATAATAATAATAATAATAATAATAATAATAATGAGTGAGTGTATGGTAAGAGTGAAGATTGTAGCAGCGTTGGCTCATCTGTGGGGTCTCGGGGAGAGTTCTCAGTACCAGAGGGGTTACTGCTAAGTTCCTCACGGTTGTCGTGGTCACTTTAGTTCTAATCTGTTTGGTATTCAGTGGTTTGCTCCGATGACAGGTGGGCAGGAGGAACATTCCCTGTGTAGTATTGAGTTTGGTTTTTCCTGCTATAGGAGGAGGGCCTCAAGGATAGGTAGACACTCGGTAGGGGGGGCGATGCTGATGATTTTTGAACGGCGCCTTGTTTGACTCGACAGGACAGTTTCTTGGAAAGGCACATCGTCGTCATACCAAAATTACCGCCAGGCCATCCTCTGCTGGGACATTAGTATCGGTATGCCACATTCGTTTTCCTAAGGCTGTGCTATGTGTGGGGCCCAGTTTATATCTCAGAATCAGGTTCTTGGTCTTTGCTGATTGGTGAAAGATAATGAGTTTGATAGTGGTGTTGTCTTGTGGGTCTGATAAAGTTTCTAATAATATTTCTAATTGCTTTAGCATCATCTCTGTAAGAAAACCAATGTGGTATACTGATACCAATGCCCCGCCCGAGCATGCGCTGGCAAGTGCACTAATATGACTACAATGGGGCTTTCCAAGAAACTGTCTTGTATGTCCAGCAGGGTGCCATAAAAATGCATTATCAACAAACCCCTAGTGATATTGAATTGACACAACACATTATCAATCATACGAAAGTCAACAGCTGGTGCCTACAAATACTTGACACCCTCCTCCTACAGTAGGAGAAACCAACACTCAATACTACTGTACGCAGTAAATGTTCCTCCAGCCCAACTGCAACTGGAGCACCGCACCTCAAACCCCCGAATACTGAAATGATTATGATGAGACTGACTATAATAATAATAATAATAATAATAATAATAATAATAATAATAATAATAATAATAATATTAAGTATGATGATGATAATTATAATGAAAATAATAATAATCATTATAATAATTCATGGGTCAACATTTTTGATGTTCCATGGAAGCTAAGATAGTAGAAATGTAATACTCATGCAGCAAACAGCGCATAAACAAATGAAGAAGGATGCCCTGTCTACGTTTTCTTCAATACCATAACCGTTAATGGACTCCACGTAAACGTGTCATTGAATGTGACAAGCTAATTATCATTCTGTCATTATGATATCTATTCTTAGGCCAATGTTAACTCTATCTGCGAAAGCAGTTGATTGTAAACATGAAATAATCACTCTTATTTGACTCCTTCGGGGACTATAAATGTGTGTTGTCTCTGGAATAAAGTAAGTTGTTAGGGATCTTTTCTTGTATCAATACCTTCTTCTCTCTCGTCACATTAGTGACCTACATAGTTTCTCAAACACCCGGCCTACCTCCTAGCTCACCAGTCCATTGCTGTATCCTCAGAGAATGCTCACTACAACCCCGGTTCATCTTCCCACACTGCCATAATGAGGCTCCCACCCTTCGCTAGCAGAGAGTATTTTGCTTGTTTTAGCTCGCCAAGATTCATTTCCACGTCACTGGCATGATGTGCTCAAGCACCAAACCTGACTATGTTTTCTCTTCAATACCCAATGACACCTTCCCAGAAATCTCTCACTGACTTTGCAAGCAAAGGGATGCTCTCATAGATTATGATGCCACCAAATCATTCCTCCTGGAGCAGTGCTCAATGTTGTCATCTGAGTGTGTAGCCAAGATTTTCAGATCCCTCAACAACTGTTGGTTGATCAAAAGGTGTCGATATCCCTTGGAAAAATTATC
>NC_090725.1:7415949-7435949 GCF_036898095.1 Palaemon carinicauda | reverse complement strand
GAAAATGAAGGAACTAAGGCTACACGAACAAGTAGTTCTTAATTACGAGGAAGAAAAGGAATGTTCAGCATAACAAGCTGGTTGATAAATTGTCACTTCATAGATTATCTATACTGGATGGTGGGTATTCAATTTTTTTTATTTTTTTGAAGCAGTTAAGGTTAGGAGGGGAACATAGTGGAGTATGCAGAAGAACCACAGGGACAATGAAAGTACGAAATATACGATTAAGTCCTGACTAGTTTCGTGATACTTCTTCGGATCCACCAGTCCTCTGAAGAAGTATCACGAAACTAGTCAGGACTTAATCGTATATTTCGTATTTTCATTTTCCCTGTGGTTCTTCTGCATCTGAGCATCACGTTCTCTTGTGATTTTTTATGCATAGTGGAATATATATAGTACATTGTAGCTGCCATAAAGGATTAGGTGGGATTTTATTTCATTTTATATTTAATTACTGGCTGAAATTTCTTACAAAACCCTATTATTACTGTCTTTTTTTTCTGGTAATTTTTTAAAGGTTTTCCCAAAAGATACATTAGTGCCTTTCACATTGAATATTATAAATATTTGATTTAATTCACGTACTTTATTGCCTAGAAAAAAAAAAAAAACATTTTTGAGGAGTAAATTTGGTGTTTTTTGATGACGTACAATCATGAGAATTATAATGTAAAAGTCTAATGTATTTTCTTATTTGCTTTTATAAATAAAGATTCTCCAAACTGACCATTTCACTTCCTTGAACATACAATAGATTTTATTGATCCATTTATTTTGAATTATTTCCAACTATATTATCCATTCAATTCAAAATCTCTTCTTAAAGGTTTAATCTCATGATTTTTTTTATTTTAATGTTTGAATTTTAATTATTCTTACAAACATTATGACTTTATCTCTGCTATAAATGAATAATGACTAATAAAAAAGAAAAAAATTTAATTGCGAGAATAGCATTGCTATTTCTCAACTAGTTTAATGCTACTTTATTGTACATTTTACCATTACCAACACATCTCTTTAGATCTGTGGCCTATTGTAAAATGTTAATAAAAAACTAGAAACTGTATTGTTTCCGAAAGGGGTCATATCATTATCCCATCTTTTTTTGGCATTCGCCAACTAAACAAGTCCAGCAATCGATTCTTCTTTGCAATTAAACTGCAGAAATTATCAATATCAAAGCTAATGAAAATTATGAGATCGAGGAAAGGAACTACCTGTCAGTACATCTAAGCCTGAAGGTGGCTAGCTTGAGGGTCATCTCTAAACCTTTTTAATGGAGATTTGTGGGAGTTAAGGGTACCTGACACTTGCACGCATTCGTGGCACGCACTGACACGCATTGATGCGCGAACTCGCGTGAACGAGTCGTGAAAATGTCGTGAACAGTGCTGGAACTAGCGTGCCAGTGCGTGCCATGCGTGCCCAGAACTTTGAAATGTTTAAAGTCGTAAACAGTGCGGGAAAAACACCAGTGCTTAGCAAAAATGCGCGCAAGTGTCAGGTAAGCTTTACCTACTCATGGGACCCCTGGTAAAATGTGGGGGATTATAAACTCTTGTCTAGAAGAACCAAGAACGCGACCTAGAATGTACTGTGCGTATGTAACTGATTGCTGTATCAGTGCATACATGTATGGTAATAACAATCATACATGCATTGCTTAAGTGAAGAATACATGTAGCTATCCAGTGGTTTGCTGTTAATAAATCTGTGGTACTTCAGATAATTTCGATATCGAAGGGTGAAAATAGACACGAATAGTGTCTAGTCCAATAAAAGAGGAGATACCTAGACCCCTGGAACTAGCCAAAATACTGCCTGGATCAAAGAGACCTTTAAACCATATGTGAGCCAAATAATCTTTTTTGAAAGCCAAGCAATTGAAACAGGTCATCCTTTAAGCTAAGTAGTTGAAGAAAGTATCAAAAGATCTGACACTTAAACCAAGTATTATATTTGAGGAAAGGCTGGCAGTTAAGCCGAGCATTATAAGGCCACACAAGCTATTGTTAAAAATGAGATAATAGTACCAATTAATTACCCACCAATTCCCGTGTGCTATTTATAGTTTAAACACGAGAACCTCATCATTAACATAATATAAAGCAGCACTGAAGTCAAGACCAATCATACGACTGTGTGACCATAATCAGAGGATTTCTTGGCAGCATTGAGCATTGCAAGAACATCAAAATCCCTCGACTTAGCGACAGTCGAACTGTAGACAAGGGAATAGATGATTACTTCCAGTATATTAATCCAAGAAATTTTGACTCTAACGTTAAAAAAACTTAAGGTAATATTATAGTTATAGAAATATGGGGATTTGATTCATTGTGTCAATAAACGTCCAGTGTTTCAAAGAATTACACTGAATTTTGATGAAACACTGCTTATCCACGCCTGTCATTGGTATAATTCAGCAACTGGTGATTAGTCAAACTAGCAATCAAAGGTTAATTAATTGTTGAAAACTTGTGATCAATGAGGAACTTTTTATTAGGATAACAATGACGACTAAATATAGTGTTCCACTGTAACAATAGACAGTAATACCCACGTAATTTATTTCATGATATTTGACGCTACATTTTGCCGACAATAATCGTTCAAATAGCACTGTAACGTCATATCATCAATAAATGATAAATAAATCAACTTTGGGTATATTGATACTCTGTCCCTCTCTGTCCAACAGAATGATTCTATGCTATGTAACCTTGAAATTCTAATGTAAAATCTCCATCTCATAATGAGACATTTTCAGAAACACTTTTAGTTGTTCCAGCATCTAGCGTTTAAAGTGAGATATCATCAATAATATCAATAAAACAAACTAAATTCTCTGATCATCCTATCCTAAAACCACTCCATCAAGAGACACTGGAGTTACGCATGAGACTAAAACTACGCGGAATCCTTTTCTTTCAAACTCTGACAGTATGCTCAACTAGAGGCCTTCGCTTTGCGTTTTGGCCGGAAGTCCTTGTCTGGTTGGTATTAGAGTAAAGTAAATTTTCTATTTAAAGTAAATTTTCAGAGTTATTTACGTCAACCTTGTTCTAGTTTTAAGTAGTTTCCACTATAGCTTAAAGTAGCTTTAAAGTGGTGTGTTGTTGATTGTTTCTCGCCTACTCCCCGCTCAATTACCTTGTTTTAAACTATTGTGTTAATGATTATATTTTGTTTTCCCGAGTGATGACGAGAGTGTTGATGTCGGAGGGGGGTGGTATTTGCAATGTCAGACAAGGTTGACTTGTATATTTGTTAGGTTTAAGTATTAAATATTGTAAAGTTTATTGAGTGTTTTGTTTCTGCTGACCTCTAACCCCGAGTTACATTTTTACTGACAACAATCATTGAAAGAACTTTAGTTACGCCTCCCAGGGGTCGTAACAGTTGGACTTGAACTAATTTTGCAGAAATGTTTATGAAGCCCATTCATGATATACCCCATTATTATTATTATTATTTGCTAAGCTACAACCCTAGCTGGAAAAGCAAAATGCTATAAGCCCAGGGGCCCCAACAGGGAAAATAGCCCAGTAAGGAAAGGAAAGAAGGAAAAATAAAATATTTTAAGAAGAGTAACATTAAAATAAATATTTCCTATATAAACTATGAAAACTTTAACAAAACAAGAGGAAGAGAAATTAAATAGAATAGTGTGCCTGATTGTACCCTCAAGCAAGAGAACTCTAACCCAAGACAGTGGAAGACCATGGTTCAGAGGCTATGGCACTACCCAAGACTAGAGAACAATGGTTTGATTTTGGAGTGTCCTTCTCCTAGAAGAGCTGCTTACCATAGCTAAAGAGTCTCTTCTACCCTTACTAAGAGGAAAGTAGCCACAGAACAAATACAGTGCAGTAGTTAACCCCTTGAGCGAAGAAGAATTGTTTAGTAACCTCAGTGTTGTCAGGTGTGTGAGGACAGAGGAGAATCTGTTAAGAATAGGCCAGACTATTCGGCGTATGTGTAGGCAAAGAGAAAGAACCGTAACCAAAGAGAAGGACCCCATAACTCTCTGGCGGTAGTAATCATGAAAATGTTGTCTTAGAACGAAATATTGATTAGAAATATTATCATTTGATTTTTATGAGAAAATGAAAATTGTAGACAAACTGCTGAACGCAGTTTCAGGAATATAATAATCGGAGTCTGGAATATTCATCGTTTTGTTCTCATTTACAGTAGTCTCTGCTGAACCCATTGGAGACGTAGGAAAATATAATAGAAAACTTTTGCCTGGTACTCTAAACTATATTTGGTAGCTCTATGGAAGTATTTATGTAGCTAATTTTTATAGTTTATTATACAAGTATTACAATTTTTATAGATATTCATCGTTGTGTAAGTATTGCAATACTATTAGCTTATACAGATAGAGGATATGATTTGAGCAATTCATGGTTTATATTATTATTATTATTATTATTATTATTATTATTATTATTATTATTATTATTATTATTATTATTATTTGCTAAGCAACAACCCTAGTTGGAACAACACGATGCTATAAGCTCCCCCAACAAGGAAAATAGCCCAGTGAGGAAAGAAAACAAGGAAAACTAAGATATCCTAAGAAGAGTAACATTACAAGAAATATCTCCTATATAAGCTATAAAATCTTTAACAAAACAAGAGGAGGGAAATAAGATAGAACAGTGTGCCCGAGAGTACCCTCAAGCAAGAGAACTCAAACTCAAGACAGAGGCTATGGCAATACCCAAGACTAGAGAGCAATGGTTAGATTTTGGAGTGTCCTACTCCTAGAAGAGCAGCTTACCAAAGCTCAGGAGTCTATTCTACCCTTGCCAAGAGGAAAGTGGCCACTGAACAATTATAGTGCAGTAGTTAACCCCTTGGGTGAAGAGGAATTGTTTGGTAATCTCAGTGTTGTCAGGTGTATGAGGACAGAGGAAAATATGTAAAGAATAAGCCATACTATTCGGTGTGTGTGTGTGTGTGTGTGTGTGTGTGTGTGTGTGTGTGTGTGTGTGTATAGGCAAAGGGAAAATAAATCGTATCCAGAGAGAAGGATCCAATGTAGTATATATATATATATATATATATATATATATATATATATATATATATATATATATATATACATACACACACACACATATATATATATATCTATATATATATATATATATATATATAATATATATATATATATATATATATATATATATATATAAATATAAATATATACTGTATATATATATAAATATATATGTATATATACTGTATAATAAAAATATATATGTATATATACATATATATATATATATATATATATATATATATATATATATATATATATATATATATACACATTTATGTAGACTATCAGAAAATGTTCTTAATCTACTCTTAGGCTCCATATGAAAGCTCTGCCTTTTATAGTTTTCTTACATATTTATAAATCAAAAACAGTGATGTATGTATCAGTTACTTGTTTAGTGCTCTTCCCAAAAATCAGTCATCATTTTTATCTGGAAAGAACACAGTACCTAGAGCATAATGCAAAATTCAATTGTTATGACATCTTTAAAGTTTGATGATTCATGCAAATGAAAATAACATTTTATATACCTTGTCTGAAGTAGTTGTTGAACATCTCTCTGGTGCATGGAGAAAGTCTCAGTTCATTCAGAACATCAGCCGTGTCAAGGGGATGGTTTTGATTCCCCCTGATCATCATGAAGCATGGAAAGTCCCTTTTTTTTTTCAATTTTATTGTCTCATTGCTGACTGTGTAGAACTAATCTGTAACCTTTCCTTTAGGGGTTGAATCTCATGATCAACTCGATTTCAGGAGATCTTGAGTGCACAATCTTGATCTCAACATCCATAAGCACATTGCAACTGTGAAAAAACAGCAAGCATTAACTCTACATAAAACTTTCCCCTGAAAAAAAAAAAAAGAAAAAAAAAAAAAAATTCTTAAAATCAAAATGAAAACAATACTGTAAAGAAACCGAATAAAAATCTCTCCATAGCACATTGCAACTGTGAAAAGACAGCAAGCATTAACTCAACTTTCCCCTAAAAAAAAAAAAAAAAAATCTCAAAATCAAATTGAAAACAATAATACTGTAAAAAAAACTTTATAAAAATCTCTCCATAGCACATTGCAACTGTGAAAAGACAGCAAGCATTAACTCAACTTTCCCCTAAAAAAAAAAAAAAAAATCTCAAAATCAAATTGAAAACAATAATACTGTAAAAAAAACTGTATAAAAATCTCTCCATAGCACATTGCAACTGTGAAAAGACAGCAAGCATTAACTCTACATAAAACTTTCCCCTAAAAAAAAAAAAATCTCAAAATCAAATTGAAAACAATAATACTGTAAAAAAAACTGTATAAAAATCTCTCCATAGCACATTGCAACTGTGAAAAAACAGCAAGCATTAACTCTACATAAAACTTTCCCCTAAAAAAAAGAGAAAAAAAAATCTTAAAATCAAAATGAAAACAATAATACTGTAAAAAAAACTGTATAAAAAACTCTCCATAGCACATTGCAACTGTGAAAAGACAGCAAGCATTAACTCTACATAAAACTTTCCCCTAAAAAAAAAAAAAAAAAAATCTTAAAATCAAAATGAAAACAATAATACCGTAAAAAAAAACTATAAAAAACTCTCCACAGGGTTACGTTAGTTTAACAACCTTAGTTCAAATTAATTTCCCTGAACCAATCCATGCTGTATCAGTTGGTATGGTGATATTTATGAATACAAGGTTGAAAATTTTTTTTATAAGTTTCGATGTTTCTCTTTTTTTTGGGGGGGTGGGTTAAAATTTACTTATAAACAATCAGTTTAATTACTCTCTTGTCTTTACCTGTGTATTGCAAACTTGGGGAACTGTATGGAAATCTTTGTTTTTTGGGGGGAAGGCTTTATGGGGATGCAAACTTCTATATAGCAAGATATACATTAACTTTTTTTGATGGTTCATGTTTATCTCATGAACTGCTTTAGATAATTGTTGAAAAGGTAACGATTATATATATATATATATATATATATATATATATATATATATATATATATATATATATATATATATATATATATATATATATATATATAGGCCTATATATATATATATATATATATAGGCCTATATATATATATATATATATATATATATATATATATATATAGGCCTATATATATATATATATATATATATATATATATATATATATATATATATATATATATATATATAGGCCTATATATATATATATATATATATATATATATATATATATATATATATATATATATATAACTTGTTTATGTTAATATTAATGGAAATGAATGGGTGAATAATTGATATATGTTATTATTAATGTAAATAAATGGGTTAATACTTACAATGTTATCTATTCATTCCACTTGTCACCATCCTCATCATCCATACTTGACACTCCAGGTTGCTGGACCTCCTGGTCACGAAGGAATGAAAGGTCATCGAAATACCACAATGAAGGCGTGTATATATCATCTACACCAGCACCTGACTTCATACTGTTGAGTACCTTTTTCAGTTCCCTTTGATAGTTCGAACGTAAAGAATTTAATTTCTTGGTCACTGTGGATCGTCTGGCACTAGGGTCTATTTCTCGCATTTTTTCTATTAATTTGGCATAGCATTCACTTTTCAAAACTCTGTTCTTATAATCATCGCTTTTAATTTTCCACAAAGCAGGAAAATCTCTGTAGAGATGAATAAACTCCCTCCAAAAATTTTGAGAGTCTTGTGCACTCGCCATGGTACTAAAGAAAAAACTGAGCTGTTGGCTACAGACTATCAGTCCTAACTGTGCAACTACTATGATTGGGCAAACACTACTCAATCATCTGCGCAAACTGTCAATCACACTTACTCACTATAGGATATGCCAGCACAAACACTTAGATTGCACAATCATGATTGACAGTGTATCTGGGCCTACTCTAAACCTCGGTTTCCTATCAGTTCCCGAAGTTTTCTGTGCATAGCTAAAGTTATATAACGCCCCTCGCTAAAGGTGAACTTAACCAAACTTTTTTTTTTTTTTTGTGAGTGTGTGGTGGTATTTATAGTGGATGGGAGGTCATACTGCCACAGTATGTGATTTACGACAGGAAGGAATGCCTAAGCAATTATAAATACAATCGAACTGACCAGGAAAGTTTCGGCCGCTGATACGAATGCTGTCCATGTATTGGTAATAAAAACCGGTGTTGTAATCAATGAATATATTTTAAACGTAATGCTAATAAAGTATCTGGTTTTATTAGTATTCACAAAATAATTATACATCATACAAGTATATATACACATGTCTTAGCCAAATTTGACGTAAAAATGGTATGCATTCCAATTAATTTTCTCGACTTTCTAATGTGGAATTATGGACGAAAATTGGCGGGATTTACAGTGTTACCATTCCACTAAACTTATTGCACCATGTTAATTTTGTACAGCGTACCCTAATAAGGGAGAAAACTCAATAGCATATACATATCAGACATATTTACATTAATTGTTTATAAAGTAGGATTCGTTCAAACTACTGCAAGCGTGTTTTTAAAAGATTGTTTATACAGTTGCAACTGGTATAACGTAAAGGGGCGGAGCCTGGCCACGGATGACGGGCGAGGGGGCAGGGCTTGTATAAACTACACCGGACATCAGGTAAATGCTATTTCGAGTGAATTTCGTTGGCAAAATTTTGCCATTTTAAGTAAGATCACTTACTAAGCGACAATTATTATTATTATTATTATTATTATTATTATTATAAGGTAAACTACAACCCTATATGTAAACTATAAAAACTTCAAAAAACAGGTGGAATTGAAATAAGATAGAATAGAGTGCACGAGTGTACCCTCAAGCAAGAGAACTAGTGGAAGATCATAGTACAGAGGCTATGGCATTAACCATGTCTAGAAAGCTTCTTACCATACCTAAAGAGTCTCTTCTATGGTCTACCCTTACCAAGAGGAGAGTAGCCACTGAGCAATTGCATGAGGACAGAGGAAAATGTAGAAAGAATAGAACAGAATATTTGGTAGATGTGTAGGCAAATGAAAAATGAGCCGTAACCAGAGAGAGGGATCGAATTTAGTACTGTCTGGTCAGTCCAGGGACCCAATAACTCTAGCGCTAGTATCTCAACGGGTGACTGGTGCCCTGACTAACCTACTACCTATAGACAGTAATTCTTTGGCCTCTCTTGGTACATAACTTAACTTTTAACATGAACATCGGTACACCATTGTTTTTTCCTTAGTCTTTTATATCTTGAGCTGTCAGGAATAATTACACTACCCACTAACTAAAAAAAAAACATCAGGTGACAAAGCTAGCCCTAATATTGATACACTGGTGCACAAGAAGCAGCCTCAACCTTCTCACTAATTCAATTTTGAAGTAGAAGAATAAACAAAAGTCCTTTTATTTTGCTACTAGCCGCTCTCCATATACTGATAAACAAATAGTTACAGAGTAAAATGGATAGAGAGCGGTTAGTAACAACTAACATAGCTCTATGGCTATGCGGTTATTACTAACCGCTCTCTATACATTTTACTCTGTAACTATTTGTTTATCAGTATATTTGTTTAATGAAAAATAAATTAGTAAGTCATCAGAGTGTGTTTCAACTACTCTTTCCCTCATACACATGAAGGGGGAAATCTGGAGGGTTGCACTGGGTGCAGGGGGAAATGACAGGAAAAAGGTTGGGAATCACTGCACTAGATTCATTATTTCAGAATTAAACTAAGTACCTTGGTTTCTGAATCGCACCCCACCGAGAACTTCAAGCTATGTTCTGCTTCTAGTTTGGTTTCTATCTTGGTAACACTACTGTTTCTGTATCCCTTGTAGTAAAGTACTTAATGGTCAGTATATACCTGTTGTCTCTATGTAACACTGGGGTTCAGAACAACTGTTACTCTCTAGGATGGCTCCTTCATCAATTGAAGTTTTCTAGTGGTTATTGTATGATATTGTACCAACCGTGTTTCACACAATTGTACATAATTCCTTTTGTATATATTATGCTTGTATCTTCGCTCTTCCCTCGCACTAAAACGAACATGAAAATTCATGTCTGGTTTTTCCTCTGTAATATTGTCTGTCTTGTGAACTTGTTATGTCCTGTTGCCTTGAGGTTTTGTATATAAGGAGAGTGTTCTACAATAATATAACTCAGTCGTTTCCAACCTGCCTTTGAGTTCACAACCTTACTTGGCGCCGTCACAATATGATCCTTTAGTGCACTCTTAGTCTTCTGGCAAATGATGTATGAACTGCAGAATATTCTGAAATCAGCAAACATAACGGGTTAATGGAAACTGCAGGTTATTCAACATACATATTATTTTCTCGGAGATTACCCCCAGCAAGTAATTTATATGAACTAACATTAACTCCTGACTAGTAGATCTCTGGTTCTAAGATCTGTTGTACTTTCCCAGTCCCCTTTATGGGAAAATATTATACTGCATTCCTTTAATAGCTCATAATTTTAAGCTCCTTCAGCATTTGTTCTGATCTCTATTGGACTAGGCACTCTTTCGATGATGGGCTGTAATTTTATTCACGACTTTTGATTATTATTATGAATATGAGTGAAAAACAGCATCCTGAGGTTTTATAGGACTACTAATGTATTTAATACAATATCAGAAGAGTAGCACCTGCATTTGTAGTATTATTTTCATCATCATGACTGTACTTTTCTACAAAATATATAAAAACTTATAAAAGACGTTTTCGAGGACCTGCTCAACTCCCATTACCTCATTTTTTACTGTATTACTCATGGTGAAAATAATGCTACAAATGCAGGGGCTACTATTCTGATATTGTATTGAATATATTAGTAGCCCTATAAAACCTCAGGATGCTGTTTATGACACATATTCATAATAGCAATAAAAAATCCGGAATAAAAACACAGGATAAAGATTTTATATGACCACAATTATTTTCGTTGAATATAAGATACTAAGGAATACTTAATGTAGTTTTCCACCCTAAAATGTGGCATGGGTGTTTGAAATATAGAAGTTTAACTGTTTAACTGATCTTTATCAGACCTGATTGTAGTCATGCATTGGTTATAGCAAAAGAAATTACCCTCTTCTTGACTGATGTATGAGAAGTATAAATATAACATAAAAAACTATAAAGATCACCAACTCCATGTGTAAAAATTTCTCATTATTGCCGAGCACTTAGTGTTATCATGATCATTGACAACTTCTATGCATGACCTGTTTCCCTGTCATTTTATCTTGTGGAATTTCCTTTCGAAACCTTTACTATTCTCAAAAATCATCAGAATGTTTCAAGGCAATGGCTTCTGTTTTTCTCGCTTCCAATTTGGGGCGATGGATTTTTGACAGTCTTCCTTCTAGAAGGCAAAGGGGACAAACTATTCCTTTTGACCTTTGCATCGAGAAAATGTTATGATATTGCAATCAATAAAGTAAATTCAAACGATTATTTGTTATTTGTAATGTGATTTGCTGTTATTTAGCCTGACAAATCATTAAGCAGGTAGAGAACCGAAGCTCAAAAAGAGATGAATTTGCAGCGCTAGATTATAGAATAACTTTCAGGAAAATTAATTAGTAGGTAAATTCTCTGGTTTAAACAAAGCATTACAGTTTTTTTTAGAATTTATCATTTAATTGCTAGCACCATGAAAACTAAAACCATTGGAAAGGAAAATGCATTTACATATTAGCTTATTTAGTCAAATATCTTATATAACAATGTTATTTTTTCTTTTGCTATCTTTAATTTAAAATTTTCATTCATCATTTTTGTTGTCCTAAAAGGGCAACAATCTAGCATAACAAAGTCACCAATGTCTTTAGCTTTCCAAGTAAAATATCCTTATGAAGAGCAACATCCCTAATACAAATGGAGTCAATTGGTTTAGTAGTGTTCCACAAATAAACATAATTTATGGATGATACCCATTAGGTTTTATAGACTGGATAAAAAGAATTATGACAAATTTCCTTCATATCTCTTTTTGGATTAAACTATTCATGCACGTTTGCTAGGAAGGTTTTACGATGTTCCTGTTCTACCCTGAGGTTATGCTGGTTCTTTATTGTTCAGGGTATAAATCTGTACACCTTGGTATAGAATTCTGGAAGTGAATTGACGGTTTCTTTTAATCAATAGCCTATTGAAATGTATTTAATAAAAGCGGCAATTTCATACTATTTGTGAAAGAATATATATACGACTTCAGTTATAATGCTAATCACGTTGCTATATTCTGGAAAGATTCGTCACATTATCGAAGGTACGTAGTGGATAAGAATGTGCAATACACACTTTACGTGTGTATGTGTGTATATATGTACATACATACATACATATATATATATATATATATATATATATATATATATATATATATATATATATATATATATATATATATATATATTCGATATGGCTCCCTTGGTCTGGGCAAGCAATAAGCAATAATGATAATAGGGAAGTGGGGAACATAGCTCAAAGGCAGGTACTCGGGAAGGAAAAGATTAAGGAAATAGGGAAAAAGAGAAGTACAGGAGAAGAACAAAAGAGAGGGGCAGACCCTTTTGCGATATTAGGGAATTGGTATTAGCTAGCTATTGGTCTGGGCACTAAAAATCATACTATACTATGACTCGTGACTGGGAACCAAACATATAATATCATACTGTATATACTACGACTGGCAAGTTAATCAACCTCTCGAATTCCAAACTAACTTGTTTGCTTTTACATTAACATTGTTACACTTTAAAACATTAATACACGAATTATGAGACCGTTAAATAACTCCCAGACAGCAATATATAAAACACTGAATATGCAAAGGTCTCTTAAGTACACTCAAACTAAACTGTGTAATTATTCCTAAGTATTATTAAAACGTATTTAACTTACTGTGGTTCTTAGCAGGAATCGAGCGGAATCTGGTTCCAAATACTGATGATTGGAATAAATTATTTTCAAAAATAAATATATTCTATATAAATTGCCACACTTTGAAAGAATTTACACAATTATAACATTATTCACAGGAAAAAAAATTATCTGAACAAAACTTAGATTGAGACAAAAATGTTACGATCTGAAAATTATTTAAGAACTTGACTTGAACTATTATATCTGTATAAACCTTAGTCTAAGAAAAGAAATAATGCAGTGGAAAATTATACAAAAGCTTGAAATAATTCTTAATAATACAATGTTCACTTTTGGCACTTAATGAATAATAGACAACTAGATCACGTGACAAAATCTATACTTCCCACAGGGACATTTACATAAACGTTATACAATGTTAACACTCACCCTAATACATGAATTCAAAATCATCTTTTAGTCTTGCGTATTTCTTCGACACATGATTTGCTTTGCTGCACAGGGTCTCTTAGGAGAGGACACACTAACGCACTGAACACTTTAAGGGAATGAGAGAGGGAGAGGGGAAGAGTCTTTCTTCAGACTGTGTTTCTTTATCTCGATCTCTATCTGACTCTAACCCAACCTTGGGTCACCTTTATAGGAAATCTAATTGTTTCCAGAAGGTTCCAAGATCGAGGTCTGGTAGCGTGGGGACTGTGCCCAGCGCTAAAGTTGCCAAATATTACTCTCCTAAATGCTACTCACGCCATTCCAGACGGCTCTCACAGGCCGCTAGCTCCGCCCACCCTTTGTTCCCGAAATAAAAAAAAAAATAACCTCCTCTCACCAGGCTTTCGCGACGTTCGTTTCTAAAGCACATGGTAGAGAATCTTCCAAAGCACATTTTCTGAATATTCTCTCTCAAACAAGATGCAATACATCATGAAATATAAAAGAACATTACCTAAGCCCTTGTTTATATCTCGCAAGAATCCTACAACACTTTCAAATAGACTACATAAGACTTCATAGCAAAGATACGTGAAATAAAAAGTTAATTCTTAAAATTTACGTAAATTCACATATACTAACCTAAATAAAGAATGCAATAAAATTCACGACAAAAGTCTTACGTAATTTACATAAAATACTTATATTTACATGAGAAGAGCTCATTTTACGGGCTGGGTATCATCTCTTCAATGCATAAATGAAAACAATATATGAAATATAAATAAAATTATGAATAAATCTTTGTATTTACTCTATGCTAGACCAGTTTTGCAAGAATATATAAGTATATATATATTTATATATATGTATATATATATATATATATATATGTATATATATGTATATATATATATATATATATATATATATATATATATATATATATATATATATGTGTGTGTGTGTGTGTGTATACACACACACGTAGAATGTGGCATGAAGAGGCAAAACCTGATGAATGGGAGCTAGGACTGTTGGTGAAAATTGCAAAAAAAAAAAAAAAAAAAAAAAAGGAGACCTGACTGATTGCAATAATTACAGAGGCATCACGCTTACGTCGGTTGTCATGTAAATATATAGCATGCTCATTTTAAGGAGACTAGAGAAAAAGATTGATGAAAAGCTGAGAGACGACAAAGTAGGATTTCGAAAAGATAGAAGTTGTACTGACCAAATTTTCATTTTGAGACATGTTTTACGGCAATGTAAGTGAGTGTTTCTTCCCCTCTGAGGATCCACAGCCCTACTTAAATGACCCTCTACCTTAAGGTACAATATATCTGTAAATTAAACCCTTGGCATTTCCTGAGGCATCAGTGTCAAGGTTGTGACACTTCCACTAGGGTAGCTGTCCCATGCAGATAGTAGGTTGGCCAAGGCAATCGAGATATTACTGCTTGAAAGTTATTGGGTTCTCTGACTGGTCAGATAGTACTACACTGAATCCCTCTCTCGTTACGACTAATTTTTCCTTTACCTACAAGTACATTGAATAGTCTGGCCTATTCTCTACACATTCGCCTCTTTCCACGTACCCCTGACAACACTAAGAAAACCGAAAAATTCTTCTTCACTAGGTTAACTACGGCTCTGCAATTGTTCAGTGGCCACTTTCCTCTTAGTAGGGTATAAGAGACTCTTTAGATATGGTAAGAAGTTCTTATAGGAGAAGAACACTCCAAAAATCACACAATCGTTTTGTAGTCTTGGGTAGTACCATAGCCTTTGTACCATGGTCTTTCACTGTCTTGGATTAGAATTCTCTTGCCTGAGGGTACACTCAGGCGTACTATTCTATCAGTTTCCTTACTTCCTTTTCTCACTGGGCTATTTTCCCTGTTGGAGCTCTTGGGCTTATAGCATCCTGCTTTTCCAATAAGGGTTGTAGTTTAGCAATAATAATAATAATAATAATAATAATAATAATAATAATAATAACAGAATGAATTATTTTTTTTCTTGCCCTCAAGAGGGAGAGGCTTTTTCGCCATTTAGAAGACATTACCTCAGCCTAACGTAAAGGTGCTCTAGAATCCTAACCCCCTTGTATTTCCCTAGGCAAGTAATGTCAAAGCTACAATGGTTACTACCTCCGGCCAGCAGTCTGTCTTATCTTACTGAGATGACAACATGATTCAACAGTTAACGGAGTAATGCAGCATGACTTGTTTCGCCTTTTTCTGCAGCTATCCTCTTTTAGATAAAACTACTTAATGGTGAGCCAGAATATATAATGAATTTCTAAAAAAAAAAAAAAAAAAAAAAAAAAAAAAAAAAAAAAAAAAAAAAAAAACATTGATAAAATCATCGGAAATACTAAATTCTTTCTTCAAACATAGAAGGAATTCTATTTTCTCTTACGCATTAATTTGTTTTATAATTCCTGTAGATCATTAGACGAAGCAGACGAATATGAAATACATATTGGTCTGATGGTTATCAGTAATTGACATGAAGACTTCCCTCACTTTGAAGGAACATCTTACCCAATGTTATTATTTCAGCCTTCCATCAAACGACTAAATAACTCAACGAAAAGCTTACGAAACCGCTGGTGGCTTTAAGCATGATTACGAGCAATTAGACAAGAACGAGACCTTGTCTGTATAGGACCATACGGGCGTGCGATTATCCGGGATCTTTGCCAGTGGTGGCATGATTACGGAGGTCAACCGGGGCTTGAACCGGGGCCCTAGATCCGTCGCTTATGTTGCTGCAAACTTCATTTTTTTTACACTGGTTGTTGACATTAGTTCTCCTGGGAAAGTAGTCAATATTCTATCTTAATCTTTGATTTCTAATTCAAATATCCCTTCTTCTGTTTCTCACTTACATCTTTTAAATGTTACTATTTATCATAAGACATGTTCCTATCTTTTTTATTTCAGTTATCTCTCTCTCTCTCTCTCTCTCTCTCTCTCTCTCTCTCTCTCTCTCTCTCTCTCTCTCTTGTTTCCTGTAGCTTTTTTCGCTTTTCCCTTTGATGTTGGTTGTTTTACCTTGATGATTTCTTTTATTTTTTCTGTCTGAGTCTTTTACCAGGAAATCTTTACTCGGTAATTATACCCAGGCCAGAGCTTAATGAGACAAATTTTAAATATTCTAAAAAGGAATTAGCCTTGGCATTCTAGACTAAGTTTACTTTTTTTTTTTTATTGTTTCATGAGAAGATGGGCGAGATAGTTGAGGGAGAGTTGCTTCACCATGTACATTGGAACTCGTCTACTACTTGACCAGTTGGCGATGTAATCCTGCCCTCAATCTTCCAGAGCAAGTCCTGGAGGGATCTAGAATAATTATATATATATATATATATATATATATATATATATATATATATATATATATATATATATATATATATATATATATATCCTAGGAATGCATAAGCAGCAGAAGAGACCCAGCCTATCTCTTTGAAAGAGCCAAAATTTGCCTTCCCTCCCTCCCTTTAAGTGAGAGTTGTTCAAACGTTTGTGAATTTTTTTTCCATGTTAATTCATTTGTAGTGTGTTGATGTAAGTACATTAATATAAATTTTGTAACTGGCCCTGGGAGATATAGGTTAAACAGTGAAGTGTGATTATTTTGATTAACTTTTCGGTAACCTCGTGTGAACCAAACGACGTAAGTGTAACAGTTACATATATGTAAATTTCATTTGGTGTTTAATCATTAGATGTTGAAGTGTAAACTATTTTCACTAATTATAAAAAACAAATATTTTCATAAATTAATTCAAGTGAAACAAGCGACTGTATAATATTCATAGAGTAACTTTTTTTGTCTTAAGGGCCCATACACGTTCAAAAAAATCTTCAAAATTTTGCATCAAAATTCTGGTATAAAAATTTGGATGCAAAATTTGAGCGTGTGTAGGACGTTTTGACATTAAAACGTCCTACACACGATCAAATTTTTACGATTTTTTTTAACGTGTATTTAAGCCTTTAGTCTAAGGTTTTGTTCAGATTTGATATTTTGAGGGATTTAATTTTCGTGTTAATTCGTCTGTATTATTTTCAACTTTTTATAGAATATATTAATTTGTGTAGTATATATTATTTCGATCAGCAATATTTTCTATCAGTGCTTTGCTCGTAATCCTTGACTAATAACCGATGTAAGAGATTATTTTTAAATAGTTCATATGAAGTAATCACCCACTTTTGTTTTGAGTGTTACGTACAAGACCTTGGGATATTCAGTGTTCATATA
Organism: Palaemon carinicauda; assembly: GCF_036898095.1. Taxonomy (NCBI): domain Eukaryota; kingdom Metazoa; phylum Arthropoda; class Malacostraca; order Decapoda; family Palaemonidae; genus Palaemon; species Palaemon carinicauda. The sequence continues at coordinate 7,418,251 of NC_090725.1, read as the reverse complement.
TATTGCCGTCTGGGAGTTGAGTAATTTTCTCAGAGCTCAGGTATTATTTTTCCAGTGAAACAGACTTATGAAATATAAACAGGTGAGTTTTGGAGTTCGGGAGTCTATGAAGTTCACCAGTCGTAATGATAATAATGTATATGTATATATATATATATATATATATATATATATATATGTGTGTGTGTGTGTATATATATATATATATATATATATATATATATATATATATATATGTGTGTGTGTGTGTGTGTGTGTGTGTATATATATATTTATATATAAATATATATATACATGTATATATATATATATATATATATATATATATATATATATATATGTATACATACATATATATATGATATATACTTATAGCTATGCATTTCAAATATTTTCTGAATCTATCTAATTTTTGTTGATAATTAATTAATTAATTAATTGGAACGTTTAGGGACATTATGATATTGTACTGGTTGCAGACACAGAAGAGAAGCTTGGCCGATTATTGGCAGAATTTTGAAGGGTGTGTGAGGGAAGGAAGTTGAGAGCAAATGTGGGTAAGAGTAAGGTTATGAGATGTACGAGAAGGAAAGGTGGTGCGAGGTTGAATGTCATGTTGAATGGAGAGTTACTTGAGGAGGTGGATCAGTCTAAGTACTTGGGGTCTGTTGTTGCAGCAAATGGTGGAGTGGAAGCAGATGTACGTCAGAGAGTGAATGAAGGTTACAAATTGCTGGGGGCAGTTAAGGGAGTAGTAAAAAATAGAGGGTTGGGCATGAATGTAAAGAGAGTTCTATATGAGAAAGTGATTGTACCAACTGTGATGCATGGCTCGGAGTTGTGGGGAATGAAAGTGATGGAGAGACAGAAATTCAATGTGTTTGAGATGAAGTGTCTAAGGAGTATGGCTGGTGTATCTCGAGTAGATAGGGTTAGGAACGAAGTAGTGAGGGTGAGAACAGGTGTAAGAAATGAGTTAGCAGCTAGAGTAGATATGAATGTGTTGAGATGGTTTGGCCATGTTGAGAGAATGGAAAATGGCTGTCTGGTAAAGAAGGTGATGAATGCAAGAGTTGATGGGAGAAGTACAAGAGGAAGGCCAAGGTTTGGGTGGATGGATGGAATGAAGAAAACTCTGGGTGATAGGAGGATAGATGTGAGAAAGGCAAGAGAGCGTGCTAGAAATAGGAATGAATGGTGAGCGATTGTGACGCAGTTCCGGTAGGCCCTGCTGCTTCCTTCGGTGCCTTAGATGACCGCGGAGGTAGCAGCGGTAGGGGATTCAGCATTAAGAAGCTTCATCTGTGGTGGATAACGGGGGAGGATGGGCTGTGGCACCCTTGCAGTACCAGCTGAACTCGGTTGAGTTCCTTGTCAGGCTGGGAGGAACGTAGAGAGTAGAAGTCCCCTTTTTGTTTTTGTTTCATTTGTTGATGTCGGCTACCCCCCAAAATTGGGGAAAGTGCCTTGGTATATGTATGTATGTAGGAACATTGCTGGAGTTTAAAGATTTTAGAAAGAGCGGCAGTTTAAAGAAACCTCAGAGTATTATTGAACAACCCTCTGAAGGGGATTGCAAAGTGTCATCTGGAAGAGACATACAGCAACTCTCTTTGGAATTGATACAAAGAGATTTACATCATCTGTATATGCAACAAGCCTGTATTCTGGGCCAACATGTCATGTGTATATAGTATGAAAAGTAATGGGCCAAGAACACTACCCTGAAGAACACCAGATATCACATTCCTATACTCACTATGGTGCCCATCAAAAACATCTCTTTGAGTTTGAAAACCAGGCATACACCTGATTTCAATCAAAATAGAAAAACTATGATAGAATTGGGACTTAATTTTGTAATTGTGATAAATGCCATGTTTCAACAATTCTATTCAAACAACTCTAGAATGGATTTAGTATTTGAAAAGTCACCTGAAGGTCAAGATTATGAGAAGTAGGAAGTAATCACGTTCAAAAGAACTCATCATTATCTACTGATGTATTGTTCAGGGTCGATAAAGGTCAAAGAATCAACGTTGCCTTTTCTATTGAAAATATACATTTAATGATTAGGGGATTATATATTCGTTGTATATTTATTTCACATCCTCCAGCGATGGATTTTGAACATGAGGAAATCGCTAAAAAATTCTTATGATTTATACATGTTTCCTTCTACATACATGCATGTATTTATCTATACATGCGCACAAACATTCGTACATGCATATTCCATGAAGTAAAACACCTGAAAGGATTCTTATGAAATCTTTCGTATCCATTCATGCATACATGGAGT
>NC_090725.1:7405949-7410949 GCF_036898095.1 Palaemon carinicauda | reverse complement strand
AATATCTTTTAGAAGGGAAGCCAAGATACATACCCCGCCTGGAACTAGGTATCCACCGAGTGCTGTGTCTCTGTCGAGGGCTCTGGTTAGAAAGGGGGCCACAGGGTACAGTCTCAGAGATTCCTTGACGACGCCCTTGAGATAGGGCAGAGAAGAAAGGTGTTTTCCTTTGATTACACCCTGACTTCCGGTAGCTGAGTGAATCTCCTGTCGAACTCTCTTCGCCACTTCTGGGTGTCGCCCAAGGAGGTACAGGGACCAGATAGCAGTGTGCGAAGTCTTTTCATGGAAAGGAAAAATGAATGGAAGTTTATAATACTGCCAATTGTCAAGGACATTTATCTTGCAGATATACAAAATAACGGTCGCCCAAGATGGTGTAAGTTTAATTTGAATAGTCTTTTCATGGAAAGGAAAAATGAATGGAAGTTTATAATACTGCTAATTGCCAAGGACATTTATCTTGCAGATATACAAAATAACGGTCACCCAAGATGGTGTAAGTTTAATTTGAATAGTCTTTTCATGGAAAGGAAAAATGAATGGAAGTTTATAATACTGCCAATTGCCAAGGACATTTATCTTGCAGATATACAAAATAACGGTCACCCAAGATGGTGTAAGTTTAATTTGAATAGTCTTTTCATGGAAAGGAAAAATGAATGGAAGTTTATAATACTGCCAATTGTCAAGGAAATTTATCTTGCAGATATACAAAATAACGGTCACCCAAGATGGTGTAAGTTTAATTTGAATAGTCTTTTCATGGAAAGGAAAAATGAATGGAAGTTTATAATACTGCCAATTGCCAAGGACATTTATCTTGCAGATATACAAAATAACGGTCACCCAAGATGGTGTAAGTTTAATTTGAATAGTCTTTTCATGGAAAGGAAAAATGAATGGAAGTTTATAATACTGCCAATTGTCAAGGAAATTTATCTTGCAGATATACAAAATAACGGTCACCCAAGATGGTGTAAGTTTAATTTGAATAGTCTTTTCATGGAAAGGAAAAATGAATGGAAGTTTATAATACTGCCAATTGCCAAGGACATTTATCTTGCAGATATACAAAATAACGGTCACCCAAGATGGTGTAAGTTTAATTTGAATAGTCTTTTCATGGAAAGGAAAAATTAATGGAAGTTTATAATACTGCCAATTGCCAAGGACATTTATCTTGCAGATATACAAAATAACGGTCGCCCAAGATGGTGTAAGTTTAATTTGAATAGTCTTTTCATGGAAAGGAAAAATGAATGGAAGTTTATAAAACTGCCAATTGCCAAGGACATTTATCTTGCAGATATACAAAATAACGGTCGCCCAAGATGGTGTAAGTTTAATTTGAATAGTCTTTTCATGGAAAGGAAAAATGAATGGAAGTTTATAATACTGCCAATTGCCAAGGACATTTATCTTGCAGATATACAAAATAACGGTCACCCAAGATGGTGTAAGTTTAATTTGAATAGTCTTTTCATGGAAAGGAAAAATTAATGGAAGTTTATAATACTGCCAATTGCCAAGGACATTTATCTTGCAGATATACAAAATAACGGTCGCCCAAGATGGTGTAAGTTTAATTTGAATAGTCTTTTCATGGAAAGGAAAAATGAATTGAAGTTTATAATACTGCTAATTGTCAAGGAAATTTATCTTGCAGATATACAAAATAACGGTCGCCCAAGATGGTGTAAGTTTAATTTGAATAATAAAAGATGAATGGAAAGAATGTGATCTGGTAAACAATAGTAGATATGGGAACTATTATGCTTTATAAAATTGGTTAGTTAAACTTTCATACAAAATTCATGTGCTTGCAAGAAGACTGTAAATATAATCCTGCTTAAAAATGGTGTGTTGTGCTGTTGCAGTAGAAGTTCCAGATTCAGATTTGATTCTTCATGCACTCTATACAAACAAACAAAGAGCCGAAGTCATGTGGTGCAACGGAAAACAAAAAAAAAGATTTGGAATGTGACCTTCAATGGTATGATAAGGGCTTCTTGCGTAAGTCATAGATGATCTCTCTCTCTCTCTCTCTCTCTCTCTCTCTCTCTCTCTCTCTCTCTCTCTCTCTCTCTCTCATGTTGTTAAGTATCATATAGCACTTCTGATGCTATTGCTGAAATGCCTTTTCAAATACTTAGCCGCGCAAATGTTTATCTCCGCAAAAAGTTAATTCAGTAGATGCTTGAATAGTAACTATAATTTCACAACGGTCAGAAATGAAATAATTGCTTGGCATAGCATTATCATTCTAATTCATAGCCGATTTGAATCTTGGGTTGAAATATATTAAGCACAGCATTAATCTAATTTTTCATACATTTAATCTTGTAGATCTTTAATATAGAAATTCTTTTATTTAGTATTTATGTCTCAAGCTTTTTTTATGTTTAGCTAATTTTTCTAGCTTACATTCCCTAAACCTCTCAGATTTTCCACTTCAGCGATCTTTGGCATATTTTATTATTATTATTATTATTATTATTATTACTATCCAAGCTACAACCCTAGTTGGAAAAGCAAGATGCTATAAGCCCAGGGGCTCCAACAGGGAAAAATAGCCCAGTGAGGAAAGGAAATAAGGAAATAAATAAATGAAGAGAACAAATTAACAATAAATCATTCTAAAAACAGTAACAACGTCAAAACAGACGTCATATATAAACTATTAACAACACCAAAAACAAATATGTCATAAATAAACTATAAAAGACTCATGTCCGCCTGGTCAACAAAAAAGCATTTGCTCCAACTTTGAACTTTTGAAGTTCTACTGATTCAACCACCCGATTAGGAAGATCATTCCACAACTTGGTAACACCTGGAATAAAACTTCTAGAGTACTGCGTAGTATTGAGCCTCGCGATGGAGAAGGCCTGGCTATTAGAATTAACTGTACGTATTTACTTAACCTAACCCTTTAAAAAGTCTCTTCCAATAATTGTGGGTTAGAAGGCATTTTGCTTTAACCGAGGATGACACTGGAGGAAATCTACTCACCGTGTCTGCAGCAGCCAGGAAAAGGTCCGTCAGTAGTCGGACAACATTTTCGTCGTCCATTTTCTCTGTAATGAGCATGTGGTCCAGAAGACTATTGGGAGTTCCACCTTTCTCTAGGCGCTTCTTCGAAGCATGCACACCTTTCTCTACTAGTTCGTGGCCTGCAGATGAAAGGGATAAAATATTTAAATGCAAATATTGTATGCTTTAACCATAGGTACCTTAATCATTTCGTCAGAATCACAGTTTTGGTTTCTTTGAACGCCATTTGTAGGTCATGTGAAGCATATCCCTCTATTTTTTTTTAGAATGAGTTATAATGTTTTAATATTCATAAAATCTAATAATGATTGAAATTCTTCATGAACAGCTGTTTTTTTTTTTTTTTTTTTTTTTTTTTTTTTTTTTTTTTTTTTTTTTTTTTTTTTTTTTTTATGATCAAATGTCAGTTGGCCTCACCAATATTTAAAGCCCGATCCACAGAATCGGTGAATCTAGTCCACATGGGCAGGTTTAGGGCCCTTGCCAAACCCGGAGGGAACATTCCCAGAGCACTCGTCTCTTTGAAAATACTATGAATGGCTGAGACGAAATTTTCCATCCCTTCGACGCTTTCTGAAGACTCGACCGAAGAACTCCTTTGGTTATTGTAAAATCCCAACCTGTTGCCGAAAACCATCACGCCCAAAGCTGTGGGAAAAAAAAATACTTATTTTGAGACATTCTCTTGATAATAAGGTATATGCTATAATGGATGATGTGTATGGAATAAGATAGAAGTAAAGACCGTTTATCTGTTTATTTCTATCGCTTAGTGTAATCATAAATAGTAGCAAATAAACATCATCATAAAACATCACAAATTCATGAAATTATAAATGTTACCGTTAATAAGGAAACGCTAATAATAATGATATACTAATTGGAAAACCAAAAGCTGAAAGTAATCATTAGGAAATGATTTCAAAATAAAACCAAAAGATGAAAGTAAACATTTTGAAATTATTTCAAAATAAAACCAAAAGATAAAAGTAATCATTTGGAAATTATTTCAAAATAATCTATACTAACTTTATTCTGAACCCATCAATTACGTAGCTCGATTATAACAAACTGTTTATTGAATGAAAAATATTGAGTGTGAAACTGTAGACAGAATTCCGCATATCAGGAGGCTTTGATGCTGTGTTGCAATTATAGATTTATTCGAACATTTCCACGTTTTGGTTCACTGTCAAAGGAAATTGAGCGAATTCTTTTTTTTTTTTTTTACAAAAAAAGAAAATAGAAGTAATCAGGGCACTTATCACTAGTCGCAAGGCATTTCAAGCTCTTAGGCATATGCTTTTGCTAATATGGGTTTTGTTTTACACAAACATATATAGATTATATCTTTAAATCACTTACATTCAATTCCCCAGCGATAAAATTCCTTCTCCAAATTCGGGACGATTTCCCCGGCGTATGAATTCGACCAGTGTTGCACCAGGGAGTCGCTCACTTCTCCGAGATTGTCGAAGTAGGGTTTGATGGATTCTGGACGGAGCAGTCGGCGATTCAGGATGCTGCGGTTGTTCTTCCATTCTTCGCCCTCCCTGCAGAGAAAGAAAGAAGAAGGCTGTTCAGTGATACTTTTCCTTTGCAATTGCATTGTATGTTAGAATGTGATAAACTTAGGGAATTTAGAAATGAGTCTTTCAGTCGAGAAACATGCCAAGTGCCATTTTAAAAAGTGTCAGAAATCGCGATTAAAATTTGCCAATTTTCAATCGCGAATTACTCGGTAAATATAATAGCCAGGAGTTTCATATTTGTTATAAATAGTAGAAAATCTTATATTTATAACAAATATGAAACTCCTAGCTATTATATTTACCGAGTAATTCGCGATTGAAAATTGGCAATTTTCAATCGCGATTTCTGACACTTTTTAAAATGGCACTTGGCATGTTTCTCGACTGAAAGACTCAAATGTTTCTATTAAT
>NC_090725.1:7353449-7398449 GCF_036898095.1 Palaemon carinicauda | reverse complement strand
ATTTCTCCGCCCAATGATATTTCATCTTCCATTGCATATTCCGTTCTCATCATCTCTGTCTTTCTTTTATTTATCTTGAGCCCAACCTCATATGATATTTCATGCATTTGGTAAGCAAGCTTTACAAATCCTAATAAGGACACCATCATCAGCATACTTTAAGTCAGCTAATTTCCCATTACCTCTCCACCATCCTCAACAGTTTTACACATTACAAAATCTATGAGGAGGATAAACAACATAGGTGACAACACATTCCCTTGGAGTACTCCGCTGTTCACTGCAAATTCATTTGATAGGACTCCACTAACATTAACTTTGCACTTTCTATGCTCATGAACAGACTTTATAACATTTACATATTTAAGAGAACTTCCATAGTAACGCAGGACGCTCCCCGAAATTTTGCCAGTGCATGCTATCAAATGCGCTTTTTCATAGTCCACAAATGCTATCAAAAGGAGATTTCTATACCAAACGCATTATTTTACGTCTCAAAATGAAAACTTGGTCTGTACAACGCCTACCTTTTCTTAAATCTTTTGTTCATCTCAGATTTTCACCAACTGGTGACATAAAAAAAATTATGTTTGTCGTAAAACTTTATCATACCACTTAAATGATAAAGACGCAGTAGTATTCTCTATTTAGCTGCCAAAAAATACTACATCCAAAATATAATTTTAGCTGCATTCTCTCTTTTTTCTTTTTTCATTACATAATTATGCAGCATTTGGAATTTCAAGATAAAGTTGAAATCTGGGATAACCATACCGTAGAGTTCTAGATAAACCCTCCTAATTCTTATTGTCATTAATATCAACATTTCATTGTAAATTAATATCTAACTACTGAAGGTATTTTCTTTCAAACCTCAAAAATATCCAATGAATTCTTTATTTCGACGCTGTGTAGCAAGCTATCAAGAAGAATCCTTTTAAGTAAGATGCGATATCCACATTGCCTCCGAATTCAAATCCATACTAGATGGGTTACAGAAAATTACATAACTTCTAATATACCACTCTCATTTAGAAATCATCATCATCATCCTCATCATCATCTCCTCCTATGCCTTTTGAGACAAAGGGCCTCGGTTAGATTTTGTCAGTCGTCTCTACTTTGAGCTTTTAAATCAATACCTCTCCCTTCCTCATCTCCTACTTTGCGCTTCATGGTCCTCAGCCACGTGGATCTGGGTCTTCTAACTCTTTTAGTGCCTTGTGGAGCCCAGTTAAAAGTTTGGTGAACTAATCTCTCTCGAGTAGTGTGGAGAGAATGCCCAAACCATCTCCATCTACCCCTCACCATGATCTCACCCACATAAGGCACTTGAGTAATCCATCTTATGGTTTCATTTCTAATTCTGTCCTGACATTTAACTCCCAATATTTTTCTGGAGGCTTTGCTCTCACATCTAAAAAATCTGTTGGATATTGTTTCATTGTCATGCCAAGACTCATGTCCATACAGTAACACCGATCCCACTAAATTAATATATGGCCTGATTTTTATATGTACTTTCAGGCGATTTGATTTCCAAATTTTACTTAACCTAATCATTGTCTGATTTACGCTTTTCAATCTTTCTGTAAACTCAAATTCTAAAGATCCTGTATTAGAGATTATAATTCCTAAGTATTTAAATGATTCCACCTCATTAATCCTGTCTCCTTCCAATGATATTTCATGTCTCATTGCATATTCCATTCTCATCATCTATGTCTTTCTTCTATTTATCTTAAGCCCAACTTCATGTGATATTTCATGCATTCTGGTAAGCAAGCTTTGCAAGTCCTGTAGAGTTTTGCTAACAAGGAAAACGTCGTCAGCATACTCTAAGTCAGCTAATTTCCCGTTACCAATCCAGTTCAATCCTGCTACGCCATTACCAACAGTTCTATTCATTACAAAATCCATACGGTGGATAAACAACACAGGTGACAACACATTCCCTTAGAGTACTCCATTGTTCACTGGAAATTCATTTAATAGGTCTCCTTTAACATTAACTTTGCACTTGCTATGTTCATGAAGAGAGTTAATCAAATTTACATATTTATGAGGAACTCCATAATAACGCAGGATTCTCCACAAAATTGCCTGGTGCACGCTATCAAAGGCCTTTTCAAAAGTCGATTTCTAGGTTCTACACATTACTGTATAAAATGTCTTGAAAGGCAAATTTGGTCTGTACAATTTCTACATTTTCGAAATCTTGTTTGTTCATCTTTCTGCTTTTCATCAATCTTTCTCTCTAATCTCTTTAGAATGATCATGCTATATATTTTCATGACAACTAACGTAAGTGTGATGCCTCTTTGATTATTGTAATTAGTCATATAATCCCTTTTTCACCTAGACTCCATCAGGTTTTGCCTGTTCATGCCACATTCTACAAAATAATCTTTTTAAGTATTCTTGGAGTCACTTCATTTTCGGCCACTGTCATCTCAGTAGTATCATGACCTCACTAAAGTGTTTCATCCAACGTTACCTCTCTTCATCTTCTCTTGTTATAACAGATCCATCTCTCTTTTTCATGGGTATATGCTTCTTTTTTGCCCCAGTAAATATTTCATTAATAACTCTATTAGATTTCCTTACACCATAGTCACTCCTTGAATTCATAGCTTTGTCAACTTCATCTGCTTTCCTGTATAAATATTCTCTCCAGTCATTCCTTGTTTTCCTTTTCACCTAACTATTAATACTGGAATACTTAGGATACTCTACCTTATAATTTTCATTACCTCCTCAGAAACTTTCAACAATCAATTTCTGTCTTTGTCACCATTTTATAGTATCACATGTATAATTTGATATCCATGGTTTTCTCCTTGTAACTGCATGTCGCAAAACTTAAAACTTCACTGCCAACTGACTGATGTATGTTCTTAATTCAACACCATTCTTCATAAATTGTCTGCTCTTCGTCTCTTAAAGTCTCTAAGACTGCAAATTGATTCCTACATTCAATAGCAAAGGTTTTTCTGTATTCATCTTCTAGAAGCTTAGTTGTATCAAACCTAGGTATTCTATCTACATTTCTCTTGGTTGCTTTCAGTTTAAATTTCAGTGTGGCAATGAAGAGCTGGTGATAACTACCAATATCTGCATCCCTATAGCTTCTTACATTTCTCAGAGTCCTCCTTCTCTTTATCAGTGGCTATGTGATTTATTTGATTTTTGTAATTTCCACATTGGGAATTCCATGTATATTTGGGAAATTCCTTATGCTGGAAAAGAGTACCAGCAATAACAAGATTGTTTGTTGAACAAAAACTTATGAAATATGATCCATTTTCATTTGCAACTTCACCAAGACCCTCAAAAACCATCACATTCTTTATACCACAATTTTCATATTTCTCTAGGATCTCATCTATTACATTGCAGTTCTTCATAGTATTCATCTTTCCTTTCTTCATGGGAATCATTTGTTGGTGCATAGCAAACTATAATAATATTGCACTGTGATTTAAACTTTGCAAGTAACAATCTAATATTTACAGGTCTCAATTCATTATTGCTTTTTTTTGCTCTTGGCGTCATTATCATCCCTACCCCTTCTCTTCCAACTCCATCTCTTGTTTCTGAGTAAGGGGACTGGTAAAGAAATCTTATTCCAAGGCAATATATATATATATATATATATATATATATATATATATATATATATATATATATATATATATATATATATTGTCTTGGAATAAGATTTCTTTACCAGTCTCCTTACAACGTGTTTCAGTTAGGGCCAAGATATCCAAACTATATTTCATAAATTCACTCTCCACTTGCTGTAACTTCCCAATCTGATTCATTGTTCTAACATTCCAAGTACCAATTTTCAATTTTTATTTTTTCTGTAGTGTTTATAAACCAGAAGATTCTTAGCCCGGGACTGGGGGCCATTCCGTCATTTTCTCCTTCCATAGACTGACTAAATTCATAAAGGATTTATTACGTAAATTCATCAAACTATAACCAGTTCCTTGTGATGCGCAGAGCCTATTTCACTAAGGCAAGTGACCCCTGGCGGTCCATACTGATTCCAATATGATCCTCAGCCAGGAATCGAGAGTAGAAGCCGTAGAGACCTCTTGTCTGTCTCCTTAATTCCAATCCGTCATTCTGCTGACCGTGAATTCTTCGAGACTAAGGGGGGCATTTCCTCCACCCCCAAAGGTCTCGTTACTCCACCAAGTTGATCATCCGCTTATACTTGTATAACCATGGGCATATATGGATTGCTAAGATATACCACCTAACACGGTATATTTAGAAATAGCTTTTTGTAAAAGAAAATTTAAAACAGTTACGTCGTATCAATACATACTCGCTCGCACTCCATAACCAGCAATGACTAGAGTTGATGATTTTTTTTTTTTTTTTTTTTTTTTTTGAGGTTTACTATAGCAACAGAAAAGAAAATACGTAGAAAACCTATCCTCCCGAATTTTTTATTTGCTTCACTTTTAGAATTAAGAAATAATTCAATGCTTTTGTCAAGGGAGGCCCAAAGGGTTTTTATTAGAGCAGGCCCATCCTCCAATCCTACCCCAAAGGCTGAACGCTACCTTTACTAGGTCGGTGAGAATGCAACCAATCACAGTAGGTTTTGTTCCTTAGAAAAAATCAAGCCAATAGTTAGTATTACAATCATCCTTCAACTGCTCAAACGTAAATGCACCTCCAATGCCTGAAGCTTCCATATCATCAGCTTTTTACACTTACTTAGAAAGCATAGTGGGAAGGCTTCATACTCTCTTACACACATTAAGTAAAGATGACTCAACAGTCCCTTCATAATTTCTAACTCTTTTATTATGGAGCCTTCGTTATTTCTCATTCCCAGGACTCGGGACTCGCATTTGTTTCTTTAAAAATTACGAATATTTATTTCGTCTACCCCCAAATACTAAAGCGAATCAATCAAATATATTTTTCCACCATCTATATTAATATTAATTATTCCAGCTTTTTTTATTCTATTATCCCTATAACTTTGCAATCACTAGCCTTTACCTTTAACTTCTATTGCATTTTTTTTTTCAAAATCACTCACTTATCTATGAAGTAGTTTTCAGTGTTCTAAATTGATAATATATCATTCCCAAACATCATTAATTGCTGTTTCCATTTAAGAAAGCACCCACTTTATCTTATAGCTTTTCACTTACATATGGTGTCGCTTTGTGCGTTACTTCAAAAGTTTTAGAAGTCTTATAGCCATAGCACATCATTGTTTCAGACACCAAATCCCATTCAAAAACGCTATTTTTAGACAAAATCCAGCCATCTTCCCTTCCTGTCAAACTTTATACATAACAATTTCATAAAAATTAAATTATGTAGTTCTTTCTCTTGCTCTACTAACGCATATTGTTTCTCACATATCAATCCTACTATAGATAATTTTTTTCACGCTCAGAATCTTATCATACAACTTCCTTGCTATAATAAGTACCATTATAAATTCAACCCGTAAAAATTACAATTATTTTTCGTACCAATTTATTAGGTATCATTCCCTCCTTCAGATATACCTTACACAACCTGGTCAGCTACTTATTCGTACTTTTAACTCTGAACCTCAATATCTCACTCCTAACCCCATCAACTCCATGTGGTTTTCCCGAGTTCATATTCCCCATTATTTATATTTATTGCCATATAGCGTGAATTCACAGTCTAAACTGTTCTCTACTAAACTACTGAAATCTTCCATACACAAATTAGATATTAATGGCTACTTTGACTGACGTATGAAGCCTAAAATGGTCACACTTGATCAAAAAGACTTCGGAAGATTTTAACAAAAATTATGATAAGGAAAATGAAAGGGTAAAGATTACTATTACTATTACTATTACTATTACTATCACCATCCAAGCCACAATCCTAGTTGGAAAAGCAAGATGCTATAAGCCCAGGGGCTCCAACAGGGAAAAATAGCCCAGTGAGGAAAGGAAATAAAGAAATAAATAAATGAAGAGAACAAATTAACAATAAATCATTCTAAAATAAGTAACAACGTCAAAACAGACATGTCATATATAAACTATTAAGGAGAAATGAGGTCTCAGAAAATCATTTGGGAGAGTATGAGCAAATAGAATTCAAGGATAAATTATCGTCTTTGTAATATATTATGGGCTAAAAAGACAAGTTTATTTAGAGTATGAATAGAATAACGATTGTGCTGGAGGTTAATAGAACCATAAGGTGATGATTTAATGATTTGACAAAGTGAAGGTAATTAACGTAAAATGTTGATAATTTTATTTAAATCTGATTTCTTAGGAGAATAAGAACACCAAATAAATCTCAGAATAATGGAGTGGGAAGACAGTAAGATAATATGTGTGTAATTCAAGCTACACAAAACTGACCACACAATTAGGGAGTTCAGAGTAGGCTTCTGAATTGACTTTTTATTTGTTTCTCTTAATTTTGTTGTTTTTAGATTTACAGTTGAAAAGTGAATGGCTTGTGCTTTTATCAAAGACATCATCTTATAATCGATATAGCTTTACTAGAAGTAAAATCAGATACTGTGAAGTCATATAATGGTTTTCCTAGTATGTTAGATAAAGAGGAGGAAAATAGGAAATAATTTCCCGGAAAAAAAAATTGGAACATGTTATTGAAGGTTAGGATGACTAATTGGACTAATCAAAATTGGCTGTCTGATTTATCTCCCAATGTTTATCAAATATCATTAAATATAACCGCAATTACAAATAATTCATCTCCAACGAGCGCACTTAATTTCTGGCATGGGATCCTATGATTCATTAACTAAACCATTATTATTATTATTATTATTATTACTATCCAAGCTACAACCCTAGTTGGAAAAGCAAGATGCTATAAGCCCAAGGGCTCTAACAGGGAAAAATAGCCCAGTGAGGAAAGGAAATAAGAAAATAAATAAATGAAGAGAACAAATTAACGATAAATCATTCTAAAATAAGTAACAACGTCAAAACAGACATGTCATATATAAACTATTAACAACATCAAAAACAAATATGTCATAAATAAACTATAAAAAGACTCATGTCCGCCTGGTCAACAAAAAAGCATTTGCTCCAACTTTGAACTTTTGAAATTCTACTGATTCAACCACCCGATTAGGAAGATCATTCCACAACTTGGTAACAGCTGGAATAAAACTTCTAGAGTACTGCGTAGTATTGAGCCTCATGATGGAGAAGGCCTGGCTATTAGAATTAACTGCCTGCCTATAAACTGTTAATATTTTCCCTCTTTTCTTCGTCTATTTTTAGTTTATAAAGCACTACCTTTCATCTCGTTTCAAGAAAACTGCTACTTACGTCTTAGAATTAGTTCACATATTGTTCTATCCATAATAGAACAACCAAAAGCAGCGCTGTAAAACATTGTACATTTCATAATGAATTAGAATGCTTCAAAATTTATTTGTTAGAACTAGTAATTAAAATATTGTTGATTGATATATCTAAAGGCTGGCATACCCGCCGATATTCAATAGTTATGTATTAGCTGTGGAATGATCTTCCTAATCGTGTGGTTGAATCAGTAGAACTTCAAAAGTTCAAAGTTGGAGCAAATGCTTCTTTTTATAGTTTATTTATGACATATTTGTTTTTGATGTTGTTAATAGTTTATATATGTCATGTCTGTTTTGACGTTGTTACTTATTTTAGAATGATTTATTGTTAATTTGTTCTCTTCATTTATTTATTTCCTTATTTCCTTTCCTCACTGGGCTATTTTTCCCTGTTGGAACCCCTGGGCTTATAGCATCTTGCTTTTCCAACTAGGGTTGTAGCTTGGATAGCAATAATAATAATAATAAAAGCTTAACCCATCCAATCACATTCAATGTCCCAAGACCATTTTGGCGTTCAAATTAGAGATATTAGTTTTTATGCTCTAAATGTACAGTTAAAATATTTTCCTATAACAAATAAAGTGATGGGGTCTGCATTTCAATTATGGCTTATATAACAAAGTCCAAAACTTTCTCCTCATACAACATTAATACACATGAGTATTTACTGCATACTGACGATTTGAATATAAAGGAGTGATGGATACATTTTTCATATATATTATCCCTATGGGTAAGTAACTTCGATACTAAGAAATCATTGTAGCACAATAATTTAAAGGATGAAAGTCACATGTACAAGTGATAATTTTATTTTATATATATATATATATATATATATATATATATATATATATATATATATATATTTATATATATTTATATATATAATATATATATATATATATATATATATAGAGAGAGAGAGAGAGAGAGAGAGAGAGAGAGAGAGAGAGAGAGAGAGAGAGAGAGAGAGAGAGAGAGATAATATGGGGAAAGTTCTGTCCCTTCATGAGGGAATGGTCCCAGTACTATAGGTGAAACACATTACATAATCTAGAGAAAACCAAAATGAGGTGTGATTCCATATATTTCAGCTAAGGGGGAAAAACAACTAATCCTATTGGACAGATCTTTTATTGGATTAAAAAGACTTATTCTTTCGGCTTTTGGTATAGACTCTATTATTATTATTATTATTATTATTATTATTATTATTATTATTATTATTATTATTATTATTATCACTTGCTAAGCTACAATCTTCGTTGGAAAAGCAGGGTGCTATAAGCCCAGGGCCTCCAACAGGAAAAATAGCCCAGCGAGGAAAGGGAACAACGAAAAATGATATATTCTGTAGGTTTCATGCCAGTAATAATTCAAAGAGGAATGCATTCTACGTGTGATGCATATAATAAAAAATCTCGATGCCTTTTTCATAGTCCTGATGAATCAGAATGTTAATTCCTTACAAAATCATTCGATTATAACTCACCCACGTAAAATTGAAATCGTCATTTCTAAAAAATCAGGTAGCTTATATACAAATACAAATATTGATTCAGAAAAATCTAATCATGATGTCAGCGGAAACTGTAGAGTTTCGTAATATCATTAATAAATCTTAAAATTCGTAAGAAATATGTTTAAAAAGAAAAAAAAAACTGTATTGAAAGTAGCCATGTTTTCCCTAATACTGTAGAATAATCAAGCCATGTTTTCCCTAATACTGTAGAATAATCAAGCCATGTTTTCCCTAATACTGTAGAATAATCAAGACGTGTTTTCCCTAATACTGTAGAATAGTCAAGCCATGTTGTCCCTAATACTGTAGAATAATCAAGCCATGTTTTCCCTGATACTGTAGAATAGTCAAGCCATGTTGTCCCTAATACTGTAGAATAATCAAGCCATGTTTTCCCTGATACTGTAGAATAGTCAAGCCATGTTGTCCCTAATACTGTAGAATAGTCAAGCCATGTTGTCCCTGATACTGTAGAATAGTCAAGCCATGTTGTCCCTAACACTGTAGAATAGTCAAGCCATGTTGTCCCTGACACTGTAGAATAGTCAAGCCATGTTGTCCCTAATACTGTAGAATAGTCAAGCCATGTTGTCCCTGATACTGTAGAATAGTCAAGCCATGTTGTCCCTGATACTGTAGAATAGTCAAGCCATGTTGTCCCTGATACTGTAGAATAGTCAAGCCATGTTGTCCCTGATACTGTAGAATAGTCAAGCCATGTTGTCCCTGATACTGTAGAATAGTCAAGCCATGTTGTCCCTGATACTGTAGAATAGTCAAGCCATGTTGTCCCTGATACTGTAGAATAGTCAAGCCATGTTGTCCCTGATACTGTAGAATAGTCAAGCCATGTTGTCCCTGATACTGTAGAATAGTCAAGCCATGTTGTCCCTGATACTGTAGAATAGTCAAGCCATGTTGTCCCTGATACTGTAGAATAGTCAAGCCATGTTGTCCCTAACACTGTAGAATAGTCAAGCCATGTTGTCCCTGATACTGTAGAATAGTCAAGCCATGTTGTCCCTAACACTGTAGAATAGTCAAGCCATGTTGTCCCTGATACTGTAGAATAGTCAAGCCATGTTGTCCCTAATACTGTAGAATAGTCAAGCCATGTTGTCCCTGATACTGTAGAATAGTCAAGCCATGTTGTCCCTAACACTGTAGAATAGTCAAGCCATGTTGTCCCTAATACTGTAGAATAGTCAAGCCATGTTGTCCCTGACACTGTAGAATAGTCAAGCCATGTTGTCCCTAATACTGTAGAATAGTCAAGCCATGTTGTCCCTGATACTGTAGAATAGTCAAGCCATGTTGTCCCTAACACTGTAGAATAGTCAAGCCATGTTGTCCCTGACACTGTAGAATAGTCAAGCCATGTTGTCCCTAACACTGTAGAATAGTCAAGCCATGTTGTCCCTGACACTGTAGAATAGTCAAGCCATGTTGTCCCTAACACTGTAGAATAGTCAAGCCATGTTGTCCCTGACACTGTAGAATAGTCAAGCCATGTTGTCCCTAACACTGTAGAATAGTCAAGCCATGTTGTCCCTGACACTGTAGAATAGTCAAGCCATGTTGTCCCTAACACTGTAGAATAGTCAAGCCATGTTGTCCCTGACACTGTAGAATAGTCAAGCCATGTTGTCCCTAACACTGTAGAATAATCAAGCCATGTTTTCCCTGACACTGTAGAATAATCAAGCCATGTTTTCCCTAACACTGTAGAATAATCAAGCCATGTTTTCCCTAATACTGTAGAATAATCAAGCCATGTTTTCCCTAACACTGTAGAATAATCAAGCCATGTTGTCCCTAATACTGTAGAATAATCAAGACGTGTTTTCCCTGATACTGTAGAATAGTCAAGCCATGTTGTCCCTAATACTGTAGAATAATCAAGCCATGTTTTCCCTGATACTGTAGAATAGTCAAGCCATGTTGTCCCTAATACTGTAGAATAATCAAGCCATGTTTTCCCTGATACTGTAGAATAGTCAAGCCATGTTGTCCCTAATACTGTAGAATAATCAAGCCATGTTTTCCCTGATACTGTAGAATAGTCAAGCCATGTTGTCCCTAATACTGTAGAATAGTCAAGCCATGTTGTCCCTGATACTGTAGAATAGTCAAGCCATGTTGTCCCTAACACTGTAGAATAGTCAAGCCATGTTGTCCCTGACACTGTAGAATAGTCAAGCCATGTTGTCCCTAACACTGTAGAATAGTCAAGCCATGTTGTCCCTGACACTGTAGAATAGTCAAGCCATGTTGTCCCTAACACTGTAGAATAGTCAAGCCATGTTGTCCCTGACACTGTAGAATAGTCAAGCCATGTTGTCCCTAACACTGTAGAATAGTCAAGCCATGTTGTCCCTGACACTGTAGAATAGTCAAGCCATGTTGTCCCTAACACTGTAGAATAATCAAGCCATGTTTTCCCTGATACTGTAGAATAATCAAGCCATGTTTTCCCTAATACTGTAGAATAATCAAGCCATGTTTTCCCTAATACTGTAGAATAATCAACCCATGTTTTCCCTAATACTGTAGAATAATCAAGCCATGTTTTCCCTAACACTGTAGAATAATCATTACATTCCCTCATAGCATTGATAGCTGCATAAAATCTTACTTTTCCTTTATTATATCGTTTTCTTATATATTTCATTGTTATAGCATTATACGTTACTTAGACAGTAGTTCATTATATGTGTTTACATTTTATAGTTATATTTCATTTACTGTAGAAATAGGTTATCTATATTCAAAGCCTTGTTATTTTCTTTTTCCAAAAATATTACTCTTTAATAACGTCGAGCGCATTCGATTCTCTAACACAAAAATATTATCTTTTATATTCATGACTTTAATTTTGACATTTGTTGACAAATTCGGTGAATAGTATTTCTACTTCATCTATAAATTTTGTGAGAGAAATAATAGTGGATAAGAGATTTTACAATTATTGATTCCGCTGTATTATCTTTTATTAGTTTACTTTTGTACACTTACATCAGCAAGAAGTGTTTAGAAATTCTACACAATTTTCTGTATGGTATTTTAGTGGATCACTTATTCGTGATAGGTGATAGGCACGAACTATTTCCTTTCATATTTTATTAGTTTACTTTTATATACTTACATCAGCAAGAAGTGTTTAGAAATTCTATACAATTTTCTGTATGGTATTTAAGTGGAGCACATATTAAACGTGATAGGTGATAGGCACGAACTATTTCCTTTCATTATAAGCCTTGGAAGATGTGAGAAGGGAAATAACACGGATAGCGGACTGTGTTTCCTTATCCGATGAGTGCAGTCAGCATAATTCCCTGGGGGTATGCAAGCACTGGCAAACATTGCTGCTAACGGATTAGCACTCGCAATGCTTCGCTAATCACTTTTCGTTATAAACTGTCATTTCGTCGCTTTGCTGCTAAGCACTGCATTGTGTGTGCGTGTGTGTGTGTGTGTACAGAAACATGTTTACCTGCAGTTATTTGTTTTTATTTACTAAAGCAATCAATTCCAGGCATATATCAATAAGCGAGTGATAAGTCTGAATGCCAAAAACTGCATAAGTGGGAAAGGTATCACTTTTCGTTATAAACTGTCATTTCGTCGCTTTGCTGCTAAGCATTGCATTGTGTGTGCGTGCGTGCGTGTGTGTACAGAAGCATGTTTACCTGCAGTTATTTGTTTTTATTTATTCAAGCAATCAATTCCAGGCATATATCAATAAGCGAGTGATAAGTCTGAATGCCGAACACTGCATAAGTGGGAAAGGTCACATAACAGGAAATATAACAACGTAGTAACGTTCCCTTCTCATATAATACCTCTTGCCGCGTCCTACTCAGAATTTAGATATCCGTAGTCAGGACTTTCACCTTATTGTTTACTCATACCATATATCTTATTGTTGAACTCATCTTCAATATAGATAGCAAAGATTGTTTTTCGATATTATAGTTTTGATTAGTTTCCCCAGTCGATTTGTTGAAGCCTGATTGAATAAATAGATTAATGCCTAATATAAAGAAGATAATCAAACCATAATTGAGTCATTTTAAGATTTCAAAATTTGATTTTCATTAGTTCTGCGTCTCGATATTTCCAGGTGATGTACTACTTACAAACTATAGTCCATTTCTTTTAGCGAGGCAGATTTGCACCGACTCGCAGCGGTGCCCTTTTAGCTCGGAAAAGTTTCCTGATCACTGATTGGTTGGACAAGATAATTCTAACCAATCAGCGATCAGGAAACTTTTTTCCGAGCTAAAAGGGCACCGCTGCGAGTCGGTGCAAATCTGCCTCGCTAAAAGAAATGGACTATAGTACAGCACCTGGCACTGACTTTTTCTATTCATAAAATACTTTTTTCATAAAAATACTCTATTTCCTTGCTTATTCTTTTTGTATTTTAAACATATGCTTCGTAACAAACATTACAAATTTGTCTATCAACACATACATACCGTCTCAATCTGTTCTGAATTCGTTACTTCCTGACTAAATTAATTGTTGTTAAAATTTTGTTCTCTCTCTCTCTCTCTCTCTCTCTCTCTCTCTCTCTCTCTCTCTCTCTCATATATATACATGTATGTATGTATGTATGTATGTATGTATATATATACACACACATATATATATATATATATATATATATATATATATACATATATATATGTGTGTGTGTGTGTGTGTGCAGCATGTACACACACACACACACACATACACACACACACATATATATATATATATATATATATATATATATATATATATATATATATATATGCATACATATATATATATATATATATATATATATAAACTACATATATATAAATCTGAATCGATATATGCAGTATATATATATATATATATATATATATATATATATATATATATATATATATATATATATATATATATATATATATATGCATGCGTGAGAAAAAAATTAGGTTCCATGAAACATTTAAGCTAGTGTACGTTTAATGGTTATGTGATTAATGTAATTCTATAGTTTTCCTATCAAGGATTTTCATCCTTCATAAGCTAATACTATCAGTGATATCTAGAAATACAGCAATTCAGGTGGATTCATTTGATAACAGAATATTCTGATATCATCATTTCGACAAAATCATCAGAATGGAAGTACTACATTCGAGCAATTCCCTAAAAATTCTGACCAGAACTCAAATAAAAAGCTTGTGACGTCCGAGAGAAAGGTTATGACTCAAAGGCAGGATGCAATCAACTGAGTAACTTTATTAAAGAACACTCTCCTTTATATACAAAACCTCAAGGCAATAGAAAAATACATGTTCGAGAAAATGACAATGTTACATAGGCGACACGCAGACATGTTTATTCTGGTTCTTTTTAGTGCGAGGGAAGAGCGCAGATACAAGCATAATATATACAAAATAATTTATGTACGATCGTGTGACACACGGTTGGTACGAGCTTATAGAAGGAACTGAGAAGATTTATTATGATCTAGGGCTATTGGCTCCTAATAGCAGAGGGAGTCTTATTTGAATAGTTTTAGAATTTAGATCATATCAATAACTTTTTATTCCTCTTTTCTATGGAATCCATTTCATAAAATTAACCTTTTTTTTTCCATTCCTGACCTTAATCCTTTAGAGTTCCAACACGATCCACTGCAATCTTAGTAATTTCTCCATTGTCTTCAGCGTTTACTTATTTGAATAGTTTTAGAATTTAGATCATATCAATAACTTTTTATTTCTCTCTTTTATGGAATCCATTTCATGAAATTAACCTTTTTTTTCCATTCCTGACCTTAATCCTTTAGAGTTCCAACACGATCCACTGCAATCTTAGTAATTTCTCCATTGTCTTCAGCGTTTACTAATTTGAATAGTTTTAGAATTTAGATCATATCAATAACTTTTTATTTCTCTTTTCTATGGAATCCATTTCATGAAATTAACCTTTTTTTCCCATTCATGACCTCTATCCTTTAGAGTTCCAACACGATCCACTGCAATCTTAGTAATTTCTCCATTGTCTTCAGCGTTTACTTATTTGAATAGTTTTAGAATTTAGATCATATCAATAACTTTTTATTTCTCTCTTTTATGGAATCCATTTCATGAAATTAACCTTTTTTTTCCATTCCTGACCTTAATCCTTTAGAGTTCCAACACGATCCACTGCAATCTTAGTAATTTCTCCATTGTCTTCAGCGTTTACTAATTTGAATAGTTTTAGAATTTAGATCATATCAATAACTTTTTATTTCTCATTTCTATGGAATCCATTTCATGAAATTAACCTTTTTTTCATTCCTGACCTCAATCCTTTAGTTCCAACACGATCCACTGCAATCTTAGTAATTTCTCCATTGTCTTCAGCGTTTACTTATTTGAATAGTTCTAGAATTTAGATCATATCAATAACTTTTTATTTCTCTCTTCTATGGAATCCATTTCATGAAATTAACTTTTTTTTTCCATTCCTGACCTCAATCCTTTAGAGTTCCAACACGATCCATTGCAATCTTAGTAATTTCTCCATTGTCTTCAGCGTTTACTTATTTAAATAGTTTTAGAATTTAGATCATATCAATAACTTTTTATTTCTCTTTTCTATGGAATCTATTTCATAAAATGAACCTTTTTTCCATTCCTGACCTTAATCCTTTAGAGTTCCAACACGATCCACTGCAATCTTAGTAATTTCTCCATTGTCTTCAGCGTTTACTAATTTGAATAGTTTTAGAATTTAGATCATATCAATAACTTTTTATTTCTCTTTTCTATGGAATCCATTTCATGATATTAACCTTTTTTTCCCATTCATGACCTCAATCCTTTAGAGTTCCAACACGATCCACTGCAATCTTAGTAATTTCTCCATTGTCTTCAGCGTTTACTAATTTGAATAGTTTTAGAATTTAGATCATATCAATAACTTTTTATTTCTCTTTTCTATGGAATCCATTTCATGAAATTAACCTTTTTTTCCCATTCATGACCTCTATCCTTTAGAGTTCCAACACGATCCACTGCAATCTTAGTAATTTCTCCATTGTCTTCAGCTTTTACTAATTTGAATAGTTTTAGAATTTAGATCATATCAATAACTTTTTATTTCTCTTTTCTATGGAATCCATTTCATGAAATTAACCTTTTTTTCCCATTCATGACCTCTATCCTTTAGAGTTCCAACACGATCCACTGCAATCTTAGTAATTTCTCCATTGTCTTCAGCGTTTACTAATTTGAATAGTTTTAGAATTTAGATCATATCAATAACTTTTTATTTCTCATTTCTATGGAATCCATTTCATGAAATTAACCTTTTTTTCATTCCTGACCTCAATCCTTTAGTTCCAACACGATCCACTGCAATCTTAGTAATTTCTCCATTGTCTTCAGCGTTTACTTATTTGAATAGTTCTAGAATTTAGATCATATCAATAACTTTTTATTTCTCTCTTCTATGGAATCCATTTCATGAAATTAACTTTTTTTTTCCATTCCTGACCTCAATCCTTTAGAGTTCCAACACGATCCATTGCAATCTTAGTAATTTCTCCATTGTCTTCAGCGTTTACTTATTTAAATAGTTTTAGAATTTAGATCATATCAATAACTTTTTATTTCTCTTTTCTATGGAATCTATTTCATAAAATGAACCTTTTTTCCATTCCTGACCTTAATCCTTTAGAGTTCCAACACGATCCACTGCAATCTTAGTAATTTCTCCATTGTCTTCAGCGTTTACTTATTTGAATAGTTTTAGAATTTAGATCATATCAATAACTTTTTATTTCTCTCTTCTATGGAATCCATTTCATGAAATTAACTTTTTTTTTCCATTCCTGACCTCAATCCTTTAGAGTTCCAACACGATCCATTGCAATCTTAGTAATTTCTCCATTGTCTTCAGCGTTTACTCCTTCGCCTCTAATCTTCAGCATTCATCTAGAGTTTTTTTTGGGTTTCCATTTCAGCACCCATGTCTTTTGTCTCTTCAAGTCTGGTTGGATAAGGTCTATCGTGACATACTTTAAACTCTAAAAGGATAACTTAACGTTCATAGATTCATTATTTGTTCTTTTCATTGTCATCCAAAAAGTTATTTATTAGCATTTAGTTACAATCCCCGCCCCCACCAAAAAAAATGTATTTCATAGATTTCCATATATTACTGTGGAGCTTTTCATATATTCGGTCTCCATTTATTGGTCATTTATTGCGCAATTACTTTCCATATATTGGTGATTATGTAACTTACTATTTGATTAACTCTCATCACTTACCAAGTACCTTTTACGTTTGTTCACTGAATATAGGATACCGTTCCAAGGTCGTTCTGTTCTTATCTATTCAGTTATCATTAAAGTCACAAATCACTATCATGAAAGTTAATCAATGTTTACTTAAATAAATGTCTCCAAAATCAAAGAAAAGTGTTGTGTCTTGCTTTCGACAGAATTGAGTTTTCTTTGATAATCTAATGGTATTTTAAGATAGTTTTTTTCTTTTTTCCCTGCTTAGCTACAATAATACATACATACACATAAATATACCAAAGCACTTCCCCCAATTTTGGGGGGTAGCCGACATCAACAAATGAAACAAAAACAAAAAAGGGGACCTCTGCTCTCTACAATAGTAGCCTCAGAAAACTCGAATAATATCATAGAGATTCGAATCATTCTCTTTCCAATTACAAAAGTTCTCACTTGCTCAAATAAAAACCAAAAGTATTTCTCAGTATTCCAAATTGACAATAGAGTTTAGTAACACTCAAAGGAGTTCGAAAGCCATAGTTCTCACTTGCTCAAATAAAAACCAAAAGTATTTCTCAGCATTCCAAATTGACAATAGAGTTTAGTAACACTCAAAGTAGTTCGAAAGCCATGGAAGGAAAGGAACAGCATAGCAGAGAGTTACCTTACCAGCGTTTACCTGCCTACCAACTTCCGGGTTCTGTTGCTGGACCCATTCAATAGATTGTTGCCGTTTCCCCGCGATTAGAACGATAGTGGCCTATTGAGGCTCGCTATGCCATGCATGTGCACGCACTTACTCTGATTGCTCCTAGGTTGACTATAATTACAAGATTCGCTTGCATGCGGCCATTTATTGCTGCCATGGCTTGTATGGTATGTGTCTACAAATTATAGTCAATTTCATTTAGCGATGCAGATTTGCACCGACTCGCAGCGGTGCCCTTTTAAATCGGAAAAATTTCCTGATCGCTGATTGGTTGGACGAGATAATTCTAACCAATCAGCGATCAGGAAACTTTTCCGGGCTAAAATGGCACCGCTGCGAGTCGGTGCAAATCTGCCTCGATAAAAGAAATGGTATAGATTTAGTAGCTGTTGAACTATATTACATTATATACCTGAGCTTTTAACGCATTCTGTATCATCTGCAAATGAAGAATGTGCGGGTAAACCATTACGTAAGACATTAGTGAGAGATTTGTAACCTGAGGTTATATACCAGTTGAAACGGCTGCCGTAAAACAATTTTCTCTGAGCCATTGTTTGTTCTGGAACAAAGATACGCTCTATCTACTACTCTACGTCGGCATATTCTGCTTTTCCCGTTTTCTTGCCTCGTCCGCTTTCTACTCTCCCGTTTGTCCGTCTGTCGCAGGACGCGTTTGTTCGTTTGTCCGTCTGTCGCAGGACTAGGATTGTTACGTTTGTCATCTCTTGTTTGCGTATACAGTGAGGAAAGAGGCAGGCATCGCAATATCTAAGATGTGTAACAGGGGCTATTCACTAGATGCTCTGTTAAGAAAGATGCCCCTTTTGCCTCCTTTACTATTTTGTAATGACCTCTGACCAGCATAAGAAACGAATTCCTCTGGAAGTTACAATAAACTTCCTGGAAAGAGACCCCTGTTTGAGCATACAATAAGCTACCTGAACATTCATCTTGAATATACCAACTTATATATGTACCGTACTATAGTTAAATGACCTGCATTGCGGTCATCTGTAACGATAAAGGTCAGATCTTTTTCATAGCTTTGGAACCAGAGGATCTAAAAACTTGAATACTGGGATACTCATTGATATAAACTTCTCTCAGTTAGAGTGTCTGATGGCTTAACGTAGCTGGGCTTTCTTCTTGTAAAATAAAGTAATGCTGGCCGCTTTGCTAACAAAACTACAGTAGAAGTATCACGAGAGGACGGTCAGTCTCATGTTTTTCCTCCCACTGGAGGCAGCCCTTTCGTTTGCTTTTTTGTTAAACTGGAGCTTGTACTAAGAAAGATTTCATCTCCACAACGACCCTTCTCGGGAACTCACATCTTCACAATTATAAAAGGTAGCATCAGATAATTTGCATTATTCCTGCGTGTTACTAACAAAATGACATGGTTTTTAAAGTTATCAGAGATACCATACTAAATTTCGAGCACATTTTGCTATCTATTTTTTTTTTAATTGCTCTAACAGGCTTACTTTTTGTCCTAGAGAGGTCAGGTTGGTCTCATTCTTTTGGAAAATGCCTGAAGTTTCTCATAAAATTATCAAAAATATGTAAAAAACATGCAATTAACAGTGTTTTGCAAGAACGTACCGGTACGTCCTTTGGGGGTGAAAGGGTTAACGAAACACGTATAATTCAAAGGTAGATACTTTGGTCTTTAGTTCTTCTAGATAAAGCAACTACAAAACAGTTTTCTTCCAATATCAATATCTTTCGAAATTCATGATCGCTTCAACCCCAGGAAATAGCAGTTAAAACGGAACGTAAGTGTTACCTACTTTTAAATCAAATACTTCACATATTTAATTCATTTTGTTAGAACAAGTTGAGAATTTATCAGCTAATACTTCCGCAGATAATAATCACCATATTAAGGTCCTTTTGCGCCTTAACAATCAGTGCTGAAAACAACCGTAAAATAGATATGTTCGTAAGATGTACATTCAACATTGCGTTAAGAATACTCTTGATCAGAAATAGATCGATATTTTCTGTTTTGGAGAGAAAGATCAATTGTTCACTAAGCTCTGAAACTTTTCCCTCTGACATGTAAACAAATCAAACTTGATCTCCTAGAATAACTTGACGTAATTACGTCATACCAACGTAACAAAGGTGTCTTTTTGTCATCGTAATTCGAACGCATCTTTTCTTTGTTTGTTCCTTTGACACACCTATTTGTGACGAACGCATCTGAGACAATAGTTTTCACTTAACACGTGACATGGTGGCAGCCATACTAAGCCGCTCTACAGGACAAATGTGAAATATCCAGTATAAGGAAAGATCGATCCGATAATAACAGGGAATCACAGTTAAATGGAATCTACTCTGCGTGAACATGTTTATATAAATCGGCACAGATATGTACAAGTTGGAATATATATGCAACATTTTCTCAAAATAACCTAAAAGCTATTACTGTGGAACTTTTCATATATTCGGTTTCCATTTATTGGTCATTTATTGCGCAATTACTTTCCATATATTGGTGATTGTGTAACTTACTATTTGATTAACTCTGATCCCTTACCAAGTACCGCTTACGTTTGTTCACTGAATATAGGATAGCGTTCCAGGGTCGTTCTGTTCTTATCTGCTCAGTTATTAAAATTATGAGAAGGACCAGTGATTTGGAAATCTCAGTCCGTGTGATATCCTGTATCGGAATTACTTTAAAGAGAAAATACAATACTAAATTCATTCAGATCAAGTTACGAAACTTGTGAGTTTTAGAAATAGCTCCGACTGATCCGATAAATTAAAGAAGCAATAGACCTTCGTAGAGGAAGTGACGTTACAAAAATAAAAGAAAATGAAGCATTTGAAAAACGTGAAAAATTTTGCTGAAGATAAAAAAATAAAAAATCCCATGAACTGAACTCAGGACTCTAAAAATGTTGAGTTCTACAGAGTAAACATTGACAGAGGTGAGACGAGAAGAGGAGAAATTCTCCCATTGGATTCAAAAGAATTATGATCAGAATAGAACTATCGATACCCAAAGGGAAACTACTTACAATGGAGATATAGAGGAGGTTTAAAGGTTTAAGGCCGCTCATGAATGGCAGAGGTAAAGGACAGTGACATTGCCATATCAAGCAGGACAATGACCTTGAGACTGACAACATATACATATGATCAGCGCCCAAGACCCCTCTCCACCCAAGCTAGGACCAAGAAGGGCCAGGCAATGGCTGCTGATGAATGAACAGATAGACCTATAGGCTCCCCAAACCCCCTATCCTTAGCTCACACGGATGGTAAGGTTGCAGCGACCAAAGAAACTAAGGAGTTTGAGCGGGACTCGAACCCCAGTCTGGAGTTCACCAGTCAGGGACGTTACTACATCGGCCACCACAGAGATGAAGTGCATAACGGAATAAATGCGTCACTTGAATCTACTGCAGAATCCGATTCAGCTCATAGATTAATGAATGTGTCATCCCCAACAGAGGGGAAGTAGGAGAACGACGACCAATCACTAATCAAACGATTTATCGTAGATTGAAAGGAAACATCCCAAATATGAGATGAATTCTTCAAAATAAAATGTATGAGTGATGTAACAAAAGACTCCATTATATGAGATGAAAAATATTCATATTCGCCGGAATATCTATATTTATGCTTTAAATGCTGATTTTTTTTTTTCAAATTTTAATCTAAATACATATTCTTAATGCTACATTAAAATCATATGGAAAAAGTAATGAAAGTTTGCCTGCAGTATAACCCTCAACCTTTTCAGAAAGGTCGAGATGGAAATAGTGCATCTTAACCAAAATTTTTGAGAATGTGTCTAATTTTGAATACCAGATCCCTCAACCATAATGGCATCCAAGATAAAAAGAGGTAATAATTAAAGTTTGTATGTCCATTTACCTAATAAGCCTGAAATCTTAAGAAAAAAATGCATTGAAGAATATGAGAGAGAGAGAGAGAGAGAGAGAGAGAGAGAGAGAGAGAGAGAGAGAGAGAGAGAGAGAGAGAGAGAGAGAGAGAGAGTATCAATAATAAAGAGACAAGAAAATCGCACACAATTCATTATGAGAAAGAGACATAAGAGAGAAAAGAGGGAAGACGAGCACTACAAAATATAATAACTAAAAAAAAAAACTTAATAATATACGATATTGTGGAATGGTAATAAAAACAATAACTCTTGCAAAACATTAGGAATCATTGGGTTAATAGCACTGCAAAGGCAATTTCTAGTTCATGAATTACTGTCAGGTTTCTGCATCTTTTTCTTTAAGATGATATGATTACGATTGACTGGTTCTTATAATAATAATAATAATAATAATAATAATAATAATAATAATAATAATAATAATAATAATAATAATACTCGTTGAATTCGATAATGGTAAGAGACCTATGTTGCAATGAGTATATGGGATATACGTAATTAAAGGGTTGATTTTGAAAAGAAAGGTATATAGTATATTGTTTTTTTTTCTTGGGGGGTGGGGGGGGGGGGCGACTTGGGAAAAAGAGAAGTTTTTTATTAGCGATGTAAGAGTACAAGAGACACTTTATATCAATAGCCATCTACCTTTAAGCTGCAAAGTTTGTTTAATTTTCAAGGCATATGTAATTTCGCAAAATAAATCACTATCTCGAGAATTTCATTATGGAGCAAATCAAGATAAATCACTTGTTATGTGGTTTCTCGTATCAGATTGCATACTTCTGCAAAGGTTATGAGAAAACAGTTATAATAATGCGATTTACATATATCTTCGCCTGTATATTTTTCTTTTGCCTACAACAAAAATTATCTTGTCTTTTTGTATTGTTTTCATATTAATGAACGCAAAACTTGAACATTCCCCTTGCATGAGCTTAAAACTAACTTTATATTAAGTTGGGATATTTGCTACTCAGTATTTGCAATTTATGCTGTTAATTGCCCTCTGTATACCTAAAGTACAAAACTGATTGACCAGGATAGAATATATTTAAGATTAGATGGCCTTCCATGAAGGGAATCGTTACAAAGAACATAAACAAAAGCCCCTCGCTCGGCTGTTGCTTTTCTTCTTTCGGTTACACTTACATAAATACCCCGAACATACATTGCAATGTCAGATGTCAGTGGTGCCACCGGGTAAGATGTTTGGAAGTGATTTTACGATGTTGAAACTGTACAACATATAGGATGAATAGCAGACGGCCATGGCAACAGCGATCCTTCCTCGATTGCTCCTGTGGCGATTTCAAG
This sequence comes from Palaemon carinicauda, assembly GCF_036898095.1. NCBI lineage: Eukaryota > Metazoa > Arthropoda > Malacostraca > Decapoda > Palaemonidae > Palaemon > Palaemon carinicauda. Next base: position 7,375,299 of record NC_090725.1, on the reverse strand, counting down.
GTGACTTAGTAAGGGAAGGATGAGACCCACACTGAGAGACAGCGAGGGTGCGGGAAGGGAGAGGGGCTCTCCAAGGAACATGATAAGAAGCCATCAAGAGGACACGTTCATCCTTCCGGGTTTTATACATTTTGGAAATAAAGGACTATTCAATCTAAGCAACGTGCAACAGATGGGAATCGGGAATTTTTGTGTCAGATGAATAGGAAATGTATCATAAAAAAATTCATATAAGATTTTTCTGATATATAGTATTTGAAATAGCATGGTATTACAGAAGATGTAGAATATATTATGTATTTTTTCATCACTTTTTTTCAATGACTAACTGAAAAGAGTGTGGACATTTTAAATAGGCATGTTCGATTGCGTCGAAATTGGTAATCTTTGTATACTAATTTTCAAGAAGAACATATAACTTAAATGAATGATATCATAAGATAAAGATTACTTTTAATTATATGAGTAATTCTGCAACGGGCTCATTTTCTGGTACCTTCTGCCAAGTGACAGAGCAACACAAGTTAGGGCAACAAAGGGATGATTAGCTCATGAGTCTTTTTATAGTTTATTTATGACATATTTGTTTTTGATGTTGTTAATAGTTTATATATGACATGTCTGTTTTGACGTTGTTACTTATTTTAGAATGATTTATTGTTAATTTGTTCTCTTCATTTATTTATTTCCTTATTTCCTTTTCCTCACTGAGCTATTTTTCCCTGTTGGAGCCCCTGGGCTTATAGCATCTTGCTTTTCCAACGAGGGTTGTAGCTTGGATAGTAATAATAATAATAATAATAATAATATACTATCGCATATTACGTATCCTTCGGGTTGAAATCCATTTTAATGACTTGAATGGGCTAAACCAATTTTCAGATTTAGAGAAAGGACAGACTTGTGACATACTGGGCACCATATTCTAGCCTTGAGTACGGTAAACTGATACCTGTATTTGGAAAATAATGCTTAGAATCATAACCATTTATGCAAAATATATCTTATAAAGTATATCATTCGATTAAAAGTAAATAAATAAGTAAGGTGCTTGTTTAAAAAAGAAAAAAATCGACGGTATGACCATCAGTTATGACCATAAATAGTCGCATGACATCTCAACGTTCCTTGTGACGCATACTTTTTTATGTTAGGTATTGATATTATTATCAGTATTAGCCAACCTGAACTTTAGGTGGAAAAATAAAATGCTACAATGCGGAGAACATATTGAAAATTACAGCAAATGCTATACAAGAAACTGAACCAAAACCAAACATATTAAGATAATTGACAATGTTGAACATATACAGTAGGTAACATAAATTCTGTAACAAGTTCCACTAATTCAACTTTGATTGAGAAGATCAATCCACAATTCCATAATAGTGGATGCAACTTCTGTAACAGTAGGTAGCGTTAAATACCATGACAAAAAGGGTGTCATCGTTAGAAATACATTAATTTTTAAATATATTTCCTTTTAAATATGAAAATTAGATTAAGTCTCCTTATGAGCATAGCAATTGCAAAGTTATTGTTAGTGGAGTCCTATTAAATAAATTTCCAGTGAACAGAGGGTACTCCAAGGGAATGTATTGCTACCTATGTTATTTATCCTTCTCGGAGATTTTGTAATACATAGAACAGTTGGAGATGGTGGAAAAGGATTGGACTGGATTGGTAAAAGGAAATTAGCTGTCCTATAGTAAGCTGATGACACTGTCCTTATTAGCAAAACGCCACAGGATTTACAAAGCTTGCTTACCAGAATGAATGAAATATCACATGAGGTTGGTTCAAGATAAATTGAAGAAAGACAGAGATAATGAGAACAGAATATGAAATGGAAGGTGAAATAGCATTGGAAGGAGAAAGGATTAATGGGGTGGAATCATTTAAATATTTAGGAACTATGATCTCTAGTGCAGAATCTTTAGAATTTGAGTTTAATGAAAGATTAAATAAAGCAAATCAGACAATGACGAGGTTGAGTAAAATTTGGAAATCAAATCGCCCGAAATTACATATAAAAATCAGACAATATATCAGTTTTGTGAAATAGGTGTTACTGTATGGAAATGAGTCATGGTATCACAATGAAATGATATCCAACAGATTTTTAGATTTGAGAACAAAGCCCTCAGAAGAATATTGGGAGTTAAATGGCAGAACAGGATCAGAAATGAAACTATATGAGAGATTACTCGAGTACCATATGTGGATGAGATCATGATGAGGGGTAGATGGAGATGGTTTGGGCATGCTCTTCGCACTCCCCAAGAGAGATTAGTTCACCAAACTTTCAACTGGTTTTCACAAGGCACTAGAAAGAAGACCAAGGCCTACATGGTTGAGGACTCTGAGGCGTGAGATGGGATATGATGAATGGAGAAGTATTTAATTTGAAAGCTCAAGATAGAGACGACTAGCGAAATGTAATCGACGCCCTTTGCGTCAATATGCGAGGGAGGATATGATGATGATGATGATGATGATGATATTTGGTACTCCCTAGTACTTACCGTCTTCATTAAAGATGATTCTATTTAATGCTACTATCAATTAGATATATAACAAAGATAGTTTTGGTTTTCTAGCAATTACATAAAGTAATAACCTGTTCTATGTGTAGGAAAAGGCCTTTCATATATATGAAAAAAGGAATCGTCTGTAACTTTCTTCCTTTTTGTTTCTACAGCTTCGCATTCTTCTGCAATGTCCCATCTAAAGAAACTTCCTATTCTCATTTTTTATTTAAATTCTCATTTCTGTACCAGTCTTTTTGAGGGTACCAAACTTTGGATGCTTAAACAGGGCTCTCTCTCTCTCTCTCTCTCTCTCTCTCTCTCTCTCTCTCTCTCTCTCTCTCTCTCTCTCTCTCTCTCTCTCTCTCTCTCTCTCTTCGAAACTTTTAGGCATATAAATAACAAAACGTGTTTTATGCAGTTTCTCTATTTACATATGAATTGCAAGCACTTTGCATAAAACTTTTTTTATTTTCTTTGAATTATCTACTATTTTACTCGCCCTTCTTTGTATATATCTATCTACCATAGGATCTCTATGTAGGTGGCCATAGATACAAAAAGAGAAATATTGTGGGATATTAAAGGAAATTTGGGAAGGATTATTAAATGGGTTATGCAGATTTTGCTTTATATTTTTGATTATGTTAATTATCTTATTTGTGCTTGCCCTATTATTATTATTATTATTATTATTATTATTATTATTATTATTATTATTATTATTATTATCAGCCAAGCTACAACCGTAATTGGAAAAGCAAGATGCTATAAGTCCAAGGGCTCCAACAGGGAAAAATAGCCCAGTGAGGAAAGTAAATAAGGAAATAAGTAAGCAATGAGAGTAAATTAACAATAAAATATTCTAAAGACAGTAACATCAAACCAGATATGTTATATATAAACTATGAAAAGACCTATGTCATCCTGTTCAACATGAAAACCTTTGCTGCAAGTTTGAACTTTTGAAGTTCTACTCATTCAACTACCCGATTAAGTAAGATCATTCCACAACTTGGTCACAGCTGGAATAAAGCTTCTAGAATACTGTGTAGTATTGAACCTCATGATGGAGAAGGCCTGACTATTAGAACTAACTGCATGCCTAGTATTACGAACAGGAGGGAACTGTCCAGGAATATCTGAATGTAAAGGATGTTCAGAATTATGAAAAATCTTATGCAACATGCACAATGAACTAATTGAATGACGGTGCCAAAGATTAATATCTAGATCAAGAATAAGAAATTTAATAGACCTTAAGTTTCTGTCCAACAAATTAAGATGAGAATCAGCAACGGAAGTCCAGATAGGAGAACAATACTCGAAACAAGGTAGAATGAAAGAATTAAAACACTTCAGAATAGATTGATCACCGAAAATCTTAAAAGACTTTCTCAATAAGCCAATTTTTTTGAGCAATTGAAGAAGACACCGACCTTATGTGTTTCTCAAAAGTAAATTTGCTGTCAAGAATAACACCTAACATTTTAAAAGAGTCATACAAAGTTAAAGAAACATTATCAATGCTAAAATCTGGACGTTGAGGAGCCATTGTCCTTGACCTACTTACAATCATAGTTTGAGTTTTGTTAGGATTCAACTTCATACCCCATAATTTGCACCATGCACTAATTTTAGATAGATCTCTATTAAGAGATTCAGCAACCCCAGATCTACATTCAGGAGAGGGAATTGATGCAAAGAGAGTAGCATCATCTGCATATGTAGTCTGGTATTAAGTTGAATAAAACTGAAGTTATCACTAAGTTTATCGATCCCATCACGATGAGATTGCTTGGAGTGCAGTTAGCCAGAAAGAGGACCATCTATTGGCTCCGTGAATGGATAAAGTATATACCTATGGAATTCACGGCAGTTGCATACCTTAGTTATTTTAAATTACAGAAATCGTTCTTAATATGGATATTGGTCTTTTCTTTGTTTTTTCTCTTTATGCATTTCCTTTCTCAGCAAGAGTAAATGAAAGACGATTTTCTCGTCAATAACATGACCTAGGCCTGTTTTGTTGATCATCTCCCCGTGCCAAGGTAGTCTCTTGTCTATCTGCAGGCCAGTGTTCGTTGAACCTTTTTATATGGTCTTCTTCAAAATTGCATCTTTTAACTTAATTTTTTTATTCTTAGACGTTTATTCTATTTCTTTACACGTCTCAGAGCATCCCTAGAAAATTCTATTCATCCTGTACAAGTGGAGAAGTAATCGGTGTGTGTTCGAAAGACAAGGCTTAGAGAAACGTCGAAGAAAACAATGGAGCTTTCCTTAACGTGCATGACTGACACGCTGGACATATGGGCCTCCTGAACCCCCTCTTTGTTTTGACAGCCACGTGTCTCGTTCGAAAAAAAAAAATGTGTTTAAAATGGCCGTCGCTGCATTTGAAGCATTATTCTGTAAGTGGTATCCTAAAGAGCACTAAGTCTAAACTAGATATTGTCATTTGCAATCCTGAGACTAACATAAATGGAGAAATAAACAGATATGTATCATTCATGTTCTAACATCTGACAAATAATTACCTCATGGGAAAGAGAATCTGTTCCCTTGAGAACGAAGAAGGTGCACTCAAAGAGAATTCATCAAAGTCATTGGATAATTGATAGAGTGAATATGTTCGCTATTCAAACTAGTAAATGCTAATTTGGTTCATGGTTCTAGGTTCCTCGCCCCTTGTACCCTAACGCTACTGTTTCAGGCAAACTACTAAAGGTGTACTTGACTGCAAAGCTCTGAAATGGTATCAATTAAATGATCAACTAAAGGCAATTTGTTTGATTGATTGATTGAGAGAGAGAGAGAGAGAGAGAGAGAGAGAGAGAGAGAGAGAGATTGTAAATTTAGTCAAATATCTCATTTCACTTACAGTTTCCCCATATGTAGGTTTTGATTCTTGGATTGATATAATTAAGTGATCAACTAGAGGCAATTTGTTTGAGAGAGAGAGAGAGAGAGAGAGAGAGAGAGAGAGAGAGAGAGAGATTGTAAATTTGGTCAACTATCTCATTTCACTTACAGTTACCCCATATGTAGGTATTGATTCTTGGATTGATATAAACCGACGTCAGCGTGTGAAGGACTGATAGAGACATGATGGACATCGGGATTGTGATGTTCGAGACGAAAATACATTGTATATCAGAGATGCGACAAGAATGGGAAGAAGAAAACGTGACACCTACATGACTGCATGGTGCTCTGTACAATGGTGCACACCGTGATAATCATCAGCTGTAATGTTCAGTTGTAAAATATAGTGTACAGTGTGTCAGCTGACAAGGGGGCGGGCTGAGCTACAGCTTGGTTGCTGTGATGACTGTTGACAAATTTTTGCATAGTTAGCATGAGTGTGTATGTGCGTGTGTATGTGCGTGTGTGTGTGTGTGTGTGTGTGTTTGTGTGTATGCATATTGTCGGTGTTTATGTTTCGCTTCATGGCTTATCTTGATGATACCAAAAACAAAAAAAGTTTTAATTTTTAGAAGTTTCAGAAATAAGAGTATTGTTTCTCAATTTTTTTTTTTTTTTTTTTTTTTTTTGTCACTGGCATATACTCCTTTTCCTAGATTATTTTTCGAAATGGAATAGTAATTCCGCGGATATTAATTGAATATCTATTCACGAATATGATCCTTGTCCAATTTTTTTAAACCTATTTTATCAAGTTGTTTTGTTAGGCTAAGTTACATCCCATAAACTATCCTAACTTTTTTTTCTGTTTAGAAAAACCGTTCCCTACTTTTGATAACTTGGAAAAGAACTTTCCACATTTCTCAGTTTCTTAAGTTCTGCCGGAGCTTGTATCAATTCTTATTACACATACACACATACACATACTATGCAAACACACACACACACAAATATATATATATATATATATATATATATATATATATATATATATATATGTATATATATATATATATATATATATATATGGTATATATATGCATATATATACATCTGTATATACAGTATATATATATATATATATATATATATATATATATATGTGTGTGTGTGTGTGTGTGTGTGTGTGTGTGTGTGTGTGTGTGTGTGTGTGTGTGTGTGTAATGTTATGTTTAAGTCTGGTCAGAGCTTTTCTAATTTTTACTTTAGTTAAGCATAGAGATTGTGAGTAACAAATGAGATTTTAAAGGGTTAACAAATAGAAATTATCTATATTATTTAGCATTCCACTTTGATATAACTATGAAGAACGTCATTTAAATACATTACTTAACCTCCTTGCTCTCTAGTAGTTACTGCCTATTTGAATTTCTATGAATACAATGTATTGAATCTAGATTTTGAAAATTCATAGGTCTCTATACGTGTTCCTGACGCTTTCTCCTTTATAAATGTAACTCATGCCCGAGATATCAATATTCCGCACAATATCAACTAAAACAATAGGACACGACTCGTTCTGCCTACACGATATCAAAAAATACTGATTAAATGTAGGATAAGAAGATCGTAAACATAGTAATACACAAACGGAGGCAGCAAAGAAGGGACGAAAGTTGACGTAACTATAGTCCATTTCTTTTAGCGAGGCATATTTGCACCGAGTCGCAGCGGTGACCTTTTAGCTCGGAAAAGTTTCCTGATCGCTGATTGGTTAAAATTATTTCGTCCAACCAATCAGCGATCAGGAAACTTTTCCGAGCTAAAAGGGCACCGCTGTGAGTCGGTCAGCGATCAGGAAACTTTTCCGAGCTAAAAGGGCACCGCGGCGAGTCGGTGCAAATCTGCCTCGCTAAAAGAAATGGACTATAGTTGCTATGGTGGGCAACACAATACCAGGAGCTCCAGATTAAATCGATCCCTGAAAATCCACTGACGAGGAAGACACTATCTGTATCAGGATGAATTTCAAAAGGAGAATGAGTATATTTGATAGCACCAACTATCAACTTCAATCAGCTGAATACTACAGTGTGATGGGAGTGGAAGAGGAATTGATACGAAGATAGTTCGCGAACAATTAAATCTATTTAGAATTTAGAGTCAACATAGGTATTTATAGACCCCCAAAGTGGTCACACAAAGGTGCCAATTGCATGTTTATACTCAACGGCTTTTGTCGATATGGCTGACATCGGCCTTTTCTGTGTTAACCAGACACCTCCTATGTGCTGCCGCTGTTGGGGCAATATTCAAAAAAATTATCAATGGATCACCCCATCCATTGGCCTTCTGTAGCATAAAATTTTCCAAAGCGGAATCCAGCTACTCTACCTTTAACAGTGAGCTACTGATGGTGTATTTGGCTTTCCGTCGCTTCTGACACTTCTTTGAGGGCATGACCTTTGTAATTTGCATGGACCCCATGCCCGTTGGGCATGCCTTTCCTCGACACTCCAAACAGTCCAAAGTCTGATTGGCCCATCAATGCCCACATCGCTCTGCTGATACCTTTTTTGGGAAAGAGTGAGTGCCCTCAAGATTGACGCGATGACTCAAGAAGGCTCACCCTGGGCACCAAAGGTACACTTGTCATACCTGATTACAAGCCTTTCTGCTGCAGGCGGTCGAAGACGATGTGTAGGTGAAATAGGTGATATTCTTTCAAGTGGGGGAATATCAGTATGTTATCTATGTAACAAACTCAGAATGGGAGGTCGCCTAAGATACCATCCATAATTCGTTGAAATGTCACCCCTACATTACGAAAGCCAAAGCAGGAGTAAATGATATTGTATGTGCTAAATGGGGTGGTGATGGCAGTATTAGAGATGTCTTCTGTTTTCATAGGTACCTGATAATAGCCCCTCAGGAGGTTGAGGGTTTAGAACACTTTAGCACCGTGAAAGTAGGTCATAATATTGACGACGTTGGAGACGAGTTAGTGGTCTGGTTTCATCTGCATGTTAGAATTTTTGTAATCCCCCCAAGGGCATAGGAATCCATTCTTCTTCAGGACGATGTGCAGGGGAGATGAATAAAATAGAATAAATGGGCTTTGGTCAAAAGGCTTGAGGCCTTTTGACACAGGCCCATTTATTCAATTTCAGTGAATGTGTTCTTAACAGCTGCTAAACGTCTGAATCTTGCAAATACTTGGGGCCTCATCATCTTGATATGGTGGTAGATACCGTGCCTAACAGGAACTGTGTCTGCCTGGCGTAGTTCTGAGCGGAAGATGTTGAGATATAAAGTGAGGAGGTGGGCACAGGCATCTGTGTGGTAGCTGATGTGGAGAGCAAGGTCAGAGGGAGCAGGAAATAAAGGTGTGGAAGAATAAGAGCTGACATTAACTAAGTTTTGATGTGTAACACAATCAGGAGCTGGAAATAGGCGAAGAAATCTGCACTAATGAGAGGCAGTGTGACGTCAGCAACAATGAAATTTAACAAGCACTGGACACCCGCAAATGACAGTGTCAGCTTCTCATAACTGTAGGTATGGATATCAGATCTATCGGCAGCCACCAGGCGGACATCAGCAGTCTTAGAATGACGGGCTTGCACCATTAAGAGGGAACATGGCAGAAGGGAAAGAAAAGGCACCAGTATCTACTAGAAAGTACAAATTAGATCCTGAATCATGCAAAAAGAAAATATTACTTAATGGGATAGGCTGCAACCTGAATATGAAGTGGTGGTAGCACGACTGAGGGTGAGGGCCATCATCCTGTTGGTGAGTGCGATGGTTGTGCTGCGGGCATGGGGTAGCATAGGTGGATGGTGGGTGGCATCAGTGTGTACCAACCGCGTGTCACACGATCGTACATAGTTCATTTTGTGTATATATTATGCTTGTATCTTCGCTCTTCCCTCGCACTAAAATGAACCAGATTAAACATGTCTGCTTTTCTCCTCTGTAACAGTGTCAGTTTTTCAAACATGAAATTTCTTGTTGCTTTGAGCTTTTGTATATAAAGGAGAGTGTTCTATAATAAATTTACTCAGTTGCTTTCAACCTGCCTTTGAGTCACAACCTTCTCTCGGCTCGTCACAAGTGTTGCGCAGGCATATCACGAGATAGACGTCGATGTCCTAAACTGAATGGTTGTCATCTTCATCAGAAGTGGAATTCTTGATGGAATTCTTGATGATGATGAAGGGGTTGTCCAAAAGAGCATTGACTAGTCCTCAGGTCCTTCATGGGCGAGGTGTCATCATCGGAAAGGGCAGCTCACGTAGGCATTGTAACGGCGTAGGTTCAGTTCACAAAGAGATCCGTCTGCAGCAGACAAATAATGCTGATCATTTCTCTGAGGGTAATCAACGACTTTTGATCCTCCAATCGTTGTTGAGAGAGCTGAAAAATCTTGGCTACACGGCCGTATAACAACGATGATTACTGCTCTTGAAAGTATGATTTGAGGGCATCATACTGTATGGAACCATCCTTTGTTCACAAAGCCAGTCAGAGATTCTAGGAAGGTGTTATCTGGGATCACGCCCTTAGTGCAAAACTGTACCTGGAATCCTGAAGCAAGGCAAACACATCTCTTCGGGTGAAGGGCGGGATCATCACTATGACAGCATGGTCATATATATCAGGGTCAGTGGTGGTCATTGTCAGAGGGTCAGTGGTGGTCATTGTCAGAAGATATGGCAGACAAAGTAGTGAGCTGAGAAGCGGGCTGGGTGTTCGACGCACTCCGCAGGTCACCAATATGATGGGAGGGGAGGAGGAATTGATGTGGAGACAGCTCCTGAACAACTGAATTTATTTAGAGATGTCACAGGTATTTATAGGCACCCAAGGGGTCACATAGGAATATCAATCGCATGTTTATATTCAATCCCTTCGATAAGGTTGATGTTGGCATAAGAATAAATGACATAATAACAGAATTATGATAAAGTTAAAATTACCTTGTCACATTAATTGACCTTTTGACGTGGGCTCTTTATATGTGCGTTGCTTACTGCACGTACATTGCAACATTTTAAAGTGATTTTCATTTTATCACCTAAAATTTTAAAACATAAATTTGAAACACGATTACTTATATTTTGACGATCTTCCTATAATAGATAAGACTAATTATTACAACACCCATAAGGTATGTATATATATATATATATATATATATATATATATATATATATATATATATATATATATATATATATTATATATATATATATATGTATGTATATATATATATATATATAGAGAGAGAGAGAGAGAGAGAGAGAGAGAGAGAGAGAGAGAGAGAGAGAGAGAGAGAGAGAGCCATATAAGCCATATATTATGTATCTCCTCATATCTGGATTCTCTCTACCTCGGGATCAGAGACCCAAGGGGGAATCAACTCAAAGATAATAGCTTCTGGTCGGACAGGGAATCGAGCCCAGGCCCAAGAAACTGAGGTTCCTTTGACTTAACAACTCAGTTACAAAGAGAGATAGAAGTTGATGATAACTCTCCCATATTTATACTTGTAGAATTCAGTTATTTTTTTTTTTTTTTTTGTACTCAGCTAAGAGTAATGATAATTTTGCACATTTAGATGTGTTTGTCATATTTAGTCATATAAACCATATATTATACACCTAATATATGGATTCTCTCTACCTCAATTCAGAGACCTAAGGAGGGAATAAACTTATAGATAATAGCCTCTAGTCGGCCATGAAATCGAACCCGGTCCCAAGAAAGTGAAGTTCCATTGACTTAGCAACTCAGCCACAAAGAGAGACCGGCCATTATTACGTCCATATCCAGCCATTTCTAGTTGAAGTAACTACTTTACCTTGCTGTCTTTACAGTAACAGTCTTTATTAATTATACCTACACTAGTATCAAAGACAGCATGATACCCCTCGTATATAATTTCCTGATAAGGTAATTGGTGAGACTGAAAGAAATGGTCTTAAGATGGACAAGTGCCAGGCATGTAGAAGCGTGGCCTTTGACCTTGTTTCTTTTCTAAGAGAGGACATCCAGCTAATGTTTGGGCAAAGATTTCATCACCTTTATTACTGTTGGCAGCATTTTGCAAACAAACAGGGATTCGATGAAAATCCTTTCCTTTCTGTAACCGTCCCTGACTAAGCTTCCCCATAACGTGTATCTGTTATATGGCACCACATCAGGTCTAGGTTGTACCAAAAAGATAGCACTAGAAGCTTTTTTATGGCGTGAACGAAGTGGGTGTCTTTAAAGGAAACGAATCAGAATGCAGGATATTTAAATGGTCCTGATATGGAAATGTCAATTGTCCATCGTAATAATTTTCACCCATGCACAGGCATATAAGTTTATAGGAAAGAGATAGGAAGGAGATGGGAAAGAAACCTTTAAGAAAACCAAAGATGTAACAGAGTTAGGTTCCGAAAAGGGTCTCCCCTTCAGACGACAAACATATCTCCAGAATTTATTCATATCAGTGTCGAAGAGAAGCAGATAGCCCGTCTGTGATGTTCTCAAGCAACTGAAGATAATTCACCAACTCTCCATATTTTATGGCTCTACCTTCTAGAATATTCCCCTAATAATCAATATCTTCAATATCTTGAATTAATCTAAGACATTGTAAGCAAAGGAGCATCAACATTGATTTTCTCTGTAAATAATTTTGTAAATAAACATATGGTGTTTTTGTAGTGTGTTTCTTTATATATTAATTTCCCATACTTCGATTGCTGTTGTCGAATCCTCTTTGTTTAGAGATTGAAAAGACCTGTAATGATTCCCATATTGTAAACAATGGGCACATAGCTCTCAGATTTGTATTTGATTTGTAATCTCATGTTGATTACTTGATAGATAGATAAATAGATAGATAGACAGATAGACATTCAGTTAAAAACAACAAATAAAAACGTGAGGTTTCCTATATTACCAGAGACCATTTGCTTCCTCCTCAGTTATGCTCATAACACAAGTACTACCTCTCATTTTTGGGAAATAGAGATTATTCAAACCAAGAAATGTCCATTAAATACATGATACTAATTATAGATGTTAGATATATTACCATCTATATCTAAAGTTTAGGATCAAGGATTCTAATTAATGATAATCGTCTTTATGTCATCGCAACCTCGAACAATTAATCGAATTCATTTATATGATAATAAGTAGAGATAGCTTTGAATTGGATCCCTTATCTTACTATTCATGTTCCATTTTCACCAAATAATCGTCTATAATTTTCTATTGCGAAGCGTGTTCATTCTTCTAATATAAACAGTCGGATTCCCTGTGTCCGTGCCAGTTCTGAGGGTGGCAGGTTCATCCTTGCCAAGATTCTTGGACATGATGTGGCCTACTATGCAAGTGGCATTTTTAGATTTGTTTCAGAAGCTGGTCTTCAGAAAATTATCTAACTTTTATAATGACTTATTAACTTTTATGGTTTCAATTGAATATTCTTTAGTTTTTTATACATATAAACTAAATGATATCGGCGTCAATGACCCTAGATGTCAGGATGCCTGAAAACCTTAAATCAATCAAATCTTCTTCTAATAAAAGTTTATGAATTATTATCTGGTTTAATTAGAAAAGCCTAAAACGGAAGGATAACGTTTTCTGTTAGTAATCAGTCTTCAAACTACGCAAGTAGTGAATGACATTCACTTCTCTGACCCGGTGTAGAATATCAAGAGGAAAATTAAATTCGATTTGTAATCATCCATCTGGAGATCGTTGTAACCATAGAGGAGAAATAGATATCTAATGATAATTCTGAATCACACCGAGGACTAACTCGCTAAGTCGTATTAGAAGTAATGGTCTAACAGCCCAGCTTTAGCTGTTTTCTAATGATAGCTCAAAGTATGATTATTACATATAATAGGGTATGTTTGATATTGTTCTTTAGATGTGGTGGATATTTTAGTACCCCGATCATTGAAACAAATGGGTATGTGATATCAGGATGAGCTTATTGTTTCAGCGAGAAAAGAGATTATATTCTCTCTCTCTCTCCTCTCTCTCTCTCTCTCTCTCTCTCTCTCTCTTCTCTCTCTCTCTCTCTCTCTCTCTCTCTCCAGGTCAAATGCAGGGGTTTAGATTCTACTTTTCATTCTAAATGTTTGCTCTCCGTATTGAGAGAGAGAGAGAGAGAGAGAGAGAGAGAGAGAGAGAGAGAGAGAGAGAGAGAGAGAGAGAGAGAGAGAGGTCAAATGCAGGGGTTTAGATTCTAGTTTTCATTCTAAATGTTTGCTCTCCGAATAAGGAGAGAGAGAGAGAGAGAGAGAGAGAGAGAGAGAGAGAGAGAGAGAGAGAGAGAGAGAGAGAGAGAGATGCAGAGAGAGGAGAGGTCAAATGCAGGGGTTTAGATTCTAGTTTTCATTCTAAATGTTTGCTCTCCGAATAAGGAGAGAGAGAGAGAGAGAGAGAGAGAGAGAGAGAGAGATGAGGAGAGAGAGGAGAGAGAGAGAGAGAGAGAGAGAGGTCAAATGCAGGGGTTCAGATTCTAGTTTTCATTCTAAATGTTTGCTCTCCGAATAAGGAGAGAGAGAGAGAGAGAGAGAGAGAGGAGAGAGAGAGAGAGAGATCAAATGCAGATGTTTATATTCTAGTTTTCATTCTAAATGTTTGCTCTCCGTATTAAGAGAGAGAGAGAGAGAGAGAGAGAGAGAGAGGGAGAGAGAGAGAGAGGTCAAATGCAGGGGTTTAGATTCTAGTTTTCATTCTAAATGTTTGCTCTCCGAATAAGGGGAGAGAGAGAGAGAGAGAGAGAGAGAGAGAGAGAGAGAGAGAGAGAGAGAGAGAGGGGTCAAATGCAGGGGTTCAGATTCTAGGTTTTCATTCTAAATGTTTGCTCTCCGAATAAGGAGAGAGAGAGAGGCGTGATGAAACACTGAATCCTTAGCTTTGAAGCCAACGTGAAACTATTTCTGAACGTATGTGCACACCGATGCCATGAGAGCAGGGTTTAACAGATGACGAAAATACAAAGGGAGGGAAACAAAAGAGATCTGATATTCCGTAAAGTCAAGAGAGAAACCAAGATGGAAAAAAGGTAGCAGCTTCGAATGCATCATATTGCAATAGAGCCAGACCTTAAAATAGAGGGAAAATCCTTTGATATATATTGTAGGTCACAACGAGCATTTGTTGCAGCCGTGTGCAAATCCAGCGATAACAAGAGAATGTTGTTGCTCTTATACATTGTTAGTAGATTCAATAGAAAAATTGACGTATTCATTGTTTACAAAACGTTTCTATTAACAATCAAAATTCCTTTATTTTCACATTAATTGTGTCGTTAAAGAAATAAGCAAATGTAACATTATGGAAATTGTCCATATTAAACAAATGAGAAACGTTTGACACCACTTCTATTGAAAGAGGAGCCTATTGTCTTATAGCTTGTGCCGTTTCTTCTATGCAAGTTTTTCTTTATTAAATGAGAATGCTTAATTTCATTTGTCATATTTTCATATTAGCACACTGTATGTTTATTTTTCTTGTTAAAATACCTTTATTTTATTAGGTCGATTGTAAACAAAGGATCATTATTGAATCCACACACGTATGTTATAAAGCTGGCTTTGTTTCAAGTGCGAGCCTTCGAAAGAATAAAACCATTCGTTTATAACAGACGATGCTGCAGTCCCCACGACTCTGACTACTGCCTGGATTCACGTAAGCCGAGTCAACCTTCAGCTTGCTCTTAAGGACCCGAACCAAATAACCCCGTACCCGGTGTTCTCTTTATTTAAGATTCTAAACCCAAGAGCACATGTTTATCAACAGTTATAAGATTTTGATGTTAAATTTATTTGGATATATTCTTAAATAGTGCAGTGTTAGTAAAAAAAGAGATGTTTGAAAATATTCCTCGTAGAATTAAGGCATTAACCCATTACTATTTTCAAAGTAAAAGAGGATTCTTAAATACTTAATGACACTGAATTTTCACATTTTCCGTTATCAAAAAAAAAAAAAGAAAAAAAATAATAACAATAAATGAAATCTTACTCAGGATTATAGGTTTGGTGTTTTCCCCAAAGAAAAGAAAGAACGCAAGCGTAAATCAAGTTCATAATTATATGCTACAATTTTTTTGCGTTTGATCAAGCATTATGACCCCTCCTTTATACAGGAAGTAAAAATATCTACCTCCGTAGGAGTTAAAGATGTTGTTAATTTCATTGCTAAATACTTCGATCAAATTTCGATTTCATCCCATTATATTGCTAAATATTAAAGCTTTATATTATTATTATCATCATCATTATTATTTGTCAAACATGTACCAACCGTGTATCACACGATCGTACATAAATTATTTTGTATATATTATGCTTGTATCTGCGCTCTTCACTCGCACTAAAAAGAACCAGAACAAACATGTCTGCGTGTTTCCTCTTTAACATTGCCTGTTTCTTGAACATGAAAATTCCTGTTGCCTTGAGGTTTTGTATATAAAGGAGAGTGTTCTTTAATAAAGTTACTCAGTTGATTGCATCCTGCCTTTGAGTCATAACCTTTCTCTCTGCCGTCACAAACACGTTAAACTCTGATTCATGACTAAGCTAAGGTGAGATCTCAAGAGAGAGAGAGAGACAGTCACGCACATACAGACAGACAGATAGACAGACAGAGGGAGGGTATGATAAGGATTGACAAGACAACTCAGGTGTCAGGTGCCCGGATCTGTCAGACATAAAGTCCACTATCGCTCGTTGTGAAGTGATATCTGAGGCACATTTCTTATCTATTTTCAATTGTTCAATTTCCCCAAAATGAAAAGGTCCTCTCAGGGATTTAGAAGGACATTTATTAATCCATCCAACCTGTATCCTGTGTAGCCCATATCAATTGGCGCTTGAAAGGGACCCGAATGCGATGTATGGCAACACATTACTTTGAGTTTCCTATGCAAAGAAATTATATATTAACAGTATCTGACTTTCGCATCAGGGAGCCAAAACAGAAAATAGAGATCTTACTTACTTATTTACTTACTTTGGTGGCTGCTTTTCCGGTCCCATACAGCAGGGGAACCCCACTCTCTACAGGACCTCCACTGTCGTTTTACCTTGTTCGTTCATAGTATTTATCTTTTCAAGTCACATATTGTTCATTTACTGTTAAATTGTCACTGTCAAAAGACTCATGAAATAAGAAAGTCTTCAGTTTCCTCTTGAAAGCTTTAATGTCTTCAGTCATTCGAATGTTTCGTGGGAGCTTATTATATAATCTCGGGGCCTCATATTTGAACGCTCTGGAGCCCAAAGTGGACATAAATCTAGGTTCCAACAGTTTGAAGCCATCTGTAACTATTCTCGTCTCGACACGATTTGTTAGCCGCGCAATGTGTAGCAATTCTTTTAAGTATTTTGGACGACCGGTTCTGATAACTTGGTGGGTTATTGTACATAATTTAAATTCAATTCTCGCTTTAATCGGCAGCCAGTGTAAATCAATAAGTATAGGGGTGATCCTTTCTCAAGGTGGGACACCTTTTATCAGTCTTGCTCCTCTGTTTATTATGTTTTGTAATTTCTTAAGTTGGACTTTTGGTAAATTGTAGTAGATAGAGTTGCAGTAGTCAATCCTGGTAATAACACAGTTTATCACAAGTTTCTTAACAGAATTTTCGTCCAGGTACTTTTTTTATACACGCAATATTTCTTAGATGATAACCAGCACTTTTTGTTACATTATTTATTTGGGCATTTAGAGACAGGTTACAGCCAAGAAATACACCTAGATCTCAAACTTTACTAGATATCGGCACCGAGTCATTATTTATGTTCATTTGAAGATCAACCTAAGTTTCTCACGCTGTTTCTCTTGCCCACCACCATGAATTCAGTTTTGTTCTAATTTAATTTTAGTTGTTTAAATGTCATCCATTCTCTAACACTATCATGATAGGCCTATTACAGTGCCTACCCCCCCCCCCTCAATGTGGAGTGGGATATTACAGACTCGTATTTTGAAATGACATCAAAAGTAATGTCATGTCTTGTAATAAGGGTTTTCAAAGGGTAATGGTATATAGTTTGGAGTAACTTGACTTTAAAAATGACCTGTATATACCAGACGTATCTCAGTCTACCAAACGTCTTTGTGTTTTGTGCTCAGCTGTAGGCTGACTTCTGAAGTAAAAAAAAAAAAGAAATAATAATAATAATATGAAAATTGGTAACTTGATAATCAATCTATAAAACTCCAACGATTTTCACTATCATATCTATTACCTGTAGATAATTACATAATTTATTGCTTCAAGATTTTAGTTATTATTATTATTATTATTATTATTATTATTATTATTATTATTAGTAGTAGTAGTAGTAGTAGTAGTAGTAGTAGTAGTAGTAGCAGTAATAGTAGTAGTAGTAGTAGTAGTAGTAGTAGTTACTGCTGTTGTCAGTATTATTATTGTTTATTTTGTTGTTGTTCTTGTTAGTATAATATTTATTTTTGTTTGTTATAGTTTTTATCAATATTATTATTACTATTATCATCATCAATATCAGTAGTAATTGCCGTAACAATAGTTGTTAATGTATATCATTAATTCCCAGAGCAATATATCTGCTCGACTCCTTTTAAACCAACTTTCCATCTTGAGACGCTGTTATTATCATTATTATTATTATTATTATTATTATTATTATTATCATTAATAGCTAAGCTACAACCCTAGTTGTAAAAGCGAGATGGTAGGAGCCCAAGGGCTTCAACTGGAAAAAATAGCCTAGTGAGGAAAGGAAAATGGTAGATACACAAACTACAGGAGAAGTAATGAACAATTAACATAAAATATTAAAAAGAACTGCAACAATAATAAATTATAACTTTTATATTTTAACTATATAACTTGAAAAACTAAGAGGAAGAGAAATAAGATTAAATAGTGTTATAGCAAGAGAACTCTACTCCACGGCAGTGGAAGACTATGGTAGTGTCCTTCTTAAAGAGCTGCTTACCATAGCTAAAGAGTCTCTTCTACCCGTACCAAGAGGAAAGTACCCACTGAACAATTTCATTGCAGTAGTTAACCCCTTGATTGAAGATAAATAATTTGGGAATATCAGTGTTGTTAGGTTATCAGGATAGAGAATGGGGAAAGATTAGGCCAGAGTAATCGGTGTATGTGTAGGGAAAGGAAAAATGATTCGTAACCAGAGAGAAGGATCCAGTCAAAGGACACAACAATTCTTGAGAGTTGGTATCTCAAGTGGTGGCTGGTGCCCTGGCCAGCCCATTACCTGTTTTAAGGGTCTAATAGAGAAGTTTTTGACGCAAATATAATATGATATTCTTATTTCCCTGCTGTCAAACTCTTGCCATGGCAAAAAAAAAAAAAAAAAAAAAAAAAAAAAAAAAGACAAATCTGACAATTGATAAGAAAGCCTATTTTCCGGCTTCTGTAACTATCAATATATAACCGATTAGTAGTGATAATACTGAACTTACGGAAAATTTCTAAAATTAGAATTGAAATAAATCAGAACTTTAGGCATAAAATGATTGCCTTGGTGTCCAAAACTTCGGAAATACTGTACGTTGCTTTTCTGGCATTTGAACAATTGATTCACTTTCAAAACGATATAATTAACCCCCTGCAAAATAGAAAAGAGTTGTATTTTTCACAATGGGATCACCTAAATGTAATCATGTAAGCTCGAAAGATTGTATGTAAACAATAATCCCTAGAAAACAAAACGAACTCAACAAGGCAGCTGAGATTCCCTATAAAGGAATCAAGCAATAAAGTGTGTTATTATCTCTATCTCAAACTCAATTATCGTTAAGATCATTAGGCCAGGCCTGCTGGTCGTCTCCTGTGACCTTGAAATGACATTGTTTTGCTCAAGGCAACGTCGACCTTCAGAAAGACGGCAGATGATGTCGATCGGTAAACCATACTGATAGTGGCGTCCGTCCCAGACCCGTTCACCTCAGGTGTGTTGTGAGGGAGACGGTAGACCATCCTCAGGACGCCATACGATTTATCCTTGACGCAGTTATTTGTTTCTTGGTATTTGTAGGTTTTGATTCCCTTTCCCAAACTTATCTGATTCTTTTGTTTCATTTTCCGTCCTTTCCCTTTCTATTGTCGACTTGATCTTACTCAACTATTTGTTTCATTCTTTCAGACGATTCATTTCCTTGTTTATGTTGTTGAGATTTTACGCCTTTTTGGGGAGCTATTTCTCCCACCTTTCTTCTGGGGCCTATTTTCTTCCACATTCTCTCTTTTCCTTTCACCCCTACTTCATTTCTTTGTTGCTACACATCAAATAAAAGATTGACCCTCCTGAGGAGCTACTTGTTTCTTAGCAATTATTGGCAACCTCGTTTTTCATTTCCGTTTTCATTCAGCATTTTTGAGAAGCCTTAAGCTCGTTTTGTTTTACTATTACGTCGTAGGCTAAGTCACTCTTTGACCCCAGATCTCGATTCCAAGTTTTGAAATATAATAACCTGAACTTCCTCTTGTAACAAAAAAAAAAAAAAAAAAATACTGGTCAGTGTTGTTATTGGCCTGTGAAAAGTTGTCTAACCAAGGTCAAAACAATAAAAAAGAAAATTGAAGCTCTATCCTCCTTCAGCTCCCTTCTTTTAATGACGGGTTAACTGGAATGTTGGACGTAGCATATATTGGAATGCTTTTGTTCTTTCTGGATTTATCTAGATATTAAAGGGGAATTTACAAGCATTAAATATGATCCAATTTTTTACTATATATACAGTATATATTATTATTATTATTATTATTATTATTATTATTATTATTATTATTTGTTAAGCTACACCCCAGTTGGAATAGCAGGATGGTATAAGCCCAGGGGCTCCAGCAGGGAAAGTAGCCCACTGAGGAATGGAAACAGGAAAAATAAAATATTTCTAGATCATTAACAACATTAAAATAAATATTTCCTCTATAAACTATGAAAACTTTACCAAAACAAGTGGAAGAGAAATATGATAGAATAGTAAGCCCGAGTCTACCCTCAAGCAAGAGAACTCTAATCCAAGACAGTGGAAGACCATAATACAGAAGCTATGGCACTACCCAAGACTAGAGAACAATGATATAATTTTGGAGTGTCCTTCTCCTAGAAGAGCTGCTTAGCATAGCTAAAGAATCACTTCTACCCTTACTAAGAGGAAAGTGGCCAATGAACAATTACAGTGCAGTAGTTAACCCCTTAAGATAAGAAGAATTGTTTGGTAATCTCGGTGGTGTCAGGTGTATGAGGACCATGGCGAATATGTAAAGAATAGGCCAGACTATTCGGTGTATGTGTAGGCAATGGGAAAATTAACCGTAACCAGGGAGAAGTATTCAATGTAGCACTGTCTGGCCAGTCAGAGAACCCCATAACTCTCTAGCCCTGGTCAACCTACGCATGTGTGTATGTATTATTTATTGATTTATATAAAATATTATGTATATAATAACGATACATATTTGAACGTATACATACATGCATATACAGTATATATATATATATATATATATATATATATATATATATATATATATACACATATATATATATATATATATATATATATGTGTGTGTGTGTGTGTGTATACATATATATTCAGTACATATATATATATATATATATATATATATATATATATATATATATATATATATACATACATATATATATATACATATATAACACGTATATGTAGATATATGTACGCAAATGAAGAGGCAAAACCTGACGAATGGGAATTAGGAGTGTTGGTGAAAATGGCGAAAAAAGGAGATGTGACTTATTGCAGTAATTAGAGAGGCATCACAATTACGTCAGTTGTTATGAAAAAAATACAGTATGCTTATTCTGAAGAGAATAAAGAGAAAGATTGGTGAAAAGCTGAGAGATGAACAAGCAGGATATAGAAAAAGGTAGAAGTTGCACTGACCAAATTTTCATTTTGAGACATGTTGTACAGCAATGCGTAGAATATAGAAATCCACTTTTGACGGCCTTTGTGGATTATGAAAAAGCATTTGATAGTGTGCACCGATCAATTTTGTGGAGAATCCTGCGTTATTTTGGAATTCCTCTTAAATATGTAAATTTGATTAACTCTGTTCATGAGCATAGCAAGTGCAAAGTTAATGTTAATGAAGTCTTATCAAATTATTTTCTAGTGAACAGCGGAGTACTCTAAGGGGATGTGTTGTCAACTATGTTGTTTATCCTCCTCATGGATTTTGTAATGAATAGAACAGTTGGAGATGGTGAAGAAGGATGGGACTGAATTGGTAATAAGAATTTAGCAGACCTTGAGTATGCTGATGATGCTGACTTTGTTAACAGAATGCCACGGGATTTGCAATGCTTCCTTACCAGAATGTATGAAATATCACATCCGGTGGGGCTCAAGATAAATA
>NC_090725.1:7348449-7350949 GCF_036898095.1 Palaemon carinicauda | reverse complement strand
AAAAATGGCTGCTTGAGAAAGTCTTTCAAGATTTTCGGTTATCAATCTAGCCTGAAGAAATGTTTTAATTCTTTCATTCTATCTGGTTTCGATTGTTGTTCTCCTGTCTGGTCTCCAGCTGGAGTCTCTCATCTTAATTTGTTGGACCAAAATTTGCGGTCTCTTAAATTTCTTATTCCTAATCTTAATCTCTGGCTCCGTTGTCAGTTAGTTATTTATGCAAGGCGCATATGATTTTTCATAATTCTGACCATCCTTTCCATTAAAATCTTCCTAGACTGTATCATCAAGTACATAGTACTATGTATGAAGTTAATTCTAACAGTCTCACCTTCTTCGTGATAAGGCTCAAGAGTACACAGTATTCCAGAAGTTTTATTCCTGCTGTGACAAGGTTTTGGAATGCGAATCCTAATCAAGAAATTGAATCGAAGGAACTTCAGAGGTTCAAACTTGCCTTGCATGTTTTTATGTTGCTCAAGTTTACATAAGTTTCTCTTCATAGTTTATATATGACAGATCAATTTTAACGTTATTACTGACCCCAAAATATTTTGTATTTTTCATTCGTTACTTCTGATATAGAGATTATTTACCGCTTATTTCCTTTCTTCATGGGGCTATATTCCCTGTTAGAGCTCTTGGGTTTGTAACATCCTGCTTTTCCAAATAGGGTTGTAGTTTAGCTAATAAATAGGATGATGTGGGGATATACATATATATATATATATATATATATATATATATATATATATATATATATATGTATATATGTATATGTATATATATACATATATATATATAAATATATATATATACATATATATATATATATATATATATATATATATATATATATGCATATGGACCAGATTTATTTAACATAAAAATAAGGACATTCAAGTGTTATGGCCTATAGTCCATTTTTTTTAGCGATCCAGATTTGCATCGACTCGCAGCGATGCCCTTTTAGCTCGGAAAAGTTTCCTGATCGCTGATTGGTTAAAATTATCTCTTCCAACTAATCAGCGATCAGGAAACTTTTCCGAGCTAAAAGGGCACCGCTGTGAGTCGGTGCAAATCTGCATCGCTAAAAGAAATTGACTATAGTTGAAGACACACACACAAATACAAATACGTGTATATACAGACCTACATATGTACATACACAAACTTATGCCTACATACAATATGTACACACACACATACTCACACACACAGCCTAACACACGCATACAAATACATAGAGAAATACAAATATAAACGTTCATACAAACATACACACTTACATGTGTACACGTAAGTACATATACATACACATATAGATATGTAATAATTATATTGTATAATAAATAATGATAGTAGAAAAATGGTAGTAATAAGTATATATATATATATATATATATATATATATATATATATATATATATATATATATATATATATATAATTAGAGTTTAGTGAAAAATTGAAAAAGCTAATCAGACAATGGCTAGGTTAAATAAAATTTGAAAATCATATCGCCTAAAATTACATGTAAAAATAAGACTATATTATTATTATTACTAGCCAAGCTACAACCCTAGTTGGAAAAACAAAGATGCTATAAGCCCAAGGGCTTCAATAGGGAAAAATAGCATTGTGAGGAAAGGAAATAAGGAAATAAATAAATGATGAGAACAAATTATCAATAAATCATTCTAAAACAATAACAACGTCAAAACAGATATGTCCTATATAAACTATTAACAACGTCAAAAACAGATATGGCATATATAAACTATGAAAAGACTCATGTCAGCCTGGTCAACATAAAAACTTTTGCTCCAACTTTGAACTTTTGAAGTTCTACCGATTCAACTACCCGATTAGGAAGATCATTTAGTGAGATCGGTGTTACTGTATGGACTTGAGTCATGGTATAAAAATGAAACAAACTCCAATAGATTTAGCAGATTTTAGAACAAAGCCCTCTGAAGAATATTGGGAGTTAAATGGCAGGACAGGATTAGAAATGTAACTATAAGAGAGATTACTCGAGTGTCATATGTTGATGAGTTCATGATGAGGGGTAGATGGAGATGGTTTTGGGCATTCTCTTCGCACTCCCCAAGAGAGATTAGTTCAACAAACGTACAGCTGGGCTTACCAAAGTACTAGAAGAGTTGGAGGACCTAGGCCTACATGGCTGAGGACTATGAAGAGCGAAGTAGGAGATGATGAATGGAGAAGTATTGAGACAACTGACGAAATCTAACCAAGGGCATTTGCGTCAATAGGCATAGGAGGATATATATATATATATATATATATATATATATATATATATATATATATATATATATATATATATATATATATACAGTATATATGTATAGCATATATATATATATATATATATATATATATATATATATTATTACAACTAGCGAATTACGTAAATTCCCGACCTCCGAAACTCACCTGCTTTATATTACATAATTTGATACACAAGAGAAAA
>NC_090725.1:7323449-7343449 GCF_036898095.1 Palaemon carinicauda | reverse complement strand
CCTGTATAACAATAAAAGAAGAATTTTTGCTTTAAGGGGCCCATACACGTTCAAAAAAAGCGTCAAAATTTTGCTTCAAAGTTACAAGTCAAAATTTTGCATCAAAATTTTGACGCTTTTTTTGAATGTGTATGGGCCCCTTTAGGCCTTTGTGTTTTTTTGTTACTACTACGATGAAAAAAGTATCTTTTGTTGTTTATACATCGTCTCATACAATATCAGGATATTTAATTTTCCTGTCTATATGTTTTCTACATTTATTTCATCATTAACATTTTCAAAGCTAAATGCCAGTAATGTTTTTTGATACTTTGTTATGAATAACGTTTCTTAACTTTATTGCTAGGGTTGTGGTGGCCGATGTGGTAACGTCCCTGACTGGTGAACTCCAGACTGGGTTTCGAGTCCCGCTCAAATTTATTAGTTTCTTTGGTCGCTGCAATCTCACCATCTTTGCGAGGTAAGGATGGAGGGCTTGGGGGAACCTATAGGTCTATCTGCTGAGTCATCAGCAGCCATTGCCTGGTCTTCCTTAGTCCTAGCTTGGGTGGAGAGAGGGCTTGGACACTGATCTTATGTATATATTGTCAGTCTCTAGAGCATTGTCCTGCTTGATAGGGTAATGCCACTGTTCCTTGCCTCTGCCATTCATGAGTGACCTTTAAACCTTTAAACCTGAATTGAAAGGCTGGAATGTTGGTGGGTCTACCTATTGTGACGGCCGAGAGAAAGGTTATGATTCAAAGGCAGGATGCAATCAACTGAGTAACTTTATTAAAGAACACTCTCCTTTATATACAAAACCTCAAGGCAACAGGAAAATACATGTTCGAGAAAATGACAATGTTACATAGGCGACACACAGACATGTTTATTCTGGTTCTTTTTAGTGCGAGGGAAGAGCGCAGATACAAGCATAATATATACAAAATAATTTATGTCCGATCGTGTGACACACGGTTAGTACATTATTCTCCATCCCTGCAGTAGAATCTACAGATGTCACTAAACCATTTAGTCTACCCAAAGATTGTCGACATTTTCATTTCCTAGACAAAATCATATTATGTAATCCACGTATCAAAACCTTTTTGTTTATGCCTCAATGTTACTTGATATTCGCATTTCAAAGAATTCCATGTATATTTTACCTAATGCTGAAAAAAGGGTTTTCCCATGAAAAGAACAAACATTAGACACTAAAGTGTTTAATTGAATTCAACTGAGTATTATTTCATATATAATCTAATCAGTTTTATTATGGTATGTATGTATGTATGTATGTATGTATGTATGTAGCTACCGTAAACATACTTTGAAATTAGTAAGTATTCTTTCCTCGTAGATTATGGACGGTGTCAAACACTCCATATCCATATCAAATGATTGAATGATTGGCTTGTTTTTATGTGACGATTTTTTTTGCTATCACATACATATCAATATAAGGAACTCTTTCTTATGAACAATCAACTATAGTCCATTTCTTTTAGCGATGCATATTTGCACCGACTCGCGGCGGTGCCCTTTTAGCTCGGAAAAGTTTCCTGATCGCTGATTGGTTAGAATTATCTTGTCCAACCAATCAGCGATCCGGAAACTTTTCCGAGCTAAAAGGGCACCGCTGCGGGTGCAAATATGCATCACTAAAAGAAATGAACTATAAATGGATAATCTGAGTCTGAAAGCCACCAAGGCTTGGCTAAGGCCAGGGTAAGAAGTTATGCTTAAACAGGGTGCGCGCTGGAAGCAATCTGGCCAAGCGGTTGGCCAAGGCCAGATTGAGCTGTTATGCTTAAACGGGGCGCACGCTGAGAGCAATCTGGCCAAGAGGTTGGCCAAGGCCAGATTGAGCTGTTATGCTTAAACGGGGGGCGCGCTGAAAGCAATCTGGCCAAGCGGTTGGCCAAGGCCAGATTGAGCTCTTATGCTTAAACGGGGCGCGCGCTGAAAGCAATCTGGCCAAGCGGTTGGCCAAGGCCAGATTGAGCTCTTATGCTTAAACGGGGCTCGCGCTGAAAGCAATCTGGCCAAGCGGTTGGCCAAGGCCAGATTGAGCTCTTATGCTTAAACGGGGCGCGCGCTGAAAGCAATCTGGCCAAGGCTTGGCCAAAGCCAGAGTAAGCAGTTATGCTTAAATGGGGCGCGCGCTGAGAGCAATCTGGCCAAGCGGTTGGCCAAGGCCAAATTGAGCTCTTATGCTTAAACGGGGCGCGCGCTGAGAGCAATCTGGCCAAGCGGTTGGCCAAGGCCAGATTGAGCTCTTATGCTTAAACGGGGCGCGCGCTGACAGCAATCTGGCCAAGCGGTTGGCCAAGGCCAGATTGAGCTCTTATGCTTAAACGGGGCGCGCGCTGAAAGCAATCTGGCCAAGCGGTTGGCCAAGGCCAGATTGAGCTGTTATGCTTAAACGGGGCGCGCTGAAAGCAATCTGGCCAAGGCTTGGCCAAGGCCAGATGGAGCTGTTATGCTTAAACAGGGCGCGCGCTGAGAGCAATCTGGCCAAGCGGTTGGCCAAGGCCAGATTGAGCTGTTATGCTTAAACGGGGCGCGCGCTGAAAGCAATCTGGCCAAGCGGTTGGCCAAGGCCAGATTGAGCTCTTATGCTTAAACGGGGCGCGCGCTGAAAGCAATCTGGCCAAGCGGTTGGCCAAGGCCAGAGTAAGCAGTTATGCTTAAACGGGGCGCGCGCTGAAAGCAATCTGGCCAAGGCTTGGCCAAGGCCAGATGGAGCTGTTATGCTTAAACAGGGCGCGCGCTGAGAGCAATCTGGCCAAGCGGTTGGCCAAGGCCAGATGGAGCTCTTATGCTTAAACGGGGCGCGCGCTGAAAGCAATCTGGCCAAGCGGTTGGCCAAGGCCAGATGGAGCTCTTATGCTTAAACGGGGCGCGCGCTGAAAGTAATCTGGCCAAGCGATTGGCCAAGGCCAGAGTAAGCAGTTATGCTTAAACGGGGCGCGCGCTGAAAGCAATCTGGCCAAGGCTTGGCCAAGGCCAGATGGAGCTCTTATGCTTAAATGGGGCGCGCGCTGAAAGCAATCTGGCCAAGCGGTTGGCCAAGGCCAGATTGAGCTGTTATGCTTAAACGGGGCGCGCGCTGAAAGCAATCTGGCCAAGCGGTTGGCCAAGGCCAGATTGAGCTGTTATGCTTAAACGGGGCGCGCGCTGAAAGCAATCAGGCCAAGCGGTTGGCCAAGGCCAGATTGAGCTGTTATGCTTAAACGGGGCGCGCGCTGAAAGCAATCTGGCCAAGCGGTTGGCCAAGGCCAGATTGAGCTCTTATGCTTAAACGGGGCGCGCGCTGAAAGCAATCTGGCCAAGCGGTTGGCCAAGGCCAGATTGAGCTGATATGCTTAAACGGGGCGCGCGCTGAAAGCAATCTGGCCAAGCGGTTGGCCAAGGCCAGATGGAGCTCTTATGCTTAAACGGGGCGCGCGCTGAAAGCAATCTGGACAAGCGGTTGGCCAAGGCCAGATTGAGCTGATATGCTTAAACAGGGCGCACGCTGAGAGCAATCTGGCCAAGCGGTTGGCCAAGGCCAGATGGAGCTCTTATGCTTAAACGGGGCGCGCGCTGAAAGCAATCTGGCCAAGCGGTTGGCCAAAGCCAGATTGAGCTCTTATGCTTAAACGGGGCGCACGCTGAGAGCAATCTGGCCAAGAGGTTGGCCAAGGCCAGATTGAGCTGTTATGCTTAAACGGGGGGCGCGCTGAAAGCAATCTGGCCAAGCGGTTGGCCAAGGCCAGATTGAGCTGTTATGCTTAAACGGGGGGCGCGCTGAAAGCAATCTGGCCAAGCGGTTGGCCAAGGCCAGATGGAGCTGTTATGCTTAAACAGGGCGCGCGCTGAGAGCAATCTGGCCAAGCGGTTGGCCAAGGCCAGATGGAGCTCTTATGCTTAAACGGGCGCGCGCTGAAAGCAATCTGGCCAAGCGGTTGGCCAAGGCCAGATTGAGCTCTTATGCTTAAACGGGGCGCGCGCTGAAAGCAATCTGGCCAAGCGGTTGGCCAAGGCCAGATGGAGCTGTTATGCTTAAACGGGGCGCGCGCTGAAAGCAATCTGGCCAAGCGGTTGGCCAAGGCCAGATTGAGCTCTTATGCTTAAACGGGGCGCGCGCTGAAAGCAATCTGGCCAAGCGGTTGGCCAAGGCCAGATTAAGCAGTTATGCTTAAACGGGGCGCGCGCTGAAAGCAATCTGGCCAAGGCTTGGCCAAGGCCAGATGGAGCTGTTATGCTTAAACAGGGCGCGCGCTGAGAGCAATCTGGCCAAGCGGTTGGCCAAGGCCAGATGGAGCTCTTATGCTTAAACGGGGCGCGCGCTGAAAGCAATCTGGCCAAGCGGTTGGCCAAGGCCAGATGGAGCTGTTATGCTTAAACGGGGCGCGCGCTGAAAGTAATCTGGCCAAGCGATTGGCCAAGGCCAGAGTAAGCAGTTATGCTTAAACGGGGCGCGCGCTGAAAGCAATCTGGCCAAGGCTTGGCCAAGGCCAGATGGAGCTCTTATGCTTAAATGGGGCGCGCGCTGAAAGCAATCTGGCCAAGCGGTTGGCCAAGGCCAGATTGAGCTGTTATGCTTAAACGGGGCGCGCGCTGAAAGCAATCTGGCCAAGCGGTTGGCCGAGGCCAGATTGAGCTGTTATGCTTAAACGGGGCGCGCGCTGAAAGCAATCAGGCCAAGCGGTTGGCCGAGGCCAGATTGAGCTGTTATGCTTAAACGGGGCGCGCGCTGAAAGCAATCAGGCCAAGCGGTTGGCCGAGGCCAGATTGAGCTGTTATGCTTAAACGGGGCGCGCGCTGAAAGCAATCTGGCCAAGCGGTTGGCCGAGGCCAGATTGAGCTGATATGCTTAAACGGGGCGCGCGCTGAAAGCAATCTGGCCAAGCGGTTGGCCGAGGCCAGATTGAGCTGATATGCTTAAACGGGGTGCGCGCTGAAAGCAATCTGGACAAGCGGTTGGCCAAGGCCAGATTGAGCTGATATGCTTAAACAGGGCGCACGCTGAGAGCAATCTGGCCAAGCGGTTGGCCAAGGCCAGATGGAGCTCTTATGC
Organism: Palaemon carinicauda; assembly: GCF_036898095.1. Taxonomy (NCBI): domain Eukaryota; kingdom Metazoa; phylum Arthropoda; class Malacostraca; order Decapoda; family Palaemonidae; genus Palaemon; species Palaemon carinicauda. Next base: position 7,338,399 of record NC_090725.1, on the reverse strand, counting down.
TTAAATGGGGCGCGCGCTGAAAGCAATCTGGCCAAGCGGTTGGCCAAAGCCAGATTGAGCTCTTATGCTTAAACGGGGCGCACGCTGAGAGCAATCTGGCCAAGAGGTTGGCCAAGGCCAGATTGAGCTGTTATGCTTAAACGGGGGGCGCGCTGAAAGCAATCTGGCCAAGCGGTTGGCCAAGGCCAGATTGAGCTGTTATGCTTAAACGGGGGGCGCGCTGAAAGCAATCTGGCCAAGCGGTTGGCCAAGGCCAGATGGAGCTGTTATGCTTAAACGGGGGGCGCGCTGAAAGCAATCTGGCCAAGCGGTTGGCCAAGGCCAGATGGAGCTCTTATGCTTAAACGGGGCGCGCGCTGAAAGCAATCTGGCCAAGCGGTTGGCCAAGGCCAGATTGAGCTGATATGCTTAAACGGGGCGCGCGCTGAAAGCAATCTGGCCAAGCGGTTGGCCAAGGCCAGATTGAGCTGTTATGCTTAAACGGGGCGCGCGCTATAAGCAATCTGGCCAAGCGGTTGGCCAAGGCCAGATTGAGCTGATATGCTTAAACGGGGCGCGCGCTGAAAGCAATCTGGCCAAGCGGTTGGCCAAGGCCAGATGGAGCTGTTATGCTTAAACGGGGCGCGCGCTGAAAGCAATCTGGCCAAGCGGTTGGCCAAGGCCAGATGGAGCTGTTATGCTTAAACGGGGCGCGCGCTGAAAGCAATCTGGCCAAGCGGTTGGCCAAGGCCAGATGGAGCTGATATGCTTAAACGGGGCGCGCGCTGAAAGCAATCTGGCCAAGCGGTTGGCCAAGGCCAGATGGAGCGGTTATGCTTAAACGGGGCGCGCGCTGAAAGCAATCTGGCCAAGCGGCACTTGCCGCCACAGTAATCAGGATATCATCATTGCACACAATACCCAGTGAGGTAATATGGTACTTTAAATAGAAACAATGCACACAGAAAAATAATGTATCCTAAAATGAATACAGTTTATGGAAGATTGTCAAAATTCAATATGTGTATAAAATACATATTTAAATATATATTCCCGTAACATTTTGTAAAAGTTTGTCTATTTTGGGTGATTGAGAAATTATCTTTATGATCGGTAATTACCTTACATAGAGAAGCATTCCTTGGAATTGGTAATTATCTCCGTAGTTTACTTTATAATTTCTTTTAATTTGTTTTTCTTAATTCAATTCCGGTTTGTTCAATTAATGTTTGAGGCTTTATTTTTCCTAAATCACCGTAAATAAAATTGTGCTAATTAACTGACCTCAGCCTTCATTGTGCAAACCAAAATAAAGAAGAATTAAAGATAACTACTAACTACCTATAGTCCATTTCTTTTAGCGATGCATATTTTCACCGACTCGCAGCGGTGCCCTTTTAGCTCGGAAAAGTTTCCTGATCGCTGATTGGTTGGTGATTGGTTTGCATCGCTAAAAGAAAGGGACTATAATTTTCTGAATATTCCGAGCCAAACAACTCTACGAAGTAACCTCGAAGTCACTGTTGGAAGGGTAAAGCAGTCCAACACCAACCGCCAAGGAGTGATTACTCTCCCTCATCTCACCTTGGGATATTTCATCGTTTTATATTCTTCGTCGTAGTGCTGGACATTTTCTTCAGGGCTCTACAACGATGGGACTCATTGTGTTTAGTGCTATGAATACCAAGTGTAACACCATGGAGAATTAAATTAACTCTACACCTCGTCTGATGAATGTGGAGGCGACCTCAGCGAAGGCTATGGAATTATCATATCCATTCTCTTTTTCATCCTATGAAGTCATTATAAGGTGGGTCATTGTATTGATTGCCACAATAGTAGTGGCATTTCTTGGCGACTTTTATCATCCTAAAGTCAAAAAATAAATAAAGCCTTGAACTCAGTAATTGAAAATCGCTCTTGAAACTAGGTTTGTTTATAGGCTACTCTAATTAAAATTATCAATTGTCGACCTTAAATTGCTTGTTTACTGAAATTCGGCCTTTTAACATATATTCTAAGTGATGCCCTCATCACATATATTTAATTTGTTAATTAGGTCAAAATATGATTGAAATTGTTGACTTTTGATTTGCAATTTTAAAAATTAATATTAAATTGATATTAGTTTTGGAGGTGAATTTAACTTGTTGATTTGCCTTTTATATATTGTAAACAATTTTAGTGTAGTCAAAAATTATATTCATATTTTCATTTAAACAATTCTATGCAAATTCTGGTTTCCAATTTGAATTGGGTGGTTAAAGATTTACCTATCTTTTAGAGCTGGCTCAAGGTGGAGTGGAAAGCTTGGGACAGGAGTACATCTGCCAATGCTTCTAGGTTTGCTTGACCAGAAGCAATCGCTACTCCAAGTGAACTAGCATCAACTGACAACCAACTATATAATACATTTCTCAAAAGGATTTAAAATCTACAGATGTTAGTTTCTGTATTGCAAATAAATATTTGTTATAACACGGTCGTTTGTCCTAAGTCATTTTTTCTGCTCAATATTTTTTTTATACAAATTCTGTCTCTCTCTCTCTCTCTCTCTCTCTCTCTCTCTCTCTCTCTCTCTCTCTCTCTCTCTCACACACACATACGTTTTCAAGTACCCTTTTTGATGTATTAAGTAATAGAAAATCACTGAGGAAATTGTTCTTTCTCTTGTATCAAACATTTACTTGGGAATTCTCTAACTTTATGCTTTTCGTTATTCGTAAGACATTTCCTCTTTACAGAAACGGTGCTCATGCTCCTACGTGATTCCAATCCTATTTCGTTCTTTCTTGCTCGTGTCCTTTAAATATTCCTTTAATTTTCTTAAATAGTTTTCCTGCCCTTCCCTTCAATTCTTTTGCAGAAGTGGGAGATAATGAAAACCATTGATAAAACACTTTGCTTCAGATACATTAATTATTGTGCAGATTTTTAAAAAATGGTGTATCTTCTCACTGCCAGCAAATTTGCGTGTCATGAAAATGAATAGTAAAGAAAGCTTTATTTAAGACAAAATCCTCTAAAGTACCTCATTAATCAATGAATGGCCAACGCATGGCAACAATCTCTTCCAAACAGGTGTCAGGGGACCACTTTCCATATTTCCTTCTTAAAGAATGAACTCTCCTTTTAGCGTCTCGCCTCCATTCCCCCCACCCATCCTCAGACGATGCTGTTGCTAAGCCAGGGATCCTGACTTTCTATTTATCTAATTGGATCGCTTTTCAAGAGGTGGATTTATCGCGTCATTAGAGAGAGCGTCTGGGGCCTGTGTAGTTGGGACGTCAGATGATTAACAATCGATCAAAAGCCTCAGTGAGGATTGGGTCATGGGGTTTTTATTGGCGATGTTTTATATTGTTTATAGAGTGTCAGAACTAGATGAGAGCATAGTGAGGCTGCATCCATAAGTATTTTCACAGAAAATCTCCTTCAGATTAATGTCTTTAGAAATAAGATTCAAAAAGTGTAGGGAGAAGGTATTAAGATTACTGTACTTTCATGGAAATCTTTCTTCAAAAGATAAAAACTGGAATCATTTCTGGTGATTCTGTCTTACAGAGTTCAATTGCCCCTGAGCGATTTACAGTGTTTACTATAAGGCTCCAATACGCTCATGAGAGAGAGAGAGAGAGAGAGAGAGAGAGAGAGAGAGAGAGAGAGAGTGATCACATTGAAATATATTGGAGACAATTAACACAATCTAACGCTGATATACTTTATGTTTTGTTTCTACAGCGAAACACACTTGTAATTTCCTAGAGCTGCATGCAACCCTCATTACATCTTCCTCTTGAAACTCTAGTAAAACAACACCCTTGCCATGAGTAGGCTACTGGCATAGTTTTCGTTGGGAACTGTGACGTGGTGAGAGAAGGTTGTGAACTCAAAGGCAAGTTGAAAACAACTGAGTTAGTTTATTAAAGAACACTCTCCTTTATATACAAAATCTCAAAGCAACAAGAATTTTCATGTTCAAATATTGACACTGTTACAGAGGAGAAACGCAGACATGATTTTTCAGGTTCTTTTTTGTGCGAGGGGAGAGGGAAGATACAAGCATATTAAATACAAAATGAATTATGTACGATCGTGTGTCACACGGTTGGTACAGAACTTAGAACGCTTCAATATTCAATTATCCTATTTTACCTCACTTTCCACCCTTCTTAAATTTCCTTTAAGATACATAGTCAGTTTGAACTGCAAATAGAGAACTCTTCATAGTCACAGCTGGTTGATTATCATAAATCGGTACATCATACTTTCACATGTATGGACAGAAAATGAAACGTAACATGAGACTCATAAAGGGACAAGAATTCGAAAACACCGTGAGACGGGCCGAGATAAGGTTGTGAACTCAAAGGCAGTATGAAAGCAACTGAGTTAATTTATTATAGAACACTCTCCTTTATATACAAAACCTCAAGGCAACAGGAAATTACATGTTCGAGAAACAGACAATGTTACATAGGTGAAACGCAGACATGTTTATTCTGGTTCTTTTTAGTGCGAGGGAAGAGCGCAGATACAAGCATAATATATACAAAATGAATTATGTACGATCGTGTGACACATGGTTGATACAACCGTATCGCAAGTAGAAAATTTTCCATCCACATATAAATTAAATAATTCGCCTTCAATAACATCATGCAAATACAATGCAATACCATTTACACTAGATTACATCCTATTTGCAATTTAAAAACTCAGATACTTTACACATGCTAAACTCTAAATTACATCAGATTAAAGAACAAAATGACAAAAATATTCACGAGATTGATAAAAACTACATATTCAGACCACTAAATAAACAGGGATAGTAGTAATCTTCCAGATAGTTTTTTTTTTTTTTTTTAAATGTCGCAACAAATAAATCATCCATTGTTCAATAGTCTTGGGTAGTGCCATAGCCTCTGTCTTGGGTTACAGTTCTCTTGCTTGAGGGTACACTTGGGCACACTACTCTTTCTTATTTCTCTTCCTCTTGTTTTGTTAAAGTTTTTATAGTTTACATAGGAAATATTTTAATGTTACTGTTCTTAAAATGTTTTATTTTTCTTTGTTTCCTTTCCTCACTGGGCTGCTTTCCCGGTTGGGGTCCCTGGGATTATAACATCCTGCTTTTCCAACTAGGGTTGTAGTTTAGCAAGTAATAATAATAATAATAATAATAATAATGATGATGATGATGATAATAATAATAATTATCATAGACAAAATCTTAGTTAGAGAGAACGCATAAAAAGAATAAGATTAACGAATTTCTACTATTCTTTCCCACTATCACAATTTTGCTAATAAAATGTAGGGGTTTCCAATACTCACCTGTATTTATCTTCTCTTCTCGGTGATATTAGGGATAGCTTGTCTGTGCTGTCTGTAAAATTACCGCAGAAATTCGAGGGATTAGCGGAGGTTTGCTGTATTGTTATTATTATTATTATTATGATTATTATGATTATTATTATTATTATTATTATTATTATTATTACTATTATTATTATTATTATTATTATTATTATTTATTATTATTATGATTATTATTATTATGATTATTATTATTATTACTATTATTATTATTATTATTATTATTAGCTAAGCTACAATCCTAGTTGGAAAAGCAGGATGCTATAAGCCCAAGGGCTCCAATAAGAAAAAATAGCCCAGTGAGGAAATAAGATAAGGAAATAAATAAACTACGATAGAAGAAATGAACAATTGAAATAAAATAAAAAGTAAGAACAACAATAACATTAAAGTAGACCTTTCATACATTAACTATAAAAACTTGAAAAAAAACAAGAGGAAGAGAAATAATATAGAATAGTGGGCCCGAGTTTACCCTCATGCAACAGAACTCTACCCCAAGACAGTGGAAGTCCATGGTACAGAGGCTATGGCACTACCCAAGACTATAGAACAATGATTTGATTTTGCAATGTCCTTCTCTTAGAAGAGCTGATAACCATATCTAAAGACATTCTTCTACCCTTAGCAAGTGGAAAGTAGCTACTGAACAATTAAAGTGTAGTAGTTAACCCCTACAGTGAAGAAGAATTGTTCGGTAATCTCAGTGTTGTCAGGTGCATGAGAACAGACAAGAATGTGGAAAGAATATGCTAGACTAATATTGTTGGCAATATATTGATGGTGATGGTGTACCCTGTAGATTGTGTGGTGAAGCATACTCGCATACTCTACATCATTATATGTTAGAATGTGATAAAATTAGGGAATTTAGAAATGTTACTGAGCAAGTTTGCTTTGTCTTAAATAATAATATCACAAAAAAAAATTGTTAACAAGTTTCCTAGGTTTTACTGGAATAGATAAAGGAGCATTGTAATAAGTTTTGTTGGGGATGCATTAGCATGCTAATACATCCCATTTGATGTATCTATATGTCAATAAACATTTTTGAATTTGAATTTGATTTGCTAGACTAATCTGGCGTATGTATAGGCAAAGGAAAAATAAGCCGTAACCAGATAGAGGAATCCAATGTATTACAGTCTGGCCAGTCAAAGGACACAATAAATCTCTAGCGGTAGTAGCTCTCTTCCAACTGCCAATAAACAGGACAGTTTGATTTGGTCAGCAACACGGAAAATCGACAATTCTTAATTTCATTCCAATTAGCTACTATGATCTTCATGGTGTTCAGTGGGTCTCCTGCTTATTCGGTAAGGGTCTGGATCATCACTGGCCAAGTTTAGTCCTATCCTAAGGTTGTGACGAGCCGAGAGATGGTTGTGACTCAAAGACAATGTGAAAGCAACTGAGTAAATTTATTATAGAACACTCTCCTTTATATACAAAAGCTCAAAGCAACAAGAATTTTCATGTTTGAAAAACAGACACTGTTACAGAGGAGAATAGCAGACATGTTTAATCTGGTTCATTTTAGTGCGAGGGAAGAGCGAAGGTACAAGCATAATATATACACAAAATGAACTATGTACGATCGTGTGACACACGGTTGGTACAAGGTAAAGGTTATACTCTGATGATATATCTGTTAAAACTTCTCCAGCCGTTTCCCGGGTCTCTACGTCCTGAGAGACAAGAGAAAGTTGGTTGTGCATATCTCATCTGACTTTATTGCAATTGGAAAATCTATATCAGGCGTAGGTCGACAAAGTTTATGAGGTCATCAGCCCTGGCAGTATTCGGAGGAAATAAACAACAAGAGTGAAAGATTCTAAGCAAAGTTGAGATGATGATAACAGGAAGAAACTTAGTTTATCATAGGTAAATCTTCAAGGTTTCATTTCAACTCACATTTGTTCTTCCTCTGATAAGTTACATTTTTTAATCTAATACTCCTATGATAAGTTACATTTTTTAATCTAATACTCCTATGATAAGTTACATTTTTTAATCTAATACTCCTATGATAAGTTACATTTTTTAATCTAATACTCCTATGAATAGTTACATTTTTTAATCTAATATATAAAGTAAGGAAAATATCATCATTATGCTTTTTGGGTGGAAAAATGCATAAACGAGATTCAATGTAGTACCCTTGCGTCACTGTTCTCATTCCAGATGAAAGATGACTGACATTTTCATAAATATTAACCAATGGCTCACAACTGATATCAGTCACAAGATATTTTTCCAGAAGCATTTGATTAGGGATTATCTGTGATAAAATGTGCCCTGGCCCATGAAACGTCTTTCAATTATTTTAATAGTAACACATTTGGATTCTTAATTCTTAGCTTCAACAACTCCAACAAAAGATTTTTATGAAAAAAAAAATGTTTAACATAAAAGGGTTAAGGAACCTTTAACCTAAATTCTAAGTTTTGAGAACAATGCCATCATAAGAATTATTAAAATGATGTAAAAATGGTATGCTTAAAGGATTAAAAACAGAAAATATAGATTACCCTAGAGAGAATATTCCAAATATAAAATAGAAATGTAAGTTTAAATAGGATCAGAAATAAAGAAACCACCAAATTTTGAATCTCGGAAAAAAAGGGTGATCAACAACAACAACAACAACAACAACAGCAACAACAAAAAAGAGGGAGGAAGATGATCATGAAAAAGTAGAAGTTGAAAGGAAGAGAAGGAAAATTACCATAAAAATTAAAACGAAAAAAAACATGAAGAAAAGGAAGAAAGAAATGTCTGAAGAAGATAATAGAAAAAATAAAAACCTGATTGAAATCCGGTTTTAACCAGATATTGGGAAGACGAGAACGTGTGACTCATCATCATCATCATCATCATCATCATCTCCTTCTACGCCTATTGACGCAAAGGGCCTCAGAGGATTCATTGCCTAGAGACATCAAAGGATAGCCAGTTCCTTTTGATACGCAGTGCTTATCTAACTAAGGAAAGGGACCCCTGCCGGTCCATACTAATTCTAGTAAGATCAACCGCCAGGCATCAGGAGTAAAAGCTGAAGAGACAGTTTGTCCATCGCCTTAAACCCAATTCGTCACCCTGCTGCTAGTAACTTCATCGAAATTTGGTGGGGGATTTCCTCCCCACCGAAAGCTCTCATTACTCCACCAAGTTGCTCATCCGCTTATAAGAGTATAACGGTTGGATGATCAGCAAAGCTGTAATAGTCAGGGTCATCCATACTAGGTTGGTTTGGTTTGATCGACCAGATGAAAATCTTCTACCACCACCAATTTGCGCTGGCCAGCTCGATGATGAAAACTGGCCAAACCCTGGATATGAATTGACATGTCTGAAGCTTTGTCCTGCAGTGGACTAGAACTGACTGTATTTGTCGTTGTTCTTGTATCAAACATGAATTGCTAAGATATACCGCCTAGCACGGTATGATATACCAAGGTGTTAAATATAATACATTTTCATAATAATCTATGATATATAAAAACTCCTATGTCATCAACATGTTCACAATAATCAGAACAAAAAAAAAATCATTTACTATGGGTGTACATAATGAAAAATAAAATTATTTACAATTTAAAATTTTCATAATAATAATCTTCTTGGCAGTATATTTTTTTATATAGCATGTTTACATTATAAATCCCTTGCAGGGTTGCCATTCGTACGATAATTATCGTACATGTACGATTATTTTAGGTCTAGTACGATGTACGATACATACCTTATGTATATACATATATGTGTGTGTATGTTTGATTAAACAATTATACTAAAATAGTTTGAAATAAGTCAATCATGTAACTCGTAAATAATTATTTTGAAACTGTGTACGATAATTTTGGGTGAAAAACGACAATTTTAAGGCTCATGTACGATATTCCAGTCGAATAATCTGGCAACCCTGCTCCCTTGTTAAAAGGGGGAATTACACTACAATAAAATAATTGCATAGAGATAGGAAGAAAGATATATGAATATGTACATAAAAGGGGAAAAAACTCGACATGATAGATTAAAGAAAGAAAATGAAAGACTGTATTCAACCTGCTAATCTTTTTGAAACTTGGAAGATCTCTTACACAGAGAGAATACAGTTAATGAGAGAAAATGTACAAGAATATCTTCGTTTCCTTTCCTTGATTTCGTATTCAACAGACTTTCCACATTTTAAAGCACGAGCTGTAAAAGAAAAAAAAATTAAAAATCCGAGGATAATTTTCTCGTAAAAACAGAATTTTTTTTTTTTTTTTTTTTTTTTTTTTGTGAAAGGACTTAATTTCAAACAGGACATTTTCTGTCTCGCATTTCCACTGGCTGAAGTTTTGATTATATCTGGCGACAGAGATGGCTTCCTTCTCATCAAAGTCATTATACAAGTCGTCAATCATATAGGGTTCACAACACGTGTACTGAGGGTCATTTAACTTGCTATTGTGAGGGACGGTACACATAAGATCCAGTTTTTTATAACTCCATTACATGCAAATACCACTATATTGTTAAGAGAAGAGAGAGAAAGAGGGAGAGAAAAGGCGAGAAGTTGGGATATTTTTAAAATATCATTATGCTTTTTTTTTCTTATTGCAAACAACCCTTCAAGACTTCCCCTTTATATTCAAATCTCTATGTGTCGAGGAAGACAGTTCTACTGTTCTTTGGAAAGGGTCGAGGACCGTAGTGAACTGGAGGTAACTGCTCTTTCACGTTGGCATCTGTTCTTAAGAGGTGGATGAATTTTATCATTCTTCTTTTCTTTTCTTTTTAATTTGTATGAGTTTTTAAGTTTTCACAGAAATAATATAAGATTATTTTTTCCCATTTTTTCAGACACCCACGAGTCTTTCAAAATGATTGGTAGGTCCTATGTACGTTTTTACTATCACTCTTTTTTTTTATTATTATTTCAATGGTCACTCTCATTCTTTATTAATGTGTGGGACTTTACATTCTAGACATAACTGCTCACAATAGTGACCTACAGTTAATTCATCTAATCCATCCAGGCTGTCAAGTATGAAATAAAGCTCTATTCTGTCTAAATCCATCCAGGCTGTCAAGTATGAAATAAAGCTCTATTCTGTCTAAATCCATCCAGGCTGTCAAGTATGAAATAAAGCTCTATTCTGTCTAAATCCATCCAGGCTGTCAAGTATGAAATAAAGCTCTATTCTGTAGTTTATTTGACTAAATTGATGAAATTCATTATTCTACTCGTGGTTTGTTTTAAGTACCTACTGATGACCGAAAAAATCTCTCTCTCTCTCTCTCTCTCTCTCTCTCTCTCTCTCTCTCTCTCTCTCTCTCTCTCTCTCTCTCTCTCCTTGTGTTTAGAAGTGCATAACTCGAGGCTGAAATTCGATAACTTTGACTTGCTTCTTCCAATACATTATTGACAGATGACAGTAAAAGTAGCGAATATATTTTGGTTATGACTCTTAACAAAATATGGCCGATAAATCAGCGCATGAGAGAATCCTATGAAAGAGCTTTTTTTCCTTAGGAAAGGAAAAGAATGAAGTTAATTACGAAGTTCATGGTTTCAGAATCATGCCAGAAATAGAGTCAAGGTGACGCTGGCAGACCTTGAAAGAGAAGGACAAAGTAAACCAGAAGGGAAGTGGATGTGACTTGCGTAGTGTTGCAATGCGCAGTCTGACACTAAGACAGATGGAGAGGGAAAGAAATGAAAAAAAAGGAGATTTAAGATACATATATGATATATAGGTATTCACATGCAATAAAGTCAGTCTGAATATATAGGAGCTGAACTATGTAGTACTATACCTATATGATATATAGGTATTCACATGCAATAAAGTCAGTCTGAATATATAGGAGCTGAACTATGTAGTACTATACCTATATGATATATAGGTATTCACGTGTTTTAAAGTCAGTCTTAATATATAGGAGCTGAACTATGTAGTACTATACCTATATGATATATAGGTATTCACGTGTTTTAAAGTCAGTCTGAATATATAGGAGCTGAACTATGTAGTACTATACCTATATGATATATAGGTATTCACATGCTATAAAGTCAGTCTGAATATATAGGAGCTGAACTATGTAGTACTATACCTATATGATATATAGGTATTCACATGTTTTAAAGTCAGTCTGAATATATAGGAGCTGAACTATGTAGTACTATACCTATATGATATATAGGTATTCACATGCAATAAAGTCAGTCTGAATATATAGGAGCTGAACTATGTAGTACTATACCTATATGATATATAGGTATTCACATGCTATAAAGTCAGTCTGAATATATAGGAGCTGAACTATGTAGTACTATACCTATATGATATATAGGTATTCACATGCTGTAAAGTCAATCTGAATATATAGGAGCTGAACTATGTAGTACTATACCTATATATACTCCATGTAATTGAAGAAATTTTAGGCCTAATTCTCTTCCGGGACGTTTTCAGTATTATTGTCAACAAAACCATTTTAATCAATGTTTAGATTTTATCAGCTATTAAGTCTTTAACATATCTTTTATTTTATATTGTCAATATTTTCTTTTTAAATAATATGCCTCGTAAGTCGTGGTAAGGGAATTCCCCGCCAGGTGGCTACTGATTCAGGAAGTGGAGGTGAGCTCAGTTACACGACTTTACTTAAAATTGCTGCATATGTGATAAGTCATGACTCGAATTTAACGGGAAAGTTAAAAATTGAAATGAAAATATATCAAATGTAAACTATAAGACACAAATTTCGTCACATCCATTGAATTCTTACACAATTATGACTGGTTAACATGGACAGATTGCAACTAATCCACTACACTGGTTTTCTAGGGATTATAAAGCCGGTTTTTATCTTTTCTTAACGATCCTTTAAATAAAGGTTAACATTCAACAAACAAACAAAACAAAAATCCTAAACTAAAATGAGAAATAATATAAGAAAAGTATAAGAAAGAATAAAACAAGGAACAAAGGTAGAGCATTGTTGATAGCAACACGGCTACTAGTTTATGTCGACCTCAATCAAGTGACCGCAGCGCCACTTACTCAGGCTACGGTTGAAAATGGAGAGTCCAATGAAGAAGAGATAAGTCATGTCTATGTGTTACACATTTTTTACACATTGCGCTACCCATACTTTCCTTCTTACGGCATACTTCTATTCCATATAGGGGTTAAAGGCCAGTTCTTTCATCCATTATATAGTCAGCCCAGTGGACAGGGGTTCTTAGTCTGCGTAAGCATCCTGGTTCTTTGTTCTTTGGCGGTCATGTTTCGCCAAAGACTTGACATGAAGGTTGGTTCACTACAGAAATGCTATTGATGCTTTGTTTTGTACTCCGGAAATACGAGGAATAATTGACTCCTGGCTCTTATTACGAAAGAATTTTGTGTGACAGTATGATGGAAGCCGAGTGACAGGAGGTAAAGGTGCGTGATTTCTCCGAGGGTAATTTGAGGTTCAAAGTGTTTCCTCAAGTTAAGGAGAACTTTATTTTATATAACAATGTCGATCCCTTATGATTTTAGGCATAAGAGATTTATTGCCCATAGGGCGAGTCTTAAGCAACAACTCTTCACTATTATGTTCATTTTCGACGTTTTTCGACATTGTATTCACACTTCTATTTGCATATTTTCCAGAGAAAAGGATACATTTTGTCTTTTCTGACTGAAATGTCAGCGCATAACACGTCATGATGTAAGCTTTCTTATATGCTGTCATGGCGTTTGTGTCAGAAGTGCAATAGCATTCTTCTTGTACGGTAACGACTTACGACACGTATTCAAACAGCTCTCCTCAAAGAGAGAGAGAATCGTGACGAAAAGAGGCAGGTTGAAAGAAAGGTCGCCGTACAATTGTGACGCACGACTGATATTTATGGAACATGAACTTTTATTACGCAAAAGCAAATTAAGACACTAGAAAGTGTAATGTACCGTCGACCGAGGCAGGTTATAATAGAAAGTTAACTGGTTTAATCATTCTAGTCTGCCCTGCCCGTTCCCCCATACAAGGCTCCCTCTAGTGTAGGGGGTTGCTACGCCGATTCCTGGGTGAAGGTTATCAAAGGACAGCGTTCAGTTACGCATTTACTTGAGAGAGTAGAACACTTGACACTGGACTTCGTTTCAAAACACCGTGATCTCAATGATGGCTTTAATGCTTCCTTGTTTTTCCTTAAATATGGTTTGTATACAAAGTATTTAATGATTATTTTGATAAAGTCATCATTTTGGGGCATTTATAGATGCAGTGTAACTTGTAGATAATTTGAATATTGTTTACAAATGGCAGCGCCAAGAAATGTCATGAAACAGTGATACGAAATAGCGGTGCCATTGTTTATCTATATCTATCTATCTATCTATCTATCTATCTATCTATATATATATATATATATATATATATATATATATATATGTGTGTGTGTGTGTGTGTGTGTGTGTGTGTATATACATACATATATATTTATATATATATATATATATATATATATATATATATATATATATATATATGTGTGTGTGTGTGTGTGTGTGTGTGTGTGTGTGTGTGTTTCAATCTTTGAAATTTTTCAATTCCTCATAAAAGACAAATATTTCCAGTTCTAAGATCATCATTTTAATTTATTTTGCTCTTTCGTTTCAGTGTTATTAAACACTTTTCTCAGGGAAAAAATTATCTTAATTCCACTTTTATTTCACTTTCGTTCCAACTTCAATAATCCATAATATAATGATGAATTTTGTCTTCCTTCCCTCATTTATCTTTTCAAAGCCATAAGTTAAACTATATAATGCGTAGATAAATCTACATTAAATTTATTGTAGAAAATTACCGGTAAGAAACAGGATGAAAATCCAAAATGATTAAAAAAAAAAAAAAAAATCTCAGTAAAACAGAAAGTATCTGTGAAGAGCCTGACTGGCTGTATAGAAAACTAAAGATTTTATAACATTAGGAGATAAACTTTAATAGTTTTTCAGCAATTCGAAATATTCTTCTTCGCCAAAACGCCGCATAGTTCTTAGGAGTTAGGCCTATTTGAGCTACGTGTATTTCCAGTTGTCCAAAAATGTTTAGCAAGGATTTATCACGTAAAAGAAGCTCGATCAAAAGAATCCCCATCCATCACATTAACTTTTAACAGTCATGACACCTAAAATTTAGTTGCAGAGATCTTATTGTAATCAATGTCTATCATTCAACCCCACAACAACAACAACAACAATCCAGCCGTTTCTATAGTCCATTTCTTTTAGCGAGTCATATTTGCACCGACTCGCAGCGGTGCCCTTTTAGCTCGGAAAAGTTTCCTGGTCGCTGATTGGTTAGAATTATCTTGTCCAACCAATCAGCGATCAGGAAACTTTTCCGAGCTAAAAGGGCACCGTTGCAAGTTGGTGCAAATATGACTCGCTAAAAGAAATGGACTATAGTCCACTGGAGGACAAAGGCATCAGACATGTCTATATTCATGTCTGGGGTTTGGACATTTTCATCACCACGCTGGTCACTGCGGCTTGGTGATAATGGGAAACTTTTGCCTGATAGTTCACAGCAAACTAAC